>NC_080669.1:47724326-48024326 GCF_027579445.1 Ammospiza nelsoni | reverse complement strand
TCAGCAATCCCTGTGTTCAGGGAGATGTTGCAGATTTTCAGGCAGTTTTTCTAGCATCCCAGCATACTCGCCAAGAAGCAGCTGCCAGTGCTGTGGCTCCCCTCAGACTTTCCTTACCAGCAAAGAGCAATTTGGTTGGCAAGAGTGAGAGAGAGAGAGAGAAAGAGAGAGAGAGAATATTCTGGGTTCTATAAAATGTCTAACCATGTGTCTTCCCTAATTTGACTGAATTTCCTTCCCATTCCCTAGACATTTCTGCAGGAAAACACGAGCAAAATAGATGTTAGGCAGAGAGGCAGAAATATGAAATGTAGAATTCTAGATGGCTGCACATTTATGCCACCCCTTTGGCCTGTAGGAAAGAGGAGCATTTCCCTCCAAGCTCTGCCTTGGCAGCCCGCCGCAGCCCACTGGCAAAGGCAGCCGTTTCCTCAGCTCTTGAGGGTTTGCAAGGATTTGCTTAGGCCAATAGATTTTTGTGCTGGACGCAGGCATTTCCAGCTTTCTGACGGGAAGGAGACATTGAAACAGGATTCTTTCATTTCCAGGCTGTGGGCGAAGGCAAGAGGAGCAAAAGCCTCCCCAGAAAGGAGGATGGGCAGACAGGGAAGAGAAGCCGCAAGAGGGCTGGCAGCGCCGAGTGTCCCTGCTGCCAACCGCGCCAGCCGCCCCGTTCAGCGGGACGCCCCTTTCCCTGCGGCCAATGCAAACGGTGCGCAAGTTCCTGCTCTTTCTGCTCCAACCTGCGCCTTGCCACTAAAACAGGCTGACCCTTTGCAAAGGCGCCGCAGGGCAAGCTCAGGCCACTTGCACCATCGCCCCTCGCAGCCCTGCTCAAGCTTACAACCCACCTCAAACCCAAACAGCTCACTTAAAACCCAGCCTTCACTATGAAACCTTGCCCTGCCCCAACAACACACACTGTATACAAGTAGGAACAGATCCATCAAAGCTGGCTTTGATGCTGCTGATCAAATTCCAAATAGCATGCAGCAAAAGGAGGAAGACATTTCAAGGCATTGAAACAAGAAAGATCGGACTCATGGTCTGATCAATTCACAACGTGCCACTGCCCAAAAAGACAGAAATTCCTACTAAAAGGGACATCTTGCCGCTTGCTTTAACGGTGTGTACTAAATTGAACAGTGGATGCTTTGTTTCCTATCTTCCAGGTTCTTTGAAACCATGCAGGAAAGGAACAAACACAGGAGAAGACATGGCCCTCGCAAAGAAGCAGAGCCTCTCCCCAACAAGAAAAGACCAAATTAGACAAGCCTGCAGCTTGTCCAGCCGGGCCTAGCAAGGGTTAGGCATCAATAGGACTAGATAGGAATAGGACTGGTGTTTAAGCTTTTAGACTTGTTGAAATTCTATTTAGTTAGTTTACATGATAGGAATCTCCTCAATTTCTCACTTAAGGTACATGACTATTATTCAAGATTCATTCGTAGGATTAGATTTATCAGTCAATGTAAGAGGCTTGGTGTTGGCTACGCTGCGTCTTTTGTCATTTTGCCTTTGTTGAGACACAATCTGTCTTTATCATTAAACCATGTTTGTTCCACTTTGTCTTTTGGTCTGTATGAAATCACTCTGGCAATCAAAGATGGCACTTGCCCTGAGAGGAGAATCTGGGCACGCACGACCTCGCCCAGGCCCAGGCCCTTGCTCAGCTGGCAGGACTGGCAAAGGTGTGTCTCCTTTACTGCCAGGGTAATAACGCTGGTGCTTCATCCTTTGATTCCTAAAAATCTCAGCTGCGAGTGGAAAGGGAGGCTTTGTTTAATTCAATGAATTGGATCAAAATGTGTGC
This sequence comes from Ammospiza nelsoni, assembly GCF_027579445.1. Taxonomy (NCBI): domain Eukaryota; kingdom Metazoa; phylum Chordata; class Aves; order Passeriformes; family Passerellidae; genus Ammospiza; species Ammospiza nelsoni. The sequence goes on along the minus strand of NC_080669.1, from coordinate 48,022,513 downwards.
TCTGCTCTCACCATCGTTTCTGGCCTAAAAGCAAGGGCTTTAGTCCTTTTTGTAGCCCAGCAACATAACTTTGTTTCATTTTGGGGGACTGATGGACCTGACCACCTTGGAAGACCTTTCTAGAACCCCTCCAGCTCTATCCAATTCGTATCCACATGCACCACCAAGGCATCAGTAGTTCACTTTCAGTTTCTCTTGAAAGCACCACTCTCCCACTCTGGGCCTCCACCAATCTCCTCAGCTAAAGCAGAGCGGCTGGAATCATGATCCTCTCTCTGGCTTCCCACAGCTTAGGTATTTGCACTAAAGAAGAAGCAAAGTCCCTCTTTCATCTAGCCCAGCAAATGGCACTGCCCAGCAAGGCTTTGCTGGCAGGGGCTGTGCAGGGTGGAGAGGGGGCGAGGGAGGGGGCAATTGCCAGGCTGCTTCTGGGAAGCCCAGGCAAGCTTGCCCTTGTCTGATGGAGCCAGTGCAGCTGGCCTTTGGAGCCTACAAAGTATCTGCCTTGCAGTGGCACTTGGTACAGCTGCCCCCTCACTTTGCTGCCCTGTGGGCAACATGCAGCCTGCGAAGGAAGCAAGATTGGGACTGAAGCAAGATTTGCTTTGCCTTAACTCAAGGCCGGGAAGCAGCAAATGTGGCTGGGTTTTGTCCCATCTGGCATCTAAGAATTAAATGAAACGCCAAGGCCATCAGTGTGGAAAGGTAATTCCATCAGTGTTCCTTTGTTAGAGGAATGCCTGAGTCTTTTGAGACAAACAGCTAGTTTCTCCAAGGCAGCTGGAAGAGGGATATAGAAAGTCTGCATTCATGTTTGCTACAGAAATGCCCCTGTGCTGTCCCTGTCTGTGTGTCCCCATCAGTTGCCCTGAGAAACATGCTGTTTCTCTAAGTTTCAAGGAAGGAGTGATGAGGTGAGTGACCAGCTCAGAGGCCCAAAGGAGGGAAAACATCAAGTGACATTATTGGGCAGCAAAAGGAGATTTGAGAAGGGGGGCAGCATGAATGCCTCCACTTTGAGAGGAAGCTTTGGAGTTGCCTCTCGGCTGAACAACTTGCAAATTCTAGCTCCTCTCAGAGCTGGAGGAGAGCCAGCGGGAGGAGTCCTGCTGGTTCTCCAGGGCAGGAGATGAGGTTCTGGGCCCTTGGACACAGACAGGCTCCTGGGCACCTTCAGCTGCAGACACCTTGCAGACAAGCACCGAGAAGAGCCAGGGCTGTCCCTGCACTGCTTTTGCCCGTCTCCTCAGACGACTCAGGAGAAAAGCCAAATGGCAAGGGGCAGATGTGGCCCCTGCATGTTTCTGTCCCATGGCTCCCCTAGGGTTCTACATGGAATGTTGGGCTGTGCCCATAGCAACTGTTGTTGTCTCCTGCTCCTGCGGCCCTTGCTGCAACGCTGGTGGAGCAGCGCTGGAGCAGCGGCTGCAGGATCAGCTCCTGGGCTCTCCCTGACCAGCCACCTCCTGCATTCAGCACCACACCCGGCCTCTGCACCCACATCCTCGTCTCCTCGGCTGCCTCCAGTCATCCCCACAGCACTTGGGCACCGTCAAAGGTAAGAAAGTCCCCGTTTGCCCTCAAAGCACTAACACAAGGCCAGGAGGCTCCAGCTGCCTCTCCCACCAACCACGACACACAGGCTGCGTGCTCACTTTCCACACACCAGGTTCAACGTCCAAGTAAGCTGCAGCTTCTGAAGGAATCATGTTGCCTCCCGGGCAAACACAGACCTTTCCATAGAGGATGTAGAGAGCTGTCACAGTGCAGTTGCAGTTCCTCCTCCATGCATCACCTGCTTCAAAGTTCTTGGCACCCATTGCAGTCCTAAACCTAGCTTGTGGTGACCCCAAAACAAATTGTTCATGGCTGACGAGTTCAGGGCTTCAGTGCCAACAAATCCCCTTATGCCCTGACTCAGCTCACACCTGCTCCAAAGCTGCAAAAACCAGAATGATGGCACTTCTTCTCTGGGATCCCTCTCATTCAGGCCATGGAAGCATTTCACTGGGCTTCTCTTCAAACACAGGTGTTCAACTTCAAAAATGATCTGCTATCAGCAATCCTGATGTGCTTACATAGTTACATTTTCTTTTCTTCTCGGGGGCTGGGGAAAGCACCAGCATCTAGTCCTTCAGCTTTACTTCTTTGCCAATCCTTTTCCCTGGGGAATGCCTGCTCTTGTCTTCATCACCTTCTGAGGGAGCAGACATGTACTCACACGGGAACGATGGCCTGACACCTTTTTCTTTCGGCGGCCAGTGGGATCTACTTCATGTGGATGGAGGGATCCATTTACCTGCTGCTTCTTAATGCCAGGCTCTGATAGATGGACACCTGAGGAGAAGGACTCCTTCCAAAAGGCTTTCCACACCTACGGCAAGGATTTTCATCTCATCCAGAAGCAGGTAAAGCTGCAGGACATTCTTGACCTCAGCAGATCATCAGGAGGAAAGCTTGCTTCTATCTGGTAAGAAACACTGGGCTTCGCTCTGTCTCTTCTCAAGTACCAAAACTGCTCAAGTAGTAACAAAAGGGCACATCAAAGGCCTGTGTGAAAAGGATGATCCTGTCTCTCCAGCCCTTTTCTCCAAGCTCCTTTGCAATATGATGATTTATTCTCTCAGACTTGTCGCACATGTCTGCTGCTGCTTCCACAAGATATTGTGCTGGCATAAGTGGAGTGAACCCGGGAAAGAAGACCTGTGCTAGATGGATTTGTTGTTGATCTGTGCATTACGTGTGCTACCACGTAACATGATACACGGTTTACTACATTGCATGATGCCTCTCTTTCTCCATCTGGATTTCATTTTACACCCTACTCCCTTGACTTCATGATTTTACTTCCCAGTTTACTCCATCTTCTACTTTTTCCCCAATGCAGCCTACCAAGGAATTTTAGATTCCTTCTTTTTCTCTTCACAACAGATCCAGACTAAGACCGTGGCACAGTGTGTAGAGTACTACTACAGCTGCAAAAAGGAGCATCGAGTTGCTAGCACTCTTGCTCAGGTGAGGGGGAAGAAAATCCAGGCGTGCCAGGAGGGTGGAGAAACTGGGAGAAGGAGAGAAAACCTGCTGGCCAGCTGTGCCAGACGCCGCTTTGCCAGGATCACATCGTCCTATGCGCTGGCAAAGGCACAGCAGATGCTGCCCAGGCCTTCCTTCTGCTGCTGCCCTGAAATACGCCATTCTGGAGCCTAACTTTGAGCCAAGGAAGCCGCACCACCACCCAAATGGGCTTTGACTCTCTACCGATGGCTTTCTCAATGGCTACCTCCTTTGCTGACTCCAATCAGACCCTTCATTCCCCACTGAACTCTTCCTGACATCAGCAATCCCTGTGTTCAGGGAGATGTTGCAGATTTTCAGGCAGTTTTTCTAGCATCCCAGCATACTCGCCAAGAAGCAGCTGCCAGTGCTGTGGCTCCCCTCAGACTTTCCTTACCAGCAAAGAGCAATTTGGTTGGCAAGAGTGAGAGAGAGAGAGAGAAAGAGAGAGAGAGATTATTCTGGGTTCTCTAAAACATCTAACCATGTGTCTTCCCTAATTTGACTGAATTTCCATCCCATTCCCTAGACATTTCTGCAGGAAAACCCGAGGCAAATAGATGTTAGGCAGACAGGCAGAAATAAGAAATGTAGAATTCTAGATAGCCGCACATTTATGCCACCCCTTTGGCCTGTAGGAAAGAGGAGCATTTCCCTCCAAGCTCTGCCTTGGCAGCCCGCCGAAGCCCACTGGCAAAGCAGCCGTTTCCTCAGCTCTTGAGGGTTTGCAAGGATTTGCTTAGGCCAATAGATTTTTGTGCTGGACGCAGGCATTTCCAGCTTTCTGACGGGAAGGAGACATTGAAACAGGATTCTTTCATTTCCAGGCTGTGGGCGAAGGCAAGAGGAGCAAAAGCCCCCCCAGAAAGGAGGATGGGCAGACAGGGAAGAGAAGCCGCAAGAGGGCTGGCAGCGCCGAGTGTCCCTGCTGCCAACCGCGCCAGCCGCCCCGTTCGGCGGGAGGCCCCTTTCCCTGCGGCCAGTGCAAACGGTGCGCAAGTTCCTGCTCTTTCTGCTCCAACCTGCGCCTTGCCACTAAAACAGGCTGACCCTTTGCAAAGGCGCCGCAGGGCAAGCTCAGGTCACTTGCACCATCGCCCCTCGCAGCCCTGCTCAAGCTTACAACCCACCTCAAACCCAAACAGCTCACTTAAAACCCAACCTTCACTATGAAACCTTGCCCTGCCCCAACAACACACATGTTTTGCGGAGAAAAGAAGAAACCTCACAACTTTTTAAATGTTGTAAAGCCCGGTATGTTTATTTACGACACGCGCAGGATGCAAGTCCCCCAACAAAGCATGCGTACCTCTGAAGACCTCAGGTCGTCTTTTATCCCCCTCCCAAATGCATATGCATACAGTGTCACAATAAGCTCATACATATTCATTCCGCGTGACCTTTAGCACTAGTTCTTCTTTATCAGAGGAATTCCTAGGTCTGGGGCAGATCGACCTTGTGGTCTTTTCTCTTTTTATTTCTCTGTCTCCTTGCTGTCTCTGGAATGCGGCTTTTCTTTCAGCTTTGGCCCTACAGACCTCTCACCTCTTCCAGGCACTTCACCTAATTCAGAATGGATCTCCACTCCATCTCATTCCCCCCCTTTCCTAGGAAATAAGTAAATTCTTTTACTTAATGAAAACTTTCACAACAGTAAGTGTCTTTTAGTGCTTCACCGTGTGCTTTTTACAAAGATGTTAGTACAGCTATTTGTTGTAGCATTCTCCAGTACCAAATTAACAATATAATAGATAGTCCTAAACTTATCCCAACTAATATTAGTAAGACTACAGTGGGGTGACACAACTTATTAAAGATTCTATTCGCAGTTGGTGACCACCCAAAGATCACATCCAATTATCTTAACAGAATTACATATACAGAGATTAGAATGGTTTCTACTAGACAGAATAACATCATTGCTATCAATTTGTACAGCAGCACAAGCAGTTCTCAAGCATACCCCCTTTTCCAGTATATACGAGCACAGTTTTCTGGTCAGTGACTGGATGGACTTTGAAGGGACAAATACTCTGTTCAGTGTCCAAACACACATCCTGAGCATTAATAGTATTGCTTTCGCAAATGAATCCCATCTGTTCTCTAGTAATGCAGGATTCTAAGTTTACTGTCTGCCACTTTCCATTCATCTTTCGTGCCCATACTCTATGTTCTGAAGGATAAAGTATTGTTTTTTCATGGTTTGATCCTAGAGCAATGATGGGATGGACAACATAAACAGTGGCATTATGTATGGTAAGCACAAAGGCAGTTGCCACATTAGAAACAGGATCATAGGTGAAATTCACCATAGTCTGCCAGGATTGAAACTTCCTTTCAATATCAATTGCATTATCCCACACAATTTCTTGAATTTTAGCTGGAAAATTACCTTCACCCCTTTCCCATATGATCAGAGCTGCTGTTGCTTGTATCCATAACTGTTATTGTATACAACTGACAGCTAAAGACACATTATCTTGAACTGTACTAAGTGCTTCTGCTATCAGCTTGTGGTCTTGGTCCCCGGCCTTTTCATACTTCCTTACTTTGGCAGTACTTTTGAAATCTGTCACTGGCTAGTTCCTAATGCCAATAGAGATTACTATAAAGGCTGCTTCAATTTTGTTAGGCTACCTGCTGCAGTGGCCAGTTTATTCACCAGTATTTCTGAATCAATTCCATTTAAAACTCCTAATCTTGTCCCTAATATGCCAGTTAGATGTTTGTTATGGGGAACAGGAACTGCTTTCTGTTTATGACCATCCCTCCCTGCCAGAGGGATATGCTGGCTGACACTGCAAATTCAGACACACTTCACAAGTGTATCTGACAGAGGTTTAGGTCATATTTGAGGCAGATGTTTGTTCTGAAATGTAGAGACCTCAGGAATCTCCTTCCCCCTCCAGAGCACCTGATTTCCCAGACGTGTGGCAAGCAGGAATGTCTCTCCTGGTCTACGAAACTTCACCCACCTTGCCCCTAGCTTCAGGTGCAAGCCTCAAGTAAATAATGAAGGGGAAGTCTAAGAGAAGAGCCTAAATTCATTTGCAGTGCCTCAGAAGAAACTGGGACCAGGTTTCTGCTACTTGAAACACTCAGCACAAAAGTGATGCTCAAAATCTTACAGCCTGCTGCTGAGCTCTGAGGGGGGGTCTCTCTCTACCTCTTTTAAGCAGAATCCAACTGCCTCAGACTGGGACAATCACTGATCCAAATCTCAGTAGGAAAAGGGATAGCTATAAATAAAGAAAATCACCTTCCTTGCTTGGGTTAATTTACCACCTGCAGTTCAGCACCCTTTACCAGTCATTGCCTGAGTGTTCAGCCAACCGGCTTGGAAAATGACATAAGGAGCTGTTGTTCAGTCACATTTTTTACTACGTTAGGTTCAAGTTTGGAGTTTGGGTAGTCTGAACTAGTATGGGGTGTATAAGGCCCTGCTGTGGTAAAAAGTGCAGAGTCCACTTTGAATTCAAATGAAAATCTGATAATAATTCGAGCTCAAAGGCAGGTCACTTCTACAGGCTGTATCAAGGTGGAATTACACCAACAGTCTGATTCACTTAGGTTATCACAGACTTCCTGGTGTTCATATACACCAGGGGAGGTTCAGACACTAATTGCATCTGGTCTCTCATAAGCTACCCTATTGATGACCTGGCACCCTACTTTGATTTCTTCTCCTCTGATTCCTTGAAGAGTCCACAGTTCCTGTTCTTGCCATTCTTGCTCCTCACATATCTGATTCTCGTGGATGACTACAGTAGATATGTTTAAATCTTTTATCTCAGAGGGTTTTCCTATGATCCAGTATACTGATTAAATGCCAGGGACCAAGGCCATTTAGCATTACTTTCAACAGAGGTACTCTCAAGTTCTGAAACTTCAGTTATGATTACACACAATACAATTCTACAAACTAAAATATGAGCTACTCCCGACTGCAATATACTCATTTTGCCCGAGTAAGTTTTAATCTCAGTTCATTGTCTCCTGGCGTCACTCCTTAAGGGGTTTCTGGGCCTTCTTCACCCGAGAGTGATGAATCCAGGCATTCTGCTCCTTGATTTTGATTGCAGTGAAGGTGGTGAGAAGTACTTGCAGTGGTCTCTCCCACTGTGGTTCCGAAGTCTTCTCTGTAAGAGACTTAACATATACATCATCCCCAGGCTATCTAACTCCCTGCTCCCAGTTCCAGCCACATGTTTCTCAATTACTCTGAGCTGTTTGCTTAATGCCACCATGTAGGTGGACATTCTGGACGTTCCCTTTGTATTCTATATGGTCTTCTGTAAGGCATTCCAAAAGGACTCAGCATTCCTTTAGCTCAAGGTTTAGTTTGAATTTGCAATATTACTAGTGGAAGAGCTTGGGCTAGGGTAGATTAACTTCTTGCCCCAGTCTTATTCATTCTCTTCACCTGGCCGCTTGATTGGGGGTGGTATGGGGTGTGAAGTTCCTGATCTGTGCCCAGATGGCTACTAATCTGTTGCACTATTTTGGAAATGAAATGTGATTCTTTATTTGAGGATATAGTGGCTGGAACTCTGAAGCGTGGTATTATTTCTTGTAAAAATAAATCTAGTCACCTCTTGAGCTTTGACAGTTCTGGTGGGGAATGTTTCTGGCCACCCTGAAAATGTATCTATCAATACCAGTAAATACTGATACCCCCCTTTCCTTGGGAGTTCTGAAAAGTTAATTTGCCACTGCTGTACAGGCCCATGGCCTCTCCCAGTCTGACCGAGTTTTGGCCGGGGGCGTATTTTGGGGTTAGTCTGGAGGCAAGGATCACATTGTCGGCTTACCTGAGTGATAGTGGCATATAAATTCCTGACAACGATACAACGATTGTTTCAATCAGATGTGTGTTCTAGAAAGCCTGTGGAAATTACTGCTTCAAAGTCAACACTTCATTTCAATGCACTCTGTATCAAGGCTGCACTCTGCAGCCTTGGTAATTTTGAAAAGGAGCCACACTCTATAAAAGGCTTCTAAGTAGTTAGGCCCTAGTGTGTTTTCTAGTGCCCTTCCTTCACTAGTAACCACGAAAATGGGAAGGGATTCCTAGCTCTCTTTCAATGGTAGCCCACCCCTTGCAGTTGTACGTCTCTTTTGGTTAGTATTATTGTATTATGGCTTACCTTTGAGGAAAATCTGTACCTCACCCTTTGCTGCTTTCTTTGCCTCTCCATCCGCCAGCTCATTTCTTTCCTCCAATTTTAAGCTCACTCTCTAGTGTGCCTTAATATGCCTTTTCAGGTAGCTGAACTGCTTCTAGCAGCTGGATTGTCTCTTCTTTCCCTGGATTGTCTCTTCTTTCCCTGTGAGGTCAGCAGTCCCCTCTCTTTCCAGATGGCTCCATGTGCATGTGTGACTCCAAATGCATTCCTTGGGTCTGTGTAGATGGTTATTCTCCTCCCTTTTGCCCTTTCCAGGGCACGGGTCAGGGCAATTCTCTCAGCCTTCTGCGCAGAGGTACCTGTTGGTAAGGGTCCAGACTCGATTACCTCTCTGCAGGTAGTCACTGTGAACTTTGCAATGTCGCTTTCCTGTCAGTGAACCAGGTCTCTGCATAGTCCGGAGGAGTGTCCCTTAAGTCTGGGCGGCGGGAGTACGTAGCTTCGGTGGTCTCTAGGCAACTATGGTGTCCTCTGAGAAAAGAAGCTGGGTTGACAATGTTAGTCACCACTATCTCTACATCGTAAACCTCTGTGGTGAGAGCCAGTGGCCACCCTTTACTTCCAGTGCTGCGGACACTGTGTGGGACACTAGCACAGTCATTTTTGTCCCAGGGTAAACTTGCATGCCTCTTGAATATTCAGCACGACTGCTGCTACAGCTCTGAGGCAACCTGGCCATCCTTTGGCTGTTGCATCTAGTTGCTTAGAGAAGTAAGCAACTGCCCTTCAGTAAGGGTCCAAGTCCTGAGCCAGTATTCCCTGGGCAATTCCTTGCTTGGGAAAAATAGAAAGAATGGTTTACTTACATCTGGAAGTTTCAAAGCTGGAACTGACATGAGGGCACTCTCTCTAGCTGGCAAAAGGCCCATGTGGTGTCTTGTGTCCACTGGAGATCTCTGTTTCCATTGGCAATAAGAGCATAGAAGGGTCTGGCGAACAGTCCATAATTATAAACCCACAGCTGGCACTACCCTACCATGCCTAAGAGGGTTCAGAGTTCTTTCATTGTCTGGGGTTTCAGGGTTTGGCATAGGGCTTCCCTGCCTTAAAGTCTGCTGCTCAGCACTCACTTCTTACCCCAGGTAGATTACCTTCTGTTTCACTACCTGTGCCTTTTCTTTGAGACTCTGCGTCCTTGGAGTCCTAGGAAATTCAAAAGGCTTACCGTCCAGGCTTCTCTCGCTTCCCTCATCCGAGTGGCTACTAGAAGATTGTCCACGTACTGCAACAGCCTCCTTTCCTCTTGTGGAGCTTCCTGGGACTTTGGGTCTTTGCAAGCTGTTCTCCAATCGGAGTGGGGAATCTTGAAGCCTTCAGGCACATGGACTATGTGAGCTTGTGTTTGAATGCAAAAATTTTCTGGCTGGCTTCGTGGATAGGGAGGCAAAGAAGGCATCTCTTAGGCCTAAAAGAGTGAACCAGGTTAGCTCAGGTGTTAAACAAGTTAGTAAGGTATATGGATTTGCTACCACAGGGTATAAATTCTGTGTTATCTTATTGACAGCCCTTAGTCCAGTACTATCAATTATTGGGCTGATTCCTTCCTTATCTTCTTTTTGAGGGTACTATTCAGTTCTCACTAGTTGTGTTCTTTCCTTAAAATTGATGCTCATGGGGGAGCATCTTTCACTCTGCCTGGTACAACAGAGGCCCATACCCTTGAAAACACTTGTTTACTTATTCTAATATCTCCTTACTAATGTCTTTCTTAATTTCAGTGTCTGTTAATGTTAAGCCAAACATCTTTATATCATTTGCCTCCAGAGCAACCTTTCTCGTTTGAGAATGTTCAGCAAATTGAGCGAATTGTACAAAAGCTTTTAGGTACACATAGTACCCATGTTACTTTAAAGGTTTGCACAAGTATGCCTTCTCAGACTGGCCAGTTGTTCATTCCCCACACTACTACATAAACATTCTCCACAGGTACTAAAGTTTTATTTAAAACTGAATATATGGCCCTTGTGTCAACAAAAATTCTTCCCTTTTGGGGAGGTCATCTTTACCCTTCCTCCCTTACCTTGGGAGGAGCCCTTAGCAAATCATATGTACTCATTTTGTGAACTGTGATTGCTTTGCATTTCAGCACGATAATCCTTGCCTGATCTCATACGTTGCTGTCTTATGCTGCATGCTGAACAACATGTTTGATTTGCTTTCTCTTTGCCTTGCTTTCCCTTTTCAAGAAATCTGGGTGATTCCTTAAAACACAAAGACATTTCAGCATACAAAACTCTATCCCGTTTATCCTCCTATTTTAAAACAGTACTAACAGCAATGAAGTATTATAAATCTTTTTATTTTCTGAGCTGCTCCTACTGGCAGCCTTCTCCCAGTGAGTCCCTCCCAAAAGGGGCTAATTCAGGAACCTCTTTGCTCTGGTCAGTTCTCATTATTTATTTCTCCTTGCCCTATCTCACTTCCACTCAAACCTTTTTACAGACCTTCACAGTAGTTTCTCAGTTTTCCTCCTATACACACAGCTCCAGGTGGCAGGTATCAGATGTGGTTCCCACACACACAACTTCTAAGACCTTAGGTTCTGAATCCGCTTGACCAGAAACCTCTAATTTACATGTGCCCTAACACTTATTAGAACAGCAAAACCAGTGTTTCTCAAAAACACCGCACTGCAATAATAACTGCACATCCAGCTTTTGCTCACAGGCCATTCCCGTGTTCCCTGGGGAGACGGGGCAGCCAGAGCTGTCCCTGTGCCCAGGGGACAGCCACTGTCACCTCACACAGCATGCTAATCAAAAACGTGATATAGACACTATATTCTGATCAGACAAAATATCAGTCTTTTCTAGTTCTTTCCTTGCACAATCTAATTAAGCACTGTGCCTACTTACACTTGTTTTACTGCTTTGCAAAAAGGCTGTGCTAGCCACAGCCGAAACTCTGATATGCCTTCAGACAGAAACACTCGCACCCGCACCCCCCTTTATCTCAAATTCACTAGAGCCAAGGCTTGAATTGCTGTGGGGGGGGGGGGGAATTCTTAGAATTCCTTTAACTCTATCGTAGTTAAGCATAAATCACTGTACTATAATTCTCCTATGTAAAATGCCACTCTTGTTGCAACAATATCTTAAAATCTCCACAAACACTACTATACAATGAAAATCAAATTACCACAATGCAGCGGAAGAAAATCACCACACAAAACCACTGGGAAAGGGCATATCTCTCAAAGTGCTCGCTTTTCTCAACACAACATAGCATACCATAATTCAGCATTTACTCACATCAATTTTCTTGGACACAATCAAAATAACATCATACAGTCTGCAGATCAAAATCAAACATCCAAGGCAAAGGAACTCTCTGAGCTCATACTCACGGTTAAAATGTACCAGATCTACACAAATCACTACATTTAAACACGATAAATACCATCACTGACATTCTTCTACTCGCTTCTCTGTGGGGCACTTCTGTCCCTGCCCCCACAGCCTGCTGCAGCCTCAGGCCTCACTCGGCTGCTTCAAACACGGGTAGTACTGACCCCCCGCACTGTACATTTTTCCTTTTATACACCATACACTTATACACTTGCACAATTAGAAACCCCGTGCACCGACCACACAATGCACACATTAACCATACAGCAGCACAATGTCCGGACATCACACAAACATACAAACAAAGCACACACGGGCTCAACAGTTCTGCTCTATAAGAACTATGAACCCCCAACACACATACACAGGTTCACCCGGCTCACCCCCAGAGCCACTAGCGGTCTGCTCTATCAGAACGATGAACCCCATCTCTAATACCGCTGCTCTATCAGCTGAACCCAGACGTCTCCGGGTGGTTTACTCCCTTGCTCTCCTTTCCCTCCCCCAGGGGCCCCTCAGTACATACCGTATCTTCCTCCGCAGGCCAGCAGGTCCTTGTCTGTCCTCGCAGGTGGCAAGTTGAGACGAGCGGAGCCCCACCAGGAAAAAATCCTAGGGCACGCCTTGGAGGTCCGTCTATCCGCCCTGCCCCTGCGGGGACACAGAAATCCTACCTGGCTCGCCATAATGTTTTGCGGAGAAAAGAAGAAACCTCACAACTTTATAAAAGTTGTAAAGCCCGGTATGTTTATTTACGACACGCGCCGGACGCAAGTCCACCAAACAAGGCATGCGTACTTCTAAAGACCTCAGGTCGTCTTTTATCCCCCTCCCAAATGCATATGCATACAGTTTCACAATAAGCTCATACATATTCATTCCGCGTGACATTTAGCACTAGTTCTTCTTTATCAGAGGAACTACTAGGTCTGTAGCAGATCGACCTTGTGGTCTTTTCTGTTTTTATTTCTCTGTCTCCTTGCTGTCTCTGGAATGAGGCTTTTCTTTCAGCTTTGGCCCTAAAGACCTCTCAACTCTTCCAGGCACTTCACCTAATTCAGAATGGATCTCCACTCCGTCTCACACACTGCATACAAGTAGGAACAGATCCATCAAAGCTGGCTTTGATGCTGCTGATCAAATTCCAAATAGCATGCAGCAAAAGGAGGAAGACATTTCAAGGCATTGAAACAAGAAAGATCGGACTCCTGGTCTGATCAATTCACAACGTGCCACTGCCCAAAAAGACAAAAATTCCTACTAAAAGGGAGATCTTGCCACTTGCTTTATTGGTGTGTACTAAATTGAACAATGGATGCTTTGTTTCCTATCTTCCAGGCTCTTTGAAACCATGCAGGAAAGGAACAAACACAGGAGAAGACATCGCCCTCGCAAAGAAGCAGAGCCTCTCCCAAGAAGAAAAGACCAAATTAGACAAGCCTGCAGCTTGTCCAGCCAGGCCTAGCAAGGGTTAGGCGTCAATAGGACTAGATAGGAATAGGACTGGTGTTTAAGCTTTTAGACTTATTGAAATTCTATTTAGTTAGTTTACATGATAGGAATCTCCTCGATTTCTTACTTAAGGTACATGACTATTATTCAAGATTCATTAGTAGGATTAGATTTATCAGTCAATGTAAGAGGCTTGGTGTTGGCTACGCTCCGTCTTTTGTCATTTTGCCTTTGTTGAGACACAATCTCTCTTTATCATTAAACCATGTTTGTTCCACTTTGTCTTTTGGTCTGTATGAAATCACTCTGGCAATCAAAGATGGCACTTGCCCTGAGAGGAGAATCTGGGCACGCACGACCTCGCCCAGGCCCAGGCCCTTGCTCAGCTGGCAGGACTGGCAAAGGTGTGTCTCCTTTACTGCCAGGGAAATAACGCTGGCGCTTCATCCTTTGATTCCTAAAAATCTCAGCTGCGAGTGGAAAGGGAGGCTTTGTTTAATTCAATGAATTGGATCAAAATGAATGCTCTTCTCTCACCATCGTTTCTGGCCTAAAAGCAAGGGCTTTAGTCCTTTTTGTAGCCCAGCAACATAACTTTGTTTCATTTTGGGGGACTGATGGACGTGACCACCTTGGAAGACCTTTCTAGAACCCCTCCAATTCTATCCAATTCATATCCACATGCACCACAAAGGCATCAGTAGTTCACTTTCAGTTTCTCTTGAAAGCACCACTCTCCCACTCTGGGCCTCCACCAATCTCCTCAGCTAAAGCAGAGCGGCTGGGATCATGATCCTCTCTCTGGCTTCCCACAGCTTAGGTATTTGCACTAAAGAAGAAGCAAAGTCCCTCTTTCATCTAGCCCAGCAAATGGCACTGCCCAGCAAGGCTTTGCTGGCAGGGGCTGTGCAGGGTGGAGAGGGGGCGAGGGAGGGGGCAATTGCCAGGCTGCTTCTGGGAAGCCCAGGCAAGCTTGCCCTTGTCTGATGGAGCCAGTGCAGCTGGCCTTTGGAGCCTACAAAGTATCTGCCTTGCAGTTGCACTTGGTACAGCTGCCCCCTCACTTTGCTGCCCTGTGGGCAACATGCAGCCTGCGAAGGAAGCAAGATTGGGACTGAAGCAAGATTTGCTTTGCCTTAACTCTAGGCCGGGAAGCAGCAAAAGTGGCTGGGTTTTGTCCTATCTGGCACCTAAGTATTAAAAGAAACGCCAAGGCCATCAGTGTGGAAAGGTAATTCCATCAGTGTTCCTTTGTTAGAGGAATGCCTGAGTCTTTTGAGACAAACAGCTAGTTTCTCCAAGGCAGCTGGAAGAGGGATATAGAAAGTCTGCATTCATGTTTGCTACAGAAATGCCCCTGTGCTGTCCCTGTCTGTGTGTCCCCATCAGTTGCCCTGAGAAACATGCTGTTTCTCTAAGTTTCAAGGAAGGAGTGATGAGGTGAGTGACCAGCTCAGAGGCCCAAAGGAGGGAAAACATCAAGTGACATTATTGGGCAGCAAAAGGAGATTTGAGAAAGGGGGCAGCATGAATGCCTCCACTTTGAGAGGAAGCTTTGGAGTTGCCTCTTGGCTGAACAACTTGCAAATTCTAGCTCCTCTCAGAGCTGGAGGAGAGCCAGCGGGAGGAGTCCTGCTGGTTCTCCAGGGCAGGAGATGAGGTTCTGGGCCCTTGGACACAGACAGGCTCCTGGGCACCTTCAGCTGCAGACACCTTGCAGACAAGCACCGAGAAGAGCCAGGGCTGTCCCTGCACTGCTTTTGCCCGTCTCCTCAGACGACTCAGGAGAAAAGCCCAATGGCAAGGCTCTCACAGCAAGCCTGCAGCAGCAGAAGTAAAAGGGGCAGAGGTGGCCCATGCCTGTTTCTGTCCCATGGCTCCCCTGAGGTTCTACGTGAAACGTTGGGCTGTGCCCATAGCAACTGTCGTTGTCTCCTGCTCCTGTGGCCCTTGCTGGAACGCTGGTGGAGCAGCGCTGGAGCAGCGGCTGCAGGATCAGCTCCTGGGCTGTCCCTGACCAGCCACCTCCTGCATTCAGCGCCACACCCAGCCTCTGCACCCACATCCTCGTCTCCTCGGCTCCCTCCAGGCATCCCCACAGCACTTGGGCACCGTCAAAGGTAAGAAAGTCCCCGTTTGCCCTCAAAGCACTAACACAAGGCCAGGAGGCTCCAGCTGCCTCTCCCACCAACCACGACACACAGGCTGCCTGCTCACTTTCCACACACCAGGTTCCATGTCAAAGCAGGCTGCCGCTTCTGAAGGAATCATGTTGCCTCTGGGGCAAACACAGACCTTTCCATAGAGGAGGTAGAGAGCTGTCACAGTGCAGTTGCAGATCCTCCTCCATGCATCACCTGCTTCAAAGTTCTTGGCACCCATTGCAGTCCTAAACCTAGCTTCTGGTGACCCCAAAACAAATTGTTCATGGCTGACGAGTTCAGGGCTTCAGTGCCAACAAATCCCCTTATGCCCTGACTCAGCTCACGCCTGCTCCAAAGCTGCAAAAACCAGAATGATGGCACTTCTCCTCTGGGATCCCTCTCATTCAGGCCATGGAAGCATTTCACTGGGCTTCTCCTCAAACACAGGTGTTCAACTTCCAAAATGATCTGCTATCAGCAATCCTGATGTGCTTACATAGTTACATCTCTGATAGATACATTCTATTTTCATATCCTGTAGATATTTTTTTCAGTGCATGTAGGGCTGGTTCTACCTCATGCTCAGGGGCAGCTGTGAAATGCCATCTTCTCAAGAACACAATCACAGTAGCAGAGAAGTTTCTGGCTTGGAAGGGATTCTCAAAGATCACTGAGCCCAACTCCAGGGCCTGCCTGGGGCAGCCTCAACAATCACACCCTGTGCCCAAGAGCGCTGTCCAAACACTTTTGGAGCTCAGTCAGCCTTGCTGCTGGCACCCCTTCCCTGGAGAGCCTGTTGCAGTGGCCAAGCACCCTCTGTGTGAAGAGCCTTTTCCTTCTATCCACCCTAAGCCTGCACTGGCACATCTTGCAGCCCATTCTCTTGCCTCTTCCCACTGGCCCCAGGACTGAAGAGAGTAGTGCATGGCCTTCTGCTTCCCCTCCTGACGATAGCTGCTGACTGCTAGAGGCTCCTGCCTAGGCAATTGCACCTCAAAACCACGGCAATGACAGCAAAAAGAAAGGAGCTGGGACAGAGGAGCTCAGGGCTTGCAAGGATGAGGTCGAGAAGGAAGGCTACTGACACATCCTTGGCGGAACGATTTCTAACTGGAGCATTGTTTGGATCTTTTGCAGGTGGAAAGGAGAGGCACAATGAAAAGGAAAGCAAGAGGCAACAATCAGCCGTGAGTTTTGCCCCAGGGTTAAAGGACAGCAAACTGGAGGCATGGCCAGGAGGAGAACTGCTCTTTCAGAGTCAGGGTGGAACTGCTTCAAGCCTTTGCCTCCACAGGAAGGCTCTCTCCAGCACTTGCCTTTCTTACCTCCACCTCCTTCTTCCTTTAGGCACATCAATGTTGGCAGCGACTTTCCGGCTGTTGCCCGATTGATAAATGACACAAAACTCGGATAAGTTTATGGGTGCTTTATTAAAGGTCCGGGGAACTGGGGGACTCACGTCCCAAAGTCCAAGCCCCCAAATTCTCATATGGGTGCTTCCCTCTTATACATGCGATTCACAACAAAGTTTCTAAGAAACAGTTCCCTGTTCCCCTTTCCTAGTCTCTAAGAAACAGTCCTCCGTTCCCCTTGCCTGGTCACAGACCCCTTGTGATACATTCCTTGGTTCACAAACAGGATCTTTAATCCTCTGCTTATCTTATTCTAAGAGCATTGTATGCTGCCTCTAGACAGGTTAGCATTCTTACTTTCTTGCACTAGTATAATTATTTATTAAATCTCTAAGACTACCTGCTAGGTAACACACAAAACCCAACACACACTTTTAAAGGCTACAAAACTACTTTTTAACAAACCAGTTCACACACAACTCACTATAATTAAATATTTTGCTAAATTTCATTTCTTTTCCAACATTTCCCCCCTTTTGAGCATCCTTCAGTCCTGCTGCAAGGATGCTCAATCAACAGTAACATCTTCATAACGAGGTGGGGAGTGTTCTTCATTCTGCCGCCCGCGGGTCATCGCCTTCAGCAACCGGAGACATCGCCTCTTTTCCTTTTCGATCACACCTAAGAGGCATCTGATGGGGTCCGCTCCATGATTCCCGTAGCGGATCCATGTTCCACTTCTTGACGTACACCTGGTCCCCAGGCTGGATGTCGTGGACAGCATTCTCCAGCGTGAGCGGTCTATTCCACTGTAACGTATTTCTTAAAGAATTCAAGATGTGATTAAGTGACATAACATACTCTGCAATCGCCTGGTCCCCACTCACATGTACCTCCTCTTTTAATACAGTTGCATGATATGGTTTGCCATATAATATCTCATATGGACTTACACCTACCTTTTTCCCTTGGTTTAATTCGAGTCCTGAGTAGGGCCAAAGGCAAAGCTTGAGGCCAGTGCAGTTTAGCTTCCTGGCAAATCTTTTTGATTTGTCCTTTCAGGGTTTGATTAATTCTTTCCACCTGCCCACTAGACTGAGGTCTCCAGGGGGTATGCAAATTCCAGGTTATATCTAACATTCGTGCTAATTCCTGCACTACCCCGGCTATAAAATGTGGACCCCTATCTGATGACAATCCTAAAGGTACTCCAAATCTTGGTATTATTTCTTTTAACAAGGTTTTTACCACCTCCTTAGCCTGATTAGTTCTACATGGAAAAGCTTCCGGCCACCCTGAGAATGTACATACATACACTAACAAGTATCTGTATCCCTGTGCCCTAGGCAATTCAGAAAAATCAACTTGCCCGTAATCTCCTGGTTGTGGCCCGACTTGCAACTTTCCCATTTGTATTTGTCTCCTAACTACTGGATTATTTTTCAAACATACCGGGCACATTGCATTAACTCTTTTTGCCATTGTTAACATCTGATTAGAGATTATCTCATTCTTCAAAAATTTTACCAATACTTCTGCCCCCCAATGACATTTATTATGTTCTGATTCCAAAATAAATTTCATTATGCGGGTAGGTACCACTATTTGTCCCATTGGTGTAACGTACCACCCAAGTTGAATCTTCTGTGCCCCTAGCAAGTTTATTAGTTTTCCATCTTCTATTGAATATTTGGGCTCCTGATTCAGGTATGGGGTAGCCGGATTTGTTCTTACCGGTACCAATGCCATTTGAGTCCATACTTCCTGTGCCACTTGCCGTGCTGTAACATCAGCAAATCGATTTCCTCTGTAAACGTCTTCTTCCGCAGTCTGATGTCCTCTAACATGCATTACTGCAACTGCTTTGGGACTGTGTACCGCATCCAGTAGCTGTAACACTTCTTCCCGGTGCTTGATGTTGGTTCCCTGTGAATTCAAAAGCCCCCTTTTCTTCCATAATGCCCCATGTACATGAACCACACCAAAGGCATATTTAGAATCTGTCCAGATATTAACCCTTTTGTCCTTGCTCAAATACAGGGCTCTGGTGAGTCCAATCACCTCTGCCTTCTGGGCCGAAGTTCCAGGTAACAAAGCCTTTGCCTCTATTACCTGATCCAATGTTACCACTGCATACCCGGCATAGCGAGTCCCATTCTCGACAAGACTGGATCCATCAGTGTATAATTCCCATTCAGGTTCTTCCAATGGTTCATCCTTTAGGTCGGGTCTGCTGGCATATACTTGTTCAATTACCTCTACGCAATCATGCACCAGTCCCCCAGCTTCCTGGTCACTGCGTAAAAACTCTGCTGGATTAACATGATTAGTAGTCCTTATTTCAATATCATCCTGTTCTCTCAGGATGGCCTGGTATTGCAACATTTGACTGGATGATAGCCAGTGACCCCCCTTTTGCTCCAAAATGGCCATGACCATATGGGGAACAAACACTTTCATTTTTGCCCCCAAAGTCAATTTCCGGGCCTCTTGAATAAGAATTATTGTTGCCGCCACGGCTCGTAAACACGAGGGCCACCTGGAACTTACCGAATCCAGTTGTTTAGAGAAGTATCCCACTGGCCTCTTCCAGGATCCCACCTTCTGGGTGAGGACCCCCAATGCCAGTTTTTGCCTCTCATTCACGTACAACTGGAATTCCTTGGTCACGTCAGGGAGTCCTAGGGCTGGGACCTCCTTTAGTGCCTGCTTCAATTCCTGGAAGGCCTTCTTTTGTTGTGTCGTCCACTCCAACCGATGCTGCTTCAAGGCCTCATATAGTGGCTTGGCTAGGAGACCGAAATTCATGATCCACAGTCAACACCATCCCACCATTCCTAGAAAAGATCTCAATTCCTGATGGTTACAAGGCAAAGGAATAGCGCATATTGCCTCTATTCGGTTTACTCCCAAACGTCTCTGCCCTTGTGTGATCTCACAACCGAGGTAAATAACGTTATTTTTGACCAATTGAGCTTTTTCTTAGAAACCCAATACCCTGCTTGGCCAAGCATGTTGAGTAATTTAATTGTTAATTCCACGCACATTTCCCTTTCCTTAGTAGCCAGAAAAATGTCGTCCACGTACTGCAGGACTACATACAAGGATGGGGATATTATTACCTGGGTTATCTTCCATTCCTCCAGCTCCTTGGCCAGTTGGTTTCCAAAAATAGTAGGGGAGCATTTAAATCCCTGTGGGAGTCTCGTCCACATAAGCTGCTTCTTTCTCCCAATATCAGGACTCTCCCACTCGAAGGCAAAATATTTCCTACTCTCTATTGCCAGTGGGATGCAGAAGAAGGCATCTTTAAGGTCAGTCACTGAGAACCATTTAAACTCCTCTGATACAGATGTTAACAAAGTATAAGGATTAGCAACAACTGGATGTATGTCTTTCACTATTTCATTAATAGCCCTTAAGTCCTGTACCAAACGGTACTTACCATTAGGTTTCTTTACTGGAAAAATTGGAGTATTATACTCCGATTCACATTCCTGTAATATTCCTTGAGCCAAAAAATTGTTTAATTAACGGGGCTACTCGCCTCCTTGCCTCAAGCTTCAAGGGGTATTGCTTTATCCTCACTGGTCGGGCCCCTTCCTTTAGTTCCACCTTTACTGGCTGTGCAGATTTAGATTTTCCGGGGACCCCTGACTCCCATACCCAGGGTACTACAGCCTGCTCAATTTCTTCTGGAATAGGAGAGGCATCCACTTCCTTGATCACAAAAATGCCTGCTATTTGTTCCTCAGGTATTTCCAATTTCACCCTTCCCCCTTCAAATATTATTTTCACATTAAGTCGGGACAACAGGTCTCTGCCAAGAAGGGGTGTGGGGCAGTTTGGCATATACAAAAATTGGTGATCTAATTCCTTCCCCCCAAACCTAAGATTTAAAAGTTGTAAAAATGGTTGTTCCTCTAGCTTCCCTGTTGCCCCCACCACCTGTACCGTTGTGTCACTCAAAGGTCCCAATCGTCTATTGAGTACAGAATAAGTAGCTCCAGTGTCTACCATAAATTCTTGATCCTTTCCATCTATTTCTAAAACTACCCTTAAATCCTTTTCTAGTCAGCTTTGATTCTGATAGTTTCCCAAAACTAGTGCTTGAGCGACTTCTGCTGGTCCTCCCGTGAATCCTCCCACAGGGGCATTTCCCATTGGGGCTGTCCTTAATCCCATGTTTCCCATGCCCATACCTCCTCTAACCGGGCATTCATTTTTCCAGTGTCCCAATTGTCGGCAAAAGGCACACTGGTTTGGATCCAACCTCCCCATGTTAGGTGCGAACCCAAATCCTCCCCGACCTCTTGGCAACCCCCTCTGTCCGTGATTAGCTCCTCCCTGACCTCGACCCCTAATGGGTCTTCCTCCTGCCCCTGCCTGTTCCATTACAGCCAGAATACTAGCTTGTTGTCTTTTTGCAGTTTCTTTTTCCCTGTTGTTGTATACCTTCCACGCTACCTCCAGCATTTTATCCAAACTTCTAGTATCCTCTCCTTCCAGCTTTTGTAACTTTTTCCTAATATCCTCTTGTGATTGCCCCATAAACAACAATGCCAATTGAAGTTTTCCTGATTGATCCTCTACATCTAAATTAGTAAACTTCCGAGCCATGTCTTTTAATCGTTCTAAAAAGGCAGACGGAGACTCATTCTTGTCCTGCTTGACCGAATACAACTTAGACCAGTTCATAGTCTTAGGCATTCCTGTCCTAATTCCTTCCACCAACAATTCCTGATATCGTTTTACAGCCCTTATTCCTCCCGTAGAGTTTGGGTCCCACTTAGGTTCCTCACTTGGTACCAATTCATCAACTGTCTCATTTAGTTGTCTCAACCGAATTTCCTCACGAGCCTTTTCTCTAGTGGCTCTAATAACCATTTCCTTTTCCGTGGAATCCATTATAGTATCTAATAATACCTGTAAATCATTCCAGTCCGGATTCTGAGTCTTTATTACCATTTTAACCACCCTTGCCACCCTTTCAGGATCCTCCCGATAACTCCCCGCTGATTGCTTCCATATTACCAAATCCCCGGGGGAGAAAGGCACCTTTATAAGTATCCTTTCTCCCTGTGGTCCCACAGCTTCCCTCAACGGCGCAATTAAATGTGGCCCCTTCTGCCCCTTCCTTCCCTTGCGAGTCCGCCCTGCTAACGGAGTTCTTTTAACACTCTCATTCTTTTCACCATCACCACCATCACTATCACTCTCACTAGATCCCGTTTTTATAGCTATATCCGCAGGGGGAGCAGAGAGCACATTAGGAGCAACCGGAACCCTTGGAGGTGCTATACAATAAGACAAATCTTCCTCGATTGAAGGATACAAATTACGCTCCTTTCTTTCTTAACATCCCACACACTCCCTTTCATCATTCACTTCTAAAACCAAAATACCACATTCCTTTTGCCATTCCTCTTTCCGGTATAAAACGAAAAACAAATCCAAATATGGTATTTCATCCCATTTCTCATTCCTCCTTAAAAATTGCATCAAAGATTCCATTATCCCCAATTCCAGTGTACCATTCACCGGCCATCCCGCTTCCCCAGTCTCATATTCAGGCCACCAATGATTACAATAATCTATCATTTTACTTTTATCCAATTCTTGATAATACCCTTCACTTTTCCACCGTTTCAATATACAACCTGATGGTGTATTTCCAGGTATTTTACCATTGGCTTGCACTAAGGTTTTAAAAGTTTTAAAAGACATCATATTACAACCTTTAATTCCACTATTAATCCAAATAAACCAATATACCTTAAACCAATATACCTTCTCGCCGTCCTTCCCTAAAACAAACAGGAGGCGAGTTCCGGTCCTGCGTCCTTAGACGTCTTATGGCCGGAGCCTAGGCTTTTTTTTTACCAAGCACAAAATCCAAATCCAATTATCACCTTTTTTTCCAATATAAAGCACCTTCGGACTTACCTTAATGCAGTTTGTCGGAGAGGCGGGGGGGGTCTGGCACGACCGATGACTCCCCGAGAAGTGCTCGGTGCCGGCTTGGAGTGGATCGGGACGCGAACTGCCCCAGCAGCCCTCGGAGTCCTGCCGCGGTTGCCAGAAAACTGTTGCCCGATTGATAAATGACACAAAACTCGGATAAATTTTGTGGGTGTTTATTAAGGGCCCGGTGAACTGGGGAACTCACGTCCCAAAGTCCAAGCCCCCAAATTCACGTATGGGTGCTTCTCTCTTATACATGCGATTCACAACAAAGTTTCCAAGAAACAGTTCCCTGTTCCCCTTTCCTAGTCTCTAAGAAACAGTCCTCCCTTCCCCTTGCCTGGTCACAGACCCCTTGTGATACATTCCTTGGTTCACAAACAAGATCATTAATCCTCTGCTTATCTTATTCTAAGAGCATTGTATGCTGCCTCTAGACAGGTTAGCATTCTTACTTTCTTGCACTAGTATAATTATTTATTAAATCTCTAAGACTACCTGCTAGGTAACACACAAAACCCAACACACACATTTAAAGGATACAAAACTACTTTTTAACAAACCGGATCACACACAACTGACAATAATTAAATATATTGCTAAATTTCATTTCATTTGCAACAAGGCAGAGTTCCCACGGCTGCAGAGCAGAGCACCAAGTGAGGATGAAGAGCCTGCAACCCTGGTCTGGAAGGCCTGGGGAGAAGATGACTCTGACATGCAAAAACCTGACAGAGGTAGCTTCTCTTCAAGCTTTTCTTCCACCCCTGACATACTTGGATCTTTCAAAGTCTCCTTTTGCATAGAAAGGCAGCTTTTTGCAGGCTGCGCTTCTCTCCCTGTTTCGACCATCTTCCCATCTACAAGTGTTAGAGGCAAGGAGAATGCTCTGCTTGTGCAGCAGAGCAGGAAAAAGAGCAAGCATCTTGCTCTCCAAATTGGTCAGGCCCATTTGCCACTGCAAGAGAGGAGATTGGCCTCCACTTCTTCTTACAGAAGCTGCTCTGAAGGGAGAGCCAGCACTGCGGGGGCCCTTGCTTCAGCTGGCCCTGTCTTTGCTCTCCTTTTCATGCTCTCCAAGCTGCTGCCTTTAGCTCCTGGCCTTTCCTTCCACCTTGCATGGCAACCTTTGCCCTTGCTGGCCTCAAGGCTGACTTTGGCTGGGTGTTTGTTGTGCTTGCAGTAAGACAACTGCTGGACATGGCCAGCTGCCGTGGCATTCCCGGGCCAGCAGCTGACCTGGAGCGCGCTCTGCACTGCCTGCACCAGGCAGGCGGCAGCCTTCCGGTAAGAAGCGGCTCTGTGGGCGCACAGAAAAGGCCACAGGGAATGCACAAGGCCCGGCCACTGGGACAGCCTTTCCTGCCTGCTCCTTGATGAAGGGTCTTGACAGGGAGCAGAGCACGTGCTGCCTGCTGTGTCTCCTCCAGCTGCATCAGGGCTGAGCCCAAACGGCTCCAGCAGGGAGAATCTCCCTCCTGCAGGTGGCGGCGCAAGCTCCTGCAGCCTGCTGCCTTGGAAATCGCCTACAGGTCTGGCTGCTCTAAGACATTTGGAGGGGAAATTCCCAGAAGCCTCACTTAGCTGAGGCCATTCTGGCTGCAGGAGCTGCAAAATCATTTGCTTGGGGAGCAAAATGCCACTCTTGGGGACCAGCATCCAAGGGCTGGGCAGCAAAAACTAGGCACTGGGATCAAATCCCAGGCTTTCACCCACATGGCATACAGTTGCTTGAATGTCTGAAGAGGCAAAGTAGCTGAAAGGCAGCATCTGTGATTTTTGGCTCATTTTGGATTTGGTGGGTCACCTAAGGCCTTCTCCCCTTGCATCTTGCAGGAGGCTCTGGAGATGTTGCTCTCAGGGGGGCCTGCAACAGCTCAAGGCCATCCCTTGGCTGATTATCATTACGCAGGTAAGCAAAGCAGAGCTTCTTCCTTCACTGACACATGCTGCCGTCCCCTTCAGTGTTGTGGCAAGTGTTTCTGCTTCAACAAATTGTGCCTAAAACCAGCACAAGGTCTTGTCTTCTCAGGGGCTAGGGAAAGCACCATCATCTAGTCCTTCAGCTTTTCTTCTTTGCCAATCCTTTTCCCTGGGGAATGCCTGCTCTTGTCTTCATCACCTTCTGAGGGAGCAGACATGTACTCACACGGGAACGATGGCCTGACACCTTTTTCTTTCGGCAGCCAGTGGGATCTACTTCATGTGGATGGATGGATCTATTTACCTGCTGCTTCTTATTGCCAGGCTCTGATAGATGGACACCTGAGGAGAAGGACTCCTTCCAAAAGGCTTTCCACACCTACGGCAAGGATTTTCATCTCATCCAGAAGCAGGTAAATCCGCAGCACATTCTTCACCTCAGCAGATCATCAGGAGGAAAGCTTGCTTCTATCTGGTAACAAACACTGGGCTTCGCTCTCTCTCTTCTCAAGTACCAAAACTGCTCAAGTAGTAACAAAACGGCACATCAAAGGCCTGTGTGAAAAGGATGATCCTGTCTCTCCAGCCCTTTTCTCCAAGCTCCTTTGCAATATGATGATTTATTCTCTCAGACTTGTCGCACAGGTCTGCTGCTGCTTCCACAAGGCATTGTGCTGGCATAAGTGGAGTGAACCCGGGAAAGAAGACCTGTGCTAGATGGATTTGTTGTTGATCTGTGCATTAGGTGTGCTACCACGTAGCATGATAGACAGTTTACTACATTGCATGATGCCTCTCTTTCTCCATCTTGATTTCATTTTACACCTTACTCCATTGACTTCATGATTTTACTTCCCAGTTTACTCCATCTTCTACATTTTCCCCAATGCAGCCTACCAAGGAATTTTAGATTCCTTCTATTTCTCTTCACAACAGATCCAGACTAAGACCGTGGCACAGTGTGTGGAGTACTACTACAGCTGGAAAAAGGAGCATCGAGTTGCTAGCACTCTTGCTCAGGTGAGGGGGAAGAAAATCCAGGCGTGCCAGGAGGGTGTAGAAACTGGGAGAAGGGGAGAAAACCTGATGGCCAGCCATGCCAGACGCCGCTTTGCCAGGATCACATCGTCCCATGTGCTGGCAAAGGCGCAGCAGATGCTGCCCAGGCCTTCCTTCTGCTGCTGCCCTGAAATACGCCATTCTGGAGCCTAACTTTGAGCCAAGGAAGCCGCACCACCACCCAAATGGGCTTTGACTCTATACAGATGAGGTTCTCAAGGGCTGCCTCCTTTGCTGACTCCAACCAGACCCTTCATTCCCCACTGAACTCCTCCTGACATCAGCAATCCCTGTGTTCAGGGAGATGTTGCAGATTTTCAGGCAGTTTTTCTAGCATCCCAGCATACTCGCCAAGAAGCAGCTGCCAGTGCTGTGGCTCCCCTCAGACTTTCCTTACCAGCAAAGAGCAATTTGGTTGGCAAGAGTGAGAGAGAGAGAGAGAAAGAGAGAGAGAGATTATTCTGGGTTCTATAAAACGTCTAACCATGTGTCTTCCCTAATTTGACTGAATTTCCATCCCATTCCCTAGACATTTCTGCAGGAAAACCCGAGGCAAAAGGATGTTAGGCACACAGGTAGAAATGAGAAATGTAGAATTCTAGATAGCCACATATTCATGCCAACCCTTTGGCCTGTAGGAAAGAGGAGCATTTCCCTCCAAGCTCTGCCTTGGCAGCCCGCCGCAGCCCACTGGCAAAGGCGCCGTTTCCTCAGCTCTTGAAGGTTTGCAAGGATTTGCTTAGGCCAATAGATTTTTGTGCTGGACGCAGGCATTTCCAGCTTTCTGACGGGAATGAAAGATTGAAACAGGATTCTTTGATTTCCAGGCTGTGGGCGAAGGCAAGAGGAGCAAAAGCCCCCCCAGAAAAGAGGATGGGCAGACAGGGAAGAGAAGCCGCAAGAGGGCTGGCAGCGCCGAGTGTCCCTGCTGCCAACCGCGCCAGCCGCCCCGTTCGGCGGGAGGCCCCTTTCCCTGCGGCCAGTGCAAACGGTGCGCAAGTTCCTGCTCTTTCTGCTCCAACCTGCGCCTTGCCACTAAAACAGGCTGACCCTTTGCAAAGGCGCAACAGGGCAAGCTCAGGCCACTTGCACCATCGCCCCTCGCAGCCCTGCTCAAGCTTACAACCCACCTCAAACCCAAACAGCTCACTTAAAACCCAGCCTTCACTATGAAACCTTGCCCTGCCCCAACAACACACACTGCATACAAGTAGGAACAGATCCATCAAAGCTGCCTTTGATGCTGCTGATCAAATTCCAAATAGCATGCAGCAAAAGGAGGAAGACATTTCAAGGCATTGAAACAAGAAAGATCGGACTCATGGTCTGATCAATTCAAAACGTGCCACTGCCCATAAAGACAGAAATTCCTACTAAAAGGGACATCTTGCCGCTTGCTTTAATGGTGTGTACTAAATTGAACAATGGATGCTTTGTTTCCTATCTTCCAGAGTCTTTGAAACCATGCAGGAAAGGGACAAACACAGGAGAACACATCACCCTCGCAAAGAAGCAGAACCTCTCCCCAACAAGAAAAGACCAAATTAGACAAGCTTGCAGCTTGTCCAGCCGGGCCTAGCAAGGGTTAGGCATCAATAGGACTAGATAGGAATAGGACAGGTTTTAAAGCTTTTAGACTTGTTGAAATTCTATTTAGTTAGTTTACATGATAGGAATCTCCTCAATTTCTTACTTAAGGTACATGACTATTATTCAAGATTCATTAGTAGGATTAGATTTATCAGTCAA
The DNA here is from genome assembly GCF_027579445.1 of Ammospiza nelsoni. Taxonomy (NCBI): domain Eukaryota; kingdom Metazoa; phylum Chordata; class Aves; order Passeriformes; family Passerellidae; genus Ammospiza; species Ammospiza nelsoni. The sequence continues at coordinate 47,995,283 of NC_080669.1, read as the reverse complement.
TGTAAGAGGCTTGGTGTTGGCTACGCTGCGTCTTTTGTCATTTTGCCTTTGTTGAGACACAATCTGTCTTTATCATTAAACCATGTTTGTTCCACTTTGTTATTCGGTCTGTATGAAATCACTGCGGCAATCAAAGACGGCACTTGCCCTGAGAGGAGAATCTGGGCACGCACGACCTCGCCCAGGCTCAGCCCCTTGCTCAGCTGGCAGGACTGGCAAAGGTGTGTCTCCTTTACTGCCAGGGAAATAATGCTGGCGCTTCATCATTGATTCCTAAAAATCTCATCTGTGAGTGGAAAGGGAGGCTTTGTTTAATTCAATGAATTGGATCAAAATGAATGCTGTGTTCTCACCATTGTTTCTGGCCTAAAAGCAAGGGCTTTAGTCCTTTTTGTAGCCCAGCAACATAACTTTGTTTCATTTTGGGGGACTGATGGACCTGACCACCTTGGAAGACCATCCTAGAACCCCTTCAATTCAATCAAATTTGTATGCACATGCACCACAAAGGCATCAGTAGTTCACTTTCAGTTTCTCTTGAAAGCACCACTCTCCCACTCTGGGCCTCCACCAATCTCCTCAGCTAAAGCAGAGCGGCTGGGATCATGATCCTCTCTCTGGCTTCCCACAGCTTAGGTATTTGCACTAAAGAAGAAGCAAAGTCCCTCTTTCATCTAGCCCAGCAAATGGCACTGCCCAGCAAGGCTTTGCTGGCAGGGGCTGTGCAGGGTGGAGAGGGGGCGAGGGAGGGGGCAATTGCCAGGCTGCTTCTGGGAAGCCCAGGCAAGCTTGCCCTTGTCTGATGGAGCCAGTGCAGCTGGCCTTTGGAGCCTACAAAGTATCTGCCTTGCAGTGGCACTTGGTACAGCTGCGCCCTCACTTTGCTGCCCTCTGGGCAACATGCAGCCTGCAAAGGAAGCAAGATTGGGACTGAAGCAAGATTTGCTTTGCCTTAACTCAAGGCTGGGAAGCAGCAAAAGTGGCTGGGTTTTGTCCTATCTGGCACCTAAGTATTAAAAGAAACGCCAAGGCCATCAGTGTGGAAAGGTAATTCCATCAGTGTTCCTTTGTTAGAGGAATGCCTGAGTCTTTTGAGACAAACAGCTAGTTTCTCCAAGGCAGCTGGAAGAGGGATATAGAAAGTCTGCATTCATGTTTGCTACAGAAATGCCCCTGTGCTGTCCCTGTCTGTGTGTCCCCATCAGTTGCCCTGAGAAACATGCTGTTTCTCTAAGTTTCAAGGAAGGAGTGATGAGGTGAGTGACCAGCTCAGAGGCCCAAAGGAGGGAAAACATCAAGTGACATTATTGGGCAGCAAAAGGAGATTTGAGAAAGGGGGCAGCATGAATGCCTCCACTTTGAGAGGAAGCTTTGGAGTTGGCTCTTGGCTGAACAACGTGCAAATTCTAGCTCCTCTCAGAGCTGGAGGAGAGCCAGCGGGAGGAGTCCTGCTGGTTCTCAAGGGCAGGAGATGAGGTTCTGGGCCCTTGGACACAGACAGGCTCCTGAGCACATTCAGCTGCAGACACCTTGCAGACAAGCACCGAGAAGAGCCAGGGCTGTCCCTGCACTGCTTTTGCCCATCTCCTCAGACGACTCAGGAGAAAAGCCCAATGGCAAGGCTCACAGAGCAAGCCTGCAGCAGCAGAAGTAAAAGGGGCAGAGGTGGCCCATGCCTGTTTCTCTCCCATGGCTCCCCTGGCGTTCTACATGGAATGTTGGGCTGTGCCCATAGCAACTGTCGTTGTCTCCTGCTCCTGTGGCCCTTGCTGGAACGCTGGTGGAGCAGCGCTGGAGCAGCGGCTGCAGGATCAGCTCCTGGGCTGTCCCTGACCAGCCACCTCCTGCATTAAGCGCCACACCCGGCCTCTGCACCAACATCCTCGTCTCCTCGGCTGCCTCCAGGCATCCCCACAGCACTTGGGCACCGTCAAAGGTAAGAAAGTCCCCGTTTGCCCTCAAAGCACTAACACAAGGCCAGGAGGCTCCAGCTGCCTCTCCCACCAACCACGACACACAGGCTGCGTGCTCACTTTCCCCACACCAGGTTCCACGTCCAAGTGGGCTGCAGCTTCTGAAGGAATCATGTTGCCTCCCGGGCAAACACAGACCTTTCCATAGAGGAGGTAGAGAGCTGTCACAGTGCGGTTGCAGATCCTCCTCCACGCATCACCTGCTTCAAAGTTCTTGGCACCCATTGCAGTCCTAAACCTAGCTTGTGGTGACCCCAAAACAAATTGTTCATGGCTGACGAGTTCAGGGCTTCAGTGCCAACAAATCCCCTTATGCCCTGACTCAGCTCACGCCTGCTCCAAAGCTGCAAAAACCACAATGATGGCACTTCTCCTCTGGGATCCCTCTCATTCAGGCCATGGAAGCATTTCACTGGGCTTCTCCTCAAACACAGGTGTTCAACTTCAAAAATGATCTGCTATCAGCAATCCTGATGTGCTTACATAGTTCCATCTCTGATAGATACATTCTATTTTACTATCCTGTAGATACTTTCTTCAGTGCATGTAGGGCTGGTTCTACCTCATGCTCAGGGGCAGCTGTGAAATGCCATCTTCTCAAGAACACAATCACAGTAGCAGAGAAGTTTCTGGCTTGGAAGGGATTCTCAAAGATCACTGAGCCCAGCTCCAGGGCCTGCCCGGGGCAGCCTCAACAATCACACCCTGTGCCCAAGAGCGCTGTCCAAACACTTTTGGAGCTCAGTCAGCCTTGCTGCTGGCACCCCTTCCCTGGAGAGCCTGTTGCAGTGGCCAAGCACCCTCTGCGTGAAGAGCCTTTTCCTTCTATCCACCCTAAGCCTGCACTGGCACATCTTGCAGCCCATTCTCTTGCCTCTTCCCACTGGCCCCAGGACTGAAGAGAGTAGTGCATGGCCTTCTGCTTCCCCTCCTGAGGATAGCTGCTGACTGCTAGAGGATCCTGCCTAGGCAATTGCACCTCAAAACCACGGCAATGACAGCAAAAAGAAAGGAGCTGGGACAGAGGAGCTCAGGGCTTGCAACGATGAGGTCGAGAAGGAAGCCTACTGACACATCCTTGGTGGAACGATTTCTAACTGGAGCATTGTTTGGATCTTTTCCAGGTGGAAAGGAGAGGCACAATGAAAAGGAAAGCAAGAGCCAACAATCAGCCGTGAGTTTTGCCCCAGGGTTAAAGGACAGCAAACTGGAGGCATGGCCAGGAGGAGAACTGCTCTTTCAGAGTCAGGGTGGAACTGCTTCAAGCCTTTGCCTCCACAGGAAGGCTCTCTCCAGCACTTGCCTTTCTTACCTCCACCTCCTTCTTCCTTTAGGCACATCAATGTTGGCAGCGACTTTCAGGCTGAGCTCCCACAGCTGCAGAGCAGAGCACCAAGTGAGGATGAAGAGCCTGCAACCCTGGTCTGGAAGCCCTGGGGAGAAGATGACTCTGACATGGAAAAACCTGACAGAGGTAGCTTCTCTTCAAGCTTTTCTTCCACCCCTGACATACTTGGATCTTTCAAAGTCTCCTTTTGCATAGAAAGGCAGCTTTTTGCAGGCTACGCTTCTCTCCCTGTCTCGCCCATCTTCCCATCTACAAGTGTTAGAGGCAAGGAGAATGCTCTGCTTGTGCAGCAGAGCAGGAAAAAGAGCAAGCATGTTGCTCTCCAAATTGGTTAGGCCCATTTTCCACTGCAAGAGAGGAGATGGGCCTCCACTTCTTCTTACAGAAGCTGCTCTGAAGGGAGAGCCAGCACTGCGGGGGCCCTTGCTTCAGCTGGCTATGTCTTTGCTCTCCTTTTCATGCTCTCCAAGCTGCTGCCTTTAGCTCCTAGCCTTTCCTTCCGCCTTGCATGGCAACCTTTGCTCTTGCTGGCCTCAAGGCTGACGTTGGCTGCCTTTTTGATGTGCTTGCAGTAAGACAACTGCTGGACATGGCCAGCTCCCGTGGCATTCCCGGGCCAGCAGCTGACCTGGAGCGCGCCCTGCACTGCCTGCACCAGGCAGGCGGCAGCCCTCCGGTAAGAAGCGGCTCTGTGGGCGCACAGAAGAGGCCACAGGGAATGCACAAGGCCTGGCCACTGGGACAGCCTTTCCTGCCTGCTCCTTGATTAAGGGTCTTGACAGGGAGCAGAGCACGTGCTGCCTGCTGTGTCTCCTCCAGCTGCGTCAGGGCTGAGCCCAAACGGCTCCAGCAGGGAGAATCTCCCTCCTGCAGGCGGCGGCGCAAGCTCCTGCAGCCTGCTGCCTTGGAAATCGCCTGCAGGTCTGGCTGCTCTAAGACATTTGGAGGGGAAATTCCCAGAAGCCTCACTTAGCTGAGGCCATTCTGGCTGCAGGAGCTGCAAAATCATTTGCTTGGGGAGCAAAATGCCACTCTTGGGGACCAGCATCAAAGGGCTGGGCAGCAAAACCTAGGCACTGGGATCAAATCCCAGGCTTTCACCCACATGGCGTACAGTTGCTTGAATGGCTGAAGAGGCAAAGTAGCTGAAAGGCAGCATCTGTGATTTTTGGCTCATTTTGGATGTGGTGGGGCGCCTAAAGCCTTTTCCCCTTGCATCTTGCAGGAGGCTCTGGAGATGTTGCTCTCAGGGGGGCCTGCAACAGCTCAAGGCCATCCCTTGGCTGATTATCATTACACAGGTAAGCAAAGCAGAGCTTCTTCCTTCACTGACACATGCTGCCGTCCCCTTCAGTGTGGTGGCAAGCATTTCTGCTTCAACAAATTGTGCTTAACACCAGTTCAAGTTCTTGTCTTCTCGGGGGCTGGGGAAAGCACCAGCCTCTAGTCCTTCAGCTTTACTTCTTTGCCAATCCTTTTCCCTGGGGAATGCCTGCTCTTGTCTTCATCACCTTCTGAGGGAGCAGACATGTACTCACACAGCAACGATGGCCTGACACCTTTTTCTTTCGGCGGCCAGTGGGATGTACTTCATGTGGATCGAGGGATTCATTTACCTGCTGCTTTTTATTGCCAGGCTCTGATAGATGGACACCTGAGGAGAAGGACTCCTTCCAAAAGGCTTTCCACACCTACGGCAAGGATTTTCATCTCATCCAGAAGCAGGTAAAGCTGCAGGACATTCTTGACCTGAGCAGATCATCAGGAGGAAAGCTTGCTTCTATCTGGTAACAAACACTGGGCTTCGCTCTCTCTCTTCTCAAGTACCAAAACTGCTCAAGTAGTAACAAAACGGCACATCAAAGGCCTGTGTGAAAAGGATGATCCTGTCTCTCCAGCCCTTTTCTCCAAGCTCCTTTGCAATATGATGATTTATTCTCTCAGACTTCTCGCACAGGTCTGCTGCTGCTTCCACAAGACATTGTGCTGGCATAAGTGGAGTGAACCCAGGAAAGAAGACCTGTGCTAGATGGATTTCTTGTTCATCTGTGCATTAGGTGTGCTACCACATAGCATGATACACGGTTTACTACATTGCACGATGCCTCTCTTTCTCCATCTTGATTTCATTTTACACCCTACTCCATTGAATTCATGATTTTACTTCCCAGTTTACTCCACCTTCTACTTTTTCCCCAATGCAGCCTACCAAGGAATTTTAGATTCCTTCTTTTTCTCTTCACAACAGATCCAGACTAAGACCGTGGCACAGTGTGTGGAGTACTACTACAGCTGGAAAAAGGAGCATCGAGTTGCTAGCACTCTTGCTCAGGTGAGGGGGTAGATAATCCAGGCGTGCAAGGAGGGTGGAGAAACTGGGAGAAGGGGAGAAAACCTGCTGGCCAGCTGTGCCAGATGCCGCTTTGCCAGGATCACATCGTCCCATGCGCTGGCAAAGGCGCAGCAGATGCTGCCCAGGCCTTCCTTCTGCTGCTGCCCTGAAATACGCCATTCTGGAGCCTAACTTTGAGCCAAGGACGCCGCTCCACCACCCAAATGGGCTTTGACTCTCTACAGATGGCTTTCTCAAGGGCTGCCTCCTTTGCTGACTCCAATCAGACCCTTCATTCCCCACTGAACTCCTCCTGACATCAGCCATCCTCTGTGTTCAGGGAGATGTTGCAGATTTTCAGGCAGTTTTTCTAGCATCCCAGCATACTCGCCAAGAAGCAGCTGCCAGTGCTGTGGCTCCCCTCAGACTTTCCTTACCAGCAAAGAGCAATTTGGTTGGCAAGAGTGAGAGAGAGAGAGAGAAAGAGAGAGAGAGATTATTCTGGGTTCTATAAAACGTCTAACCATGTGTCTTCCCTAATTTGACTGAATTTCCATCCCATTCCCTAGACATTTCTGCAGGAAAACACGAGCAAAATAGATGTTAGGCAGACAGGCAGAAATATGAAATGTAGAATTCTAGATAGCCGCACATTTATGCCACCCCTTTGGCCTGTAGGAAAGAGGAGCATTTCCCTCCAAGCTCTGCCTTGGCAGCCCGCCGCAGCCCACTGGCAAAGGCAGCCGTTTCCTCAGCTCTTGAGGGTTTGCAAGGATTTGCTTAGGCCAATAGATTTTTGTGCTGGATGCAGGCATTTCCAGCTTTCTGACGGGAAGGAGACATTGAAACAGGATTCTTTGATTTCCAGGCTGTGGGCGAAGGCAAGAGGAGCAAAAGCCCCCCCAGAAAGGAGGATGGGCAGACAGGGAAGAGAAGCCGCAAGAGGGCTGGCAGCGCCGAGTGTCCCTGCTGCCAACCGCGCCAGCCGCCCCGTTCGGCGGGAGGCCCCTTTCCCTGCGGCCAGTGCAAACGGTGCGCAAGTTGCTGCTCTTTCTGCTCCAACCTGCGCCTTGCCACTAAAACAGGCTGACCCTTTGCAAAGGCGCCGCAGGGCAAGCTCAGGCCACTTGCACCATCGCCCCTCGCAGCCCTGCTCAAGCTTACAACCCACCTCAAACCCAAACAGCTCACTTAAAACCCAGCCTTCACTATGAAACCTTGCCCTGCCCCAACAACACACACTGCATACAAGTAGGAACAGATCCATCAAAGCTGCCTTTGATGCTGCTGATCAAATTCCAAATAGCATGCAGCAAAAGGAGGAAGACATTTCAAGGCATTGAAACAAGAAAGATCGGACTCATGGTCTGATCAATTCACAACGTGCCACTGCCCAAAAAGACAGAAATTCCTACTAAAAGGGACATCTTGCCGCTTGCTTTAATGGTGTGTTCTAAATTGAACAATGGATGCTTTGTTTCCTATCTTCCAGGCTCTTTGAAACCATGCAGGAAAGGAACAAACACAGGAGAAGACATCGCCCTTGCAAAGAAGCAGAGCCTCTCCCCAAGAAGAAAAGACCAAATTAGACAAGCCTGCAGCTTGTCCAGCCGGGCCTAGCAAGGGTTAGGCATCAATAGGACTAGATAGGAATAGGACTGGTGTTTATGCTTTTAGACTTGTTGAAATTCTATTTAGTTAGTTTACATGATGGGAATCTCCTCAATTTTTTACTTAAGGTACATAACTATTATTCAAGATTCATTAGTAGGATTAGATTTATCAGTCAATGTAAGAGGCTTGGTGTTGGCTACGCTGCGTCTTTTGTCATTTTGCCTTTGTTGAGACACAATCTGTCTTTATCATTAAACCATGTTTGTTCCACTTTGTCTTTTGGTCTGCATGAAATCACTGCAGCAATCAAAGATGGCACTTGCCCTGAGAGGAGAATCTGGGCACGCACGACCTCCCCAAGGCCCAGCCCCTTGCTCAGCTGGCAGGACTGGCAAAGGTGTGTCTCCTTTACTGCCAGGGAAATAACGCTGGCGCTTCATCCTTTGATTCCTAAAAATCTCAGCTGCGAGTGGAAAGGGAGGCTTTGTTTAATTCAATGAATTGGATCAAAATGTGTGCTCTGCTCTCACCATTGTTTCTGGCCTAAAAGCAAGGGCTTTAGTCCTTTTTGTAGCCCAGCAACATAACTTTGTTTCATTTTGGGGGACTGATGGACCTGACCACCTTGGAAGACCTTTCTAGAACCCCTCCAATTCTATCCAATTTGTATCCACATGCACCACAAAGGCATCAGTTACCTACTGATGCCTTTAGGAGAAGAGAAACTTTCAGTTTCTCTTGAAAGGACCACTCTCCCACTCTGGGCCTCCACCAATCTCCTCAGCTAAAGCAGAGCGGCTGGGATCATGGTCCTCTCTCTGGCTTCCCACAGCTTAGGTATTTGCACTAAAGAAGAAGCAAAGTCCCTCTTTCATCTAGCCCAGCAAATGGCACTGCCCAGCAAGGCTTTGCTGGCAGGGGCTGTGCAGGGTGGAGAGGGGGCGAGGGAGGGGGCAATTGCCAGGCTGCTTCTGGGAAGCCCAGGCAAGCTTGCCCTTGTCTGATGGAGCCAGTGCAGCTGGCCTTTGGAGCCTACAAAGTATCTGCCTTGCAGTGGCACTTGGTACAGCTGCCCCCTCACTTTGCTGCCCTGTGGGCAACATGCAGCCTGCAAAGGAAGCAAGATTGGGACTGAAGCAAGATTTGCTTTGCCTTAACTCAAGGCCGGGAAGCAGCAAAAGTGGCTGGGTTTTGTCCTATCTGGCACCTAAGTATTAAAAGAAACGCCAAGGCCATCAGTGTGGAAAGGTAATTCCATCAGTGTTCCTTTGTTAGAGGAATGCCTGAGTCTTTTGAGACAAACAGCTAGTTTCTCCAAGGCAGCTGGAAGAGGGATATAGAAAGTCTGCATTCATGTTTGCTACAGAAATGCCCCTGTGCTGTCCCTGTCTGTGTGTCCCCATCAGTTGCCCTGAGAAACATGCTGTTTCTCTAAGTTTCAAGGAAGGAGTGATGAGGTGAGTGACCAGCTCAGAGGCCCAAAGGAGGGAAAACATCAAGTGACATTATTGGGCAGCAAAAGGAGATTTGAGAAAGGGGGCAGCATGAATGCCTCCACTTTGAGAGGAAGCTTTGGAGTTGCCTCTCGGCTGAACAACTTGCAAATTCTAGCTCCTCTCAGAGCTGGAGGAGAGCCAGCGGGAGGAGTCCTGCTGGTTCTCAAGGGCAGGAGATGAGGTTCTGGGCCCTTGGACACAGACAGGCTCCTGGGCACCTTCAGCTGCAGACACCTTGCAGACAAGCACCGAGAAGAGCCAGGGCTGTCCCTGCACTGCTTTTGCCCGTCTCCTCAGACGACTCAGGAGAAAAGCCCAATGGCAAGGCTCTCACAGCAAGCCTGCAGCAGCAGAAGTAAAAGGGGCAGAGGTGGCCCATGCCTGTTTCTGTCCCATGGCTCCCCTGGGGTTCTACATGGAATGTTGGGCTGTGCCCATAGCAACTGTTGTTGTCTCCTGCTCCTGCGGCCCTTGCTGCAACGCTGGTGGAGCAGCGCTGGAGCAGTGGCTGCAGGATCAGCTCCTGGGCTGTCCCTGACCAGCCACCTCCTGCACTCAGCGCCACACCCAGCCTCTGCACCCACATCCTCGTCTCCTCGGCTCCCTCCAGGCATCCCCACAGCACTTGGGCACCGTCAATAATAAGAAAGTCCCCGTTTGCCCTCAAAGCACTAACCCAAGGGCACGAGGCTCCAGCTGCCTCTCCCACCAACCACGACACACAGGCTGCGTGCTCACTTTCCCCACACCAGGTTCCACGTCCAAGTGGGCTGCAGCTTCTGAAGGAATCATGTTGCCTCCCGGGCAAACACAGACCTTTCCATAGAGGAGGTAGAGAGCTGTCACAGTGCAGTTGCAGATCCTCCTCCACGCATCACCTGCTTCAAAGTTCTTGGCACCCATTGCAGTCCTAAACCTAGCTTCTGGTGACCCCAAAACAAATTGTTCAGGGCTTCAGTGCCAACAAATCCCCTTATGCCCTGACTCAGCTCACGCCTGCTCCAAAGCTGCAAAAACCACAATGATGGCACTTCTCCTCTGGGATCCCTCTCATTCGGGCCATGGAAGCATTTCACTGGGCTTCTCCTCAAACACAGGTGTTCAACTTCAAAAATGATCTGCTATCAGCAATCCTGATGTGCTTACATAGTTACATCTCTGATAGATACATTCTATTTTCATATCCATATCCTGTAGATACTTTTTTCAGTGCATGTAGGGCTGGTTCTACCTTATGCTCAGGGGCAGCTGTGAAATGCCATCTTCTCAAGAACACAATCACAGTACCAGAGAAGTTTCTGGCTTGGAAGGGATTCTCAAAGATCACTGAGCCCAACTCCAGGGCCTGCCCGGGGCAGCCTCAACAATCACACCCTGTGCCCAAGAGCGCTGTCCAAACACTTTTGGAGCTCAGTCAGCCTTGCTGCTGGCACCCCTTCCCTGGAGAGTCTGTTGCAGTGGCCAAGCACCCTCTGCGTGAAGAGCCTTTTCCTTCTATCCACCCTAAGCCTGCACTGGCACATCTTGCAGCCCATTCTCTTGCCTCTTCCCACTGGCCCCAGGACTGAAGAGAGTAGTGCATGGCCTTCTGCTTCCCCTCCTGAGGATAGCTGCTGACTGCTCCTGCCTAGGCAATTCCACCTCAAAACCATGGCAATGACAGCAAAAAGAAAGGAGCTGGGACAGAGGAGCTCATGGCTTGCAACGATGAGGTCGAGAAGGAAGGCTACTGACACATCCTTGGTGGAACGATTTCTAACTGGAGCATTGTTTGGATCTTTTCCAGGTGGAAAGGAGAGGCATAATGAAAAGGAAAGCAAGAGCCAACAATCAGCCGTGAGTTTTGCCCCAGGGTTAAAGGACAGCAAACTGGAGGAACGGGCAGGGGGAGAACTGCTCTTTCAGAGTCAGCGTGGGATTGCTTCAAGCCTGTGCATCCACAGCAAGGCTCTCTCCAGCACTTGCCTTTCTTACCTCCACCTCCTTCTTCCTTTAGGCACATCAATGTTGGCAGCGACTTTCAGGCTGAGCTCCCACAGCTGCAGAGCAGAGCACCAAGTGAGGATGAAGAGCCTGCAACTCTGGTCTGGAAGGCCTGGGGAGAAGATGACTCTGACATGGAAAAACCTGACAGAGGTAGCTTTTCTTCCACCCCTGACATACTTGGATCTTTCAAAGTCTCCTTTTGCATAGAAAGGCAGCTTTTTGCAGGCTGCGCTTCTCTCCCTGTCTCGCCCATCTTCCCATCTACAAGTGTTAGAGGCAAGGAGAATGCTCTGCTTGTGCAGCAGAGCAGGAAAAAGAGCAAGCATCTTGCTCTCCAAATTGGTCAGGCCCATTTGCCACTGCAAGAGAGGAGATTGGCCTCCACTTCTTCTTACAGAAGCTGCTCTGAAGGGAGAGCCAGCACTGCGGGGGCCCTTGCTTCAGCTGGCCCTGTCTTTGCTCTCCTTTTCATGCTCTCCAAGCTGCTGCCTTTAGCTCCTGGCCTTTCCTTGCGCCTTGCATGTCAACCTTTGCTCTTGCTGGCCTCAAGGCTGACTTTGGCTGCCTTTTTGTTGTGCTTGCAGTAAGAAAACTGCTGGACATGGCCAGCTCCCGTGGCATTCCCGGGCCAGCAGCTGACCTGGAGCGCGCCCTGCACTGCGTGCACCAGGCACGCGGCAGCCTTCCGGTAAGAAGCGGCTCTGTGGGCGCACAGAAGAGGCCACAGGGAATGCACAAGGCCTGGCCACTGGGACAGCCTTTCCTGCCTGCTCCTTGATGAAGGGTCTTCACAGGGAGCAGAGCACGTGCTGCCTGCTGTGTGTCCTCCAGCTGCGTCAGGGCTGAGCCCAAACGGCTCCAGCAGGGAGAATCTCCCTCCTGCAGGTGGCGGCGCAAGATCCTGCAGCCTGCTGCCTTGGAAATCGCCTGCAGGTCTGGCTGCTCTAAGACATTTGGAGGGGAAATTCCCAGAAGCCTCACTTAGCTGAGGCCATTCTGGCTGCAGGAGCTGCAAAATCATTTGCTTGGGGAGCAAAATGCCACTCTTGGGGACCAGCATCCAAGGGCTGGGCAGCAAAAACTAGGCACTGAGATCAAATCCCAGGCTTTCACCCACATGGCATACAGTTGCTTGAATGTCTGAAGAGGCAAAGTAGCTGAAAGGCAGCATCTGTGATTTTTGGCTCATTTTGGATGTGGTGGGGTGCCTAAAGCCTTTTCCCCTTGCATCTTGCAGGAGGCTCTGGAGATGTTGCTCTCAGGGGGGCCTGCAACAGCTAAAGGCCATCCCTTGGCTGATTATCATTACGCAGGTAAGCAAAGCAGAGCTTCTTCCTTCACTGACACATGCTGCCGTCCCCTTCAGTGTTGTGGCAAGCGTTTCTGCTTCAACAAATTGTGCTTAACACCAGCTCGAGGTCTTGTCTTCTCGGGGGCAGGGGAAAGCACCAGCCTCTAGTCCTTCAGCTTTACTTCTTTGCCAATCCTTTTCCCTGGGGAATGCCTGCTCTTGTCATCATCACCTTCTGAGGGAGCAGACATGTACTCACGCGGGAATGATGGCCTGCAACCATTTTCTTTCGGCGACCAGTGGTATCTACTTCATGTGGATGGAGGGATCCATTTACCTTCTGCTTTTTATTGCCAGGCTCTGATAGATGGACACCTGAGGAGAAGGACTCCTTCCAAAAGGCTTTCCACACCTACGGCAAGGATTTTCATCTCTTCCAGAAGCAGGTAAATTCGCAGCACATTCTTGACCTCAGCAGATCATCAGGAGGAAAGCTTGCTTCTATCTGGTAACAAACACTGGGCTTCGCTCTCTCTCTTCTCAAGTACCAAAACTGCTCAAGTAGTAACAAAACGGCACATCAAAGGCCTGTGTGAAAAGGATGATCCTGTCTCTCCAGTCCTTTTCTCCAAGCTCCTTTGGAATATGATGATTTATTCTCTCAGAATTGTCGCACAGGTCTGCTGCTGCTTCCACATGACATTGTGCTGGCATAAGTGGAGTGAACGCGGGAAAGAAGACCTGTGCTAGATGGATTTGTTGTTGATCTGTGCACTACGTTTGTTACCACGTAGCATGATATACGGTTTACTACATTGCATGATTCCTCTCTTTCTCCATCTTGATTTCATTTTACACCCTACTCCATTGACTTCATGATTTTACTTCCCAGTTTACTCCATCTTCTACTTTTTCCCCAATGCAGCCTACCAAGGAATTTTAGATTCCTTCTATTTCTCTTCACAACAGATCCAGACTAAGACCGTGGCACAGTGTGTGGAGTACTACTACAGCTGGAAAAAGGAGCATCGAGTTGCTAGCACTCTTGCTCAGGTGAGGGGGAAGAAAATCCAGGCGTGCCAGGAGGGTGGAGAAACTGGGAGAAGGGGAGAAAAGCTGCTGGCCAGCTGTGCCAGACGCCGCTTTGCCAGGATCCCATCGTCCCATGCGCTGGCAAAGGCGCAGCAGATGCTGCCCAGGCCTTCCTTCTGCTGCTGCCCTGAAATACGCCATTCTGGAGCCTAACTTTGAGCCAAGGTAGCCGCACCACCAACTTAATGGGCTTTGACTCTCTACAGATGCGGTTCTCAACGGCTGCCACCTTTGCTGACTCCAGTCAGACCCTTCATTCCCCACTGAACTCCTCCTGACATCAGCAATCCCTGTGTTCAGGGAGATGTTGCAGATTTTCAGGCAGTTTTTCTAGCATCCCAGCATACTCGCCAAGAAGCAGCTGCCAGTGCTGTGGCTCCCCTCAGACTTTCCTTACCAACAAAGAGCAATTTGGTTGGCAAGAGTGAGAGAGAGAGAGAGAAAGAGAGAGAGAGATTATTCTGGGTTCTATATAACGTCTAACCATGTGTCTTCCCTAATTTGACTGAATTTCCAACCCATTCCCTAGACATTTCTGCACGAAAGCACGAGCAAAATAGATGTTAGGCAGACAGGCAGAAATAAGAAATGTAGAATTCTAGATAGCCGCACATTTATGCCACCCCTTTGGCCTGTAGGAAAGAGGAGCATTTCCCTCCAAGCTCTGCCTTGGCAGCCTGCCGCAGCCCACTGGCAAAGGCAGCCGTTTCCTCAGCTCTTGAGGGTTTGCAAGGATTTGCTTAGGCCAATAGATTTTTGTGCTGGACGCAGGCATTTCCAGCTTTCTGACGGGAAGGAGACATTGAAACAGGATTCTTTGATTTCCAGGCTGTGGGCAAAGGCAAGAGGAGCAAAAGCCCCCCCAGAAAGGAGGATGGGCAGACAGGGAAGAGAAGCCGCAAGAGGGCTGGCAGCGCCGAGTGTCCCTGCTGCCAACCGCGCCAGCCGCCCCGTTCGGCGGGAGGCCCCTTTCCCTGCGGCCAGTGCAAACGGTGCGCAAGTTCCTGCTCTTTCTGCTCCAACCTGCGCCTTGCCACTAAAACAGGCTGACCCTTTGCAAAGGCGCAACAGGGCAAGCTCAGGCCACTTGCACCATCGCCCCTCGCAGCCCTGCTCAAGCTTACAACCCACCTCAAACCCAAACAGCTCACTTAAAACCCAGCCTTCACTATGAAACCTTGCCCTGCCCCAACAACACACACTGCATACAAGTAGGAACAGATCCATCAAAGCTGCCTTTGATGCTGCTGATCAAATTCCAAATAGCATGCAGCAAAAGGAGGAAGACATTTCAAGGCATTGAAACAAGAAAGATCGGACTCATGGTCTGATCAATTCACAACGTGCCACTGCCCAAAAAGACAGAAATTCCTACTAAAAGGGACATCTTGCCGCTTGCTTTAACGGTGTGTACTAAATTGAACAATGGATGCTTTGTTTCCTATCTTCCAGGCTCTTTGAAACCATGCAGGAAAGGAACAAACACAGGAGAAGACATCGCCCTCGCAAAGAAGCAGAGCCTCTCCCCAAGAAGAAAAGACCAAATTAGACAAGCCTGCAGCTTGTCCAGCCGGGCCTAGCAAGGGTTAGGCATCAATAGGACTAGATAGGAATAGGACTGGTGTTTATGCTTTTAGACTTGTTGAAATTCTATTTAGTTAGTTTACATGATAGGAATCTCCTCAATTTCTTACTTAAGGTACATGACTATTATTCAAGATTCATTCGTAGGATTAGATTTATCAGTCAATGTAAGAGGCTTGGTGTTGGCTACGCTGCGTCTTTTGTCATTTTGCCTTTGTTGAGACACAATCTGTCTTTATCATTAAACCATGTTTCTTCCACTTTGTCTTTTGGTCTGCATGAAATCACTGCAGCAATCAAAGATGGCACTTGCCCTGAGAGGAGAATCTGGGCACGCACGACCTCCCCTAAGCCCAGCCCCTTGCTCAGCTGGCAGGACTGGCAAAGGTGTGTCTCCTTTACTGCCAGGGAAATAACGCTGGCGCTTCATCCTTTGATTCCTAAAAATCTCAGCTGCGAGTGGAAAGGGAGGCTTTGTTTAATTCAATGAATTGGATCAAGATGTGTGCTCTGCTCTCACCATCGTTTCTGGCCTAAAAGCAAGGGCTTTAGTCCTTTTTGTAGCCCAGCAACATAACTTTGTTTCATTTTGGGGGACTGATGGACCTGACCACCTTGGAAGACCTTTCTAGAACCCCTCCAATTCTATCCAATTTGTATCCACATGCACCACAAAGGCATCAGTAGTTCACCTTCAGTTTCTCTTGAAAGGACCACTCTCCCACTCTGGGCCTCCACCAATCTCCTCAGCTAAAGCAGAGCGGCTGGGATCATGATCCTCTCTCTGGCTTCCCACAGCTTAGGTATTTGCACTAAAGAAGAAGCAAAGTCCCTCTTTCATCTAGCCCAGCAAATGGCCCTGCCCAGCAAGGCTTTGCTGGCAGGGGCTGTGCAGGGTGGAGAGGGGGCGAGGGAGGGGGCAATTGCCAGGCTGCTTCTGGGAAGCCCAGGCAAGGTTGCCCTTGTCTGATGGAGCTAGTGCAGCTGGCCTTTGGAGCCTACAAAGTATCTGCCTTGCAGTGGCACTTGGTACAGCTGCCCCCTCACTTTGCTGCCCTGTGGGCAACCTGCAGCCTGCGAAGGAAGCAAGATTGGGACTGAAGCAAGATTTGCTTTGCCTTAACTCAAGGCCGGGAAGCAGCAAAAGTGGCTGGCTTTTGTCCTATCTGGCACCTAAGTATTAAAAGAAACGCCAAGGCCATCAGTGTGGAAAGGTAATTCCATCAGTGTTCCTTTGTTAGAGGAATGCCTGAGTCTTTTGAGACAAACAGCTAGTTTCTCCAAGGCAGCTGGAAGAGGGATATAGAAAGTCTGCATTCATGTTTGCTACAGAAATGCCCCTGTGCTGTCCCTGTCTGTGTGTCCCCATCAGTTGCCCTGAGAAACATGCTGTTTCTCTAAGTTTCAAGGAAGGAGTGATGAGGTGAGTGACCAGCTCAGAGGCCCAAAGGAGGGAAAACATCAAGTGACATTATTGGGCAGCAAAAGGAGATTTGAGAAAGGGGGCAGCATGAATGCCTCCACTTTGAGAGGAAGCTTTGGAGTTGCCTCTTGGCTGAACAACTTGCAAATTCTAGCTCCTCTCAGAGCTGAAGTAGAGCTAGCGGGAAAAGTCCTGCTGGTTCTCCAGGGCAGGAGATGAGGTTCTGGGCCCTTGGACACAGACAGGCTCCTGGGCACCTTCAGCTGCAGACACCTTGCAGAGAAGCACCGAGAAGAGCCAGGGCTGTCCCTGCACTGCTTTTGCCCGTCTCCTCAGACGACTCAGGAGAAAAGCCCAATGGCAAGGCTCTCACAGCAAGCCTGCAGCAGCAGAAGTAAAAGGGGCAGAGGTGGCCCATGCCTGTTTCTGTCCCATGGCTCCCCTGGCGTTCTACATGGAATGTTGGGCTGTGCCCATAGCAACTGTCATTGTCTCCTGCTCCTGTGGCCCTTGCTGGAACGCTGGTGGAGCAGCGCTGGAGCAGCGGCTGCAAGATCAGCTCCTGGGCTCTCCCTGACCAGCCACCTCCTGCATTCAGCGCCACACCCAGCCTCTGCACCCACATCCTCGTCTCCTCGGCTGCCTCCAGGCATCCCCACAGCACTTGGGCACCGTCAATAATAAGAAAGTCCCCGTTTGCCCTCAAAGCACTAACACAAGGCCAGGAGGCTCCAGCTGCCTCTCCCACCAACCACGACACACAGGCTGCGTGCTCACTTTCCACACACCAGGTTCCACGTCAAAGCGGGCTGCAGCTTCTGAAGGAATCATGTTGCCTCCCGGGCAAACACAGACCTTTCCATAGAGGAGGTAGAGAGCTGTCACAGTGCAGTTGCAGATCCTCCTCCACGCATCACCTGCTTCAAAGTTCTTGGCACCCATTGCAGTCCTAAACCTAGCTTGTGGTGACCCCAAAACAAATTGTTCATGGCTTCAGTGCCAACAAATCCCCTTATGCCCTGACTCAGCTCACGCCTGCTCCAAAGCTGCAAAAACCACAATGATGGCACTTCTCCTCTGGGATCCCTCTCATTCAGGCCATGGAAGCATTTCACTGGGCTTCTCCTCAAACACAGGTGTTCAACTTCAAAAATGATCTGCTATCAGCAATCCTGATGTGCTTACATAGTTCCATCTCTGATAGATACATTCTATTTTCATATCCATATCCTGTAGATACTTTTTTCAGTGCATGTAGGGCTGGTTCTACCTCATGCTCAGGGGCAGCTGTGAAATGCCATCTTCTCAAGAGCACAATCACAGTACCAGAGAAGTTTCTGGCTTGGAAGGGATTCTCAAAGATCACTGAGCCCAACTCCAGGGCCTGCCCGGGGCAGCCTCAACAATCACACCCTGTGCCCAAGAGCGCTGTCCAAACACTTTTGGAGCTCAGTCAGCCTTGCTGCTGGCACCCCTTCCCTGGAGAGCCTGCTGCAGTGGCCAAGCACCCTCTGCGTGAAGAGCCTTTTCCTTCTATCCACCCTAAGCCTGCACTGGCACATCTTGCAGCCCATTCTCTTGCCTCTTCCCACTGGCCCCAGGACTGAAGAGAGTAGTGCATGGCCTTCTGCTTCCCCTCCTGACGATAGCTGCTGACTGCTAGAGGCTCCTGCCTAGGCAATTGCACCTCAAAACCACGGCAATGACAGCAAAAAGAAAGGAGCTGGGACAGAGGAGCTCAGGGCTTGCAACGATGAGGTCGAGAAGGAAGGCTACTGACACATCCTTGGCGGAACGATTTCTAACTGGAGCATTGTTTGGATCTTTTGCAGGTGGAAAGGAGAGGCACAATGAAAAGGAAAGCAAGAGGCAACAATCAGCCGTGAGTTTTGCCCCAGGGTTAAAGGACAGCAAACTGGAGGCATTGCCAGGAGGAGAATTGCTCTTTCAGAGTCAGGGTGGGATTGCTTCAAGCCTGTGCATCCACAGGAAGGCTCTCTCCAGCACTTGCCTTTCTTACCTCCACCTCCTTCTTCCTATAGGCACATCAATGTTGGCAGCGACTTTCAGGCTGAGCTCCCACAGCTGCAGAGCAGAGCACACAGTGAGGATGAAGAGCCTGCAACCCTGGTCTGGAAGGCCTGGGGAGAAGATGACTCTGACATGCAAAAACCTGACAGAGGTAGCTTCTCTTCAAGCTTTTCTTCCACCCCTGACATACTTGGATCTTTCAAAGTCTCCTTTTGCATAGAAAGGCAGCTTTTTGCAGGCTGCGCTTCTCTCCCTGTCTCACCCATCTTCCCATCTACAAGTGTTAGAGGCAAGGAGAATGCTCTGCTTGTGCAGCAGAGCAGGAAAAAGAGCAAGCATCCTGCTCTCCAAATTGGTCAGGCCCATTTGCCACTGCAAGAGAGGAGATTGGCCTCCACTTCTTCTTACAGAAGCTGCTCTGAAGGGAGAGCCAGCACTGCGGGGGCCCTTGCTTCAGCTGGCTATGTCTTTGCTCTCCTTTTCATGCTCTCCAAGCTGCTGCCTTTAGCTCCTGACTTTCCTTGCGCCTTGCATGGCAACCTTTACTCTTGCTGGCCTCAAGGCTGAGTTTGTCTGCCTTTTTTTTTGCTTGCAGTAAGACAACTGCTGGACATGGCCAGCTCCCGTGGCATTCCCGGGCCAGCAGCTGACCTGGAGCGTGCCCTGCACTGCCTGCACCAGGCACGCGGCAGCCTTCCGGTAAGAAGCGGCTCTGTGGGCGCACAGAAGAGGCCACAGGGAATGCACAAGGCCCGGCCACTGGGACAGCCTTTCCTGCCTGCTCCTTGATGAAGGGTCTTCACAGGGAGCAGAGCACGTGCTGCCTGCTGTGTCTCCTCCAGCTGCATCAGGGCTGAGCCCAAACGGCTCCAGCAGGGAGAATCTCCCTCTTGCAGGCGGCGGTGCAAGCTCCTGCAGCCTGCTGCCTTGGAAATCGCCTACAGGTCTAGCTGCTCTAAGACATTTGGAGGGGAAATTCCCAGAAGCCTCACTTAGCTGAGGCCATTCTGGCTGCAGGAGCTGCAAAATCATTCGCTTGGGGAGCAAAATGCCACTCTTGGGGACCAGCATCAAAGGGCTGGGCTGCAAAAACTAGGCACTGGGATCAAATCCCAGGCTTTCACCCACATGGCATAAGTTACTTGAATGTCTGAAGAGGCAAAGTAGCTGAAAGGCAGCATCTGTGATTTTTGGCTCATTTTGGATGTGGTGGGGTGCCTAAAGCCTTTTCCCCTTGCATCTTGCAGGAGGCTCTGGAGATGTTGCTCTCAGGGGGGCCTGCAACAGCTCAAGGCCATCCCTTGGCTGATTATCATTACGCAGGTAAGCAAAGCAGAGCTTCTTCCTTCACTGACACATGCTGCCGTCCCCTTCAGTGTTGTGGCAAGCGTTTCTGCTTCAACAAATTGTGCTTAACACCAGCTCGAGGTCTTGTCTTCTCGGGGGCTGGGGAAAGCACCAGCATCTAGTCCTTCAGCTTTACTTCTTTGCCAATCCTCTTCCCTGGGGAATGCCTGCTCTTGTCTTCATCACTTTCTGAGGGAGCAGACATGTACTCACACGGGAACGATGGCCTGCAACCATTTTCTTTCGGCGGCCAGTGGGATCTACTTCATGTGGATGGAGGGATCCATTCACCTGCTGCTTTTTATTGCCAGGCTCTGATAGATGGACACCTGAGGAGAAGGACTCCTTCCAAAAGGCTTTCCACACCTACGGCAAGGATTTTCATCTCATCCAGAAGCAGGTAAAGCTGCAGGACATTCTTGACCTCAGCAGATCATCAGGAGGAAAGCTTGCTTCTATCTGGTAACAAACACTGGGCTTCGCTCTCTCTCTTCTCAAGTACCAAAACTGCTCAAGTAGTAACAAAAGGGCACATCAAAGGCCTGTGTGAAAAGGATGATCCTGTCTCTCCAGCCCTTTTCTCCAAGCTCCTTTGCAATATGATGATTTATTCTCTCATACTTGTCGCACAGGTCTGCTGCTGCTTCCACAAGGCATTGTGCTGGCATAAGTGGAGTGAACCCGGGAAAGAAGACCTGTGCTAGATGGATTTCTTGTTGATCTGTGCATTACGTGTGCTACCACGTAGCATGATACACGGTTTACTACATTGCACGATGCCTCTCTTTCTCCATCTTGATTTCATTTTACACCCTACTCCATTGACTTCATGATTTTACTTCCCAGTTTACTCCATCTTCTACTTTTACCCCAATGCAGCCTACCAAGGAATTTTAGATTCCTTCTTTTTCTCTTCACAACAGATCCAGACTAAGACCGTGGCACAGTGTGTGGAGTACTACTACAGCTGGAAAAAGGAGCATCGAGTTGCTAGCACTCTTGCTCAGGTGAGGGGGTAGATAATCCAGGCGTGCCAGGAGGGTGGAGAACCTGGGAGAAGGGGAGAAAACCTGCTGGCCAGCTGTGCCAGACGCCGCTTTGCCAGGATCACATCGTCCCATGCGCTGGCAAAGGCGCAGCAGATGCTGCCCAGGCCTTCCTTCTGCTGCTGCCCTGAAATACGCCATTCTGGAGCCTAACTTTGAGCCAAGGAAGACGCACCACCACCCAAATGGGCTTTGACTCTCTACAGATGGCTTTCTCAAGGGCTGCCACCTTTGCTGACTCCAATCAGACCCTTCATTCCCCACTGAACTCCTCCTGACATCAGCAATCCCTGTGTTCAGGGAGATGTTGCAGATTTTCAGGCAGTTTTTGTAGCATCCCAGCATACTCGCCAAGAAGCAGCTGCCAGTGCTGTGGCTCCCCTCAGACTTTCCTTACCAGCAAAGAGCAATTTGGTTGGCAAGAGTGAGAGAGAGAGAGAGAAAGAGAGAGAGAGATTATTCTGGGTTCTATAAAACGTCTAACCATGTGTCTTCCCTAATTTGACTGAATTTCCTTCCCATTCCCTAGACATTTCTGCAGGAAAACCCGAGTCAAATAGATGTTAGGCAGACAGGCAGAAATAAGAAATGTAGAATTCTAGATGGCCGCACATTTATGCCACCCCTTTGGCCTGTAGGAAAGAGGAGCATTTCCCTCCAAGCTCTGCCTTGGCAGCCCGCCGCAGCCCACTGGCAAAGGCAGCCGTTTCCTCAGCTCTTGAGGGTTTGCAAGGATTTGCTTAGGCCAATAGATTTTTGTGCTGGACGCAGGCATTTCCAGCTTTCTGACGGGAAGGAGACATTGAAACAGGATTCTTTGATTTCCAGGCTGTGGGCGAAGGCAAGAGGAGCAAAAGCCCCCCCAGAAAGGAGGATGGGCAGACAGGGAAGAGAAGCCGCAAGAGGGCTGGCAGCGCCGAGTGTCCCTGCTGCCAACCGCGCCAGCCGCCCTGTTCGGCGGGAGGCCCCTTTCCCTGTGGCCAGTGCAAACGGTGCGCAAGTTCCTGCTCTTTCTGCTCCAACCTGCGCCTTGCCACTAAAACAGGCTGACCCTTTGCAAAGGCGCAACAGGGCAAGCTCAGGCCACTTGCACCATCGCCCCTCGCAGCCCTGCTCAAGCTTACAACCCACCTCAAACCCAAACAGCTCACTTAAAACCCAGCCTTCACTATGAAACTTAGCCCTGCCCCAATAACACACTGCATACAAGTAGGAACAGACCCATCAAAGCTGCCTTTGATGCTGCTGATCAAATTCCAAATAGCATGCAGCAAAAGGAGGAAGACATTTCAAGGCATTGAAACAAGAAAGATCGGACTCATGGTCTGATCAATTCACAACGTGCCACTGCCCAAAAAGACAGAAATTCCTACTAAAAGGGACATCTTGCCCCTTGCTTTAACGGTGTGTACTAAATTGAACAATGGATGCTTTGTTTCCTATCTTCCAGGCTCTTTGAAACCATGCAGGAAAGGAACAAACACAGGAGAAGACATGGCCCTCGCAAAGAAGCAGAGCCTCTCCCCAAGAAGAAAAGACCAAATTAGACAAGCCTGCAGCTTGTCCAGCCGGGCCTAGCAAGGGTTAGGCATCAATAGGACTAGATAGGAATAGGACTGCTGTTTAAGCTTTTAGACTTGTTGAAATTCTATTTAGTTAGTTTACATGATAGGAATCTCCTCAATTTCTCAATTAAGGTACATGACCATTATTCAAGATTCATTCGTAGGATTAGATTTATCAGTCAATGTAAGAGGCTTGGTGTTGGCTACGCTGCGTCTTTTGTCATTTTGCCTTTGTTGAGACACAATCTGCCTTTATCATTAAACCATGTTTGTTCCACTTTGTCTTTTAGTCTGTATGAAATCACTGCAGCAATCAAAGATGGCACTTGCCCTGAGAGGAGAATCTGGGCATGCACGACCTCCCCAAGGCCCAGCCCCTTGCTCAGCTGGCAGGACTGGCAAATATGTGTCTCCTTTACTGCCAGGGAAATAACGCTGGCGCTTCATCCTTTGATTCCTAAAAATCTCATCTGTGAGTGGAAAGGGAGGCTTTGTTTAATTCAATGAATTGGATCAAAATATGTGCTCTGCTCTCACCATCGTTTCTGGCCTAAATGCAAGGGCTTTAGTCCTTTTTGTAGCCCAGCAACATAACTTTGTTTCATTTTGGGGGACTGATGGACCTGACAACCTTGGAAGACCTTTCTAGAACCCCTCCAATTCTATCCAATTTGTATCCACATGCACCACAAAGGCATCAGTAGTTCACTTTCAGTTTCTCTTGAAAGCACCACTCTCCCACTCTGGGCCTCCACCAATCTCCTCAGCTAAAGCAGAGCAGCTGGGATCATGATCCTCTCTCTGGCTTCCCACAGCTTAGGTATTTGCACTAAAGAAGAAGCAAAGTCCCTCTTTCATCTAGCCCAGCAAATGGCACTGCCCAGCAAGGCTTTGCTGGCAGGGGCTGTGCAGGGTGGAGAGGGGGTGAGGGAGGGGGCAATTGCCAGGCTGCTTCTGGGAAGCCCAGGCAAGCTTGCCCTTGTCTGATGGAGCCAGTGCAGCTGGCCTTTGGAGCCTACAAAGTATCTGCCTTGCAGTGGCACTTGGTACAGCTGCCCCCTCACTTTGCTGCCCTGTGGGCAACCTGCAGCCTGCAAAGGAAGCAAGATTGGGACTGAAGCAAGATTTGCTTTGCCTTAACTATAGGCCGGGAAGCAGCAAAACTGGCTGGCTTTTGTCCTATCTGGCACCTAAGTATTAAAAGAAACGCCAAGGCCATCAGTGTGGAAAGGTAATTCCATCAGTGTTCCTTTGTTAGAGGAATGCCTGAGTCTTTGGAGACAAACAGCTAGTTTCTCCAAGGCAGCTGGAAGAGGGATATAGAAAGTCTGCATTCATGTTTGCTACAGAAATGCCCCTGTGCTGTACCTGTCTGTGTGTCCCCATCAGTTGCCCTGAGAAACATGCTGTTTCTCTAAGTTTCAAGGAAGGAGTGATGAGGTGAGTGACCAGCTCAGAGGCCCAAAGGAGGGAAACATCAAGTGACATTATTGGGCAGCAAAAGGAGATTTGAGAAAGGGGGCAGCATGAATGCCTCCACTTTGAGAGGAAGCTTTGGAGTTGCCTCTCGGCTGAACAACTTGCAAATTCTAGCTCCTCTCAGAGCTGGAGGAGAGCCAGCGGGAGGAGTCCTGCTGGTTCTCCAGGGCAGGAGATGAGGTTCTGGGCCCTTGGACACAGATAGGCTCCTGGGCACCTTCAGCTGCAGACACCTTGCAGACAAGCACCGACAAGAGCCAGGGCTGTCCCTGCACTGCTTTTGCCCGTCTCCTCAGACGACTCAGGAGAAAAGCCCAATGGCAAGGCTCTCACAGCAAGCCTGCAGCAGCAGAAGTAAAAGGGGCAGAGGTGGCCCATGCCTGTTTCTGTCCCATGGCTCCCCTGAGGTTCTACATGGAATGTTGGGCTGTGCCCATAGCAACTGTCGTTGTCTCCTGCTCCTGCGGCCCTTGCTGGAACGCTGGTGGAGCAGCGCTGGAGCAGCGGCTGCAGGATCAGATCCTGGGCTCTCCCTGACCAGCCACCTCCTGCACTCAGCGCCACACCCGGCCTCTGCACCCACATCCTCGTCTCCTCGGCTGCCTCCAGGCATCCCCACAGCACTTGTGCACCGTCAAAGGTAAGAAAGTCCCCGTTTGCCCTCAAAGCACTAACACAAGGCCAGGAGGCTCCAGCTGCCTCTCCCACCAACCACGACACACAGGCTGCGTGCTCACTTTCCCCACACCAGGTTCCACGTCCAAGCGGGCTGCAGCTTCTGAAGGAATCATGTTGCCTCCCGGGCAAACACAGACCTTTCCATAGAGGAGGTAGAGAGCTGTCACAGTGCAGTTGCAGATCCTCCTCCACGCATCACCTGATTCAAAGTTCTTGGCACCCATTGCAGTCCTAAACCTAGCTTGTGGTGACCCCAAAACAAATTGGTCATGGCTGATGAGTTCAGGGCTTCAGTGCCAACAAATCCCCTTATGCCCTGACTCAGCTCACGCCTGCTCCAAAGCTGCAAAAACCAGAATGATGGCACTTCTCCTCTGGCATCCCTCTCATTCAGGCCATGGAAGCATTTCACTGGGCTTCTCCTCAAACACAGGTGTTCAACTTCAAAAATGATCTGCTATCAGCAATCCTGATGTGCTTACATAGTTCCATCTCTGATAGATACATTCTATTTTCATATCCTGTAGATACTTTTTTCAGTGCATGTAGGGCTGGTTCTACCTCATGCTCAGGGGCAGCTGTGAAATGCCATCTTCTCAAGAGCACAATCACAGTACCAGAGAAGTTTCTGGCTTGGAAGGGATTCTCAAAGATCACTGAGCCCAACTCCAGGGCCTGCCCAGGGCAGCCTCAACAATCACACCCGGTGCTCAAGAGCGCTGTCCAAACACTTTTGGAGCTCAGTCAGCCTTGCTGCTGGCACCCCTTCCCTGGAGAGCCTGTTGCAGTGGCCAAGCACCCTCTGTGTGAAGAGCCTTTTCCTTCGATCCACCCTAAGCCTGCACTGGCACATCTTGCAGCCCATTCTCTTGCCTCTTCCCACTGGCCCCAGGACTGAAGAGAGTAGTGCATGGCCTTCTGCTTCCCCTCCTGACGATAGCTGCTGACTGCTAGAGGCTTCTGCCTAGGCAATTCCACCTCAAAACCACGGCAATGACAGCAAAAAGAAAGGAGCTGGGACAGAGGAGCTCAGGGCTTGCAACGATGAGGTCGAGAAGGAAGGCTACTGACACATCCTTGGCGGAACGATTTCTAACTGGAGCATTGTTTGGATCTTTTCCAGGTGGAAAGGAGAGGCACAATGAAAAGGAAAGCAAGAGGCAACAATCAGCCGTGAGTTTTGCCCCAGGGTTAAAGGACAGCAAACTGGAGGCATGGCCAGGAGGAGAATTGCTCTTTCAGAGTCAGGGTGGGATTGCTTCAAGCCTGTGCATCCACAGGAAGGCTCTCTCCAGCACTTGCCTTTCTTACCTCCACCTCCTTCTTCCTATAGGCACATCAATGTTGGCAGCGACTTTCAGGCTGAGCTCCCACAGCTGCAGAGCAGAGCACCAAGTGAGGATGAAGAGCCTGCAACCCTGGTCTGGAAGGCCTGGGGAGAAGATGAGTCTGACATGGAAAAACCTGACAGAGGTAGCTTCTCTTCAAGCTTTTCTTCCACCCCTGACATACTTGGATCTTTCAAAGTCTCCTTTTGCATAGAAAGGCAGCTTTTTGCAGGCTGCGCTTCTCTCCCTGTCTCGCCCATCTTCCCATCTACAAGTGTTAGAGGCAAGGAGAATGCTCTGCTTGTGCAGCAGAGCAGGAAAAAGAGCAAGCATCTTGCTCTCCAAATTGGTCAGGCCCATTTGCCACTGCAAGACAGGAGATGGGCCTCCACTTCTTCTTACAGAAGCTGCTCTGAAGGGAGAGCCAGCACTGCGGGGGCCCTTGCTTCAGCTGGCCCTGTCTTTGCTCTCCTTTTCATGCTCTCCAAGCTGCTGCCTTTAGCTCCTGGCCTTTCCTTCCGCCTTGCATGGCAACCTTTGCTCTTGCTGGCCTCAAGGCTGACTTTGGCTGCCTTTTTTTTTGCTTGCAGTAAGACAACTGCTGGACATGGCCAGCTCCCGTGGCATTCCCGGGCCAGCAGCTGACCTGGAGCGCGCCCTGCACTGCCTGCACCAGGCACGCGGCAGCCTTTTGGTAAGAAGCGGCTCTGTGGGCGCGCAGAAGAGGCCACAGGGAATGCACAAGGCCCGGCCACTGGGACAGCCTTTCCTGCCTGCTCCTTGATGAAGGGTCTTCACAGGGAGCAGAGCACGTGCTGCCTGCTGTGTCTCCTCCAGCTGCATCAGGGCTGAGCCCAAACGGCTCCAGCAGGGAGAATCTCCCTCTTGCAGGCGGCGGTGCAAGCTCCTGCAGCCTGCTGCCTTGGAAATCGCCTACAGGTCTAGCTGCTCTAAGACATTTGGAGGGGAAATTCCCAGAAGCCTCACTTAGCTGAGGCCATTCTGGCTGCAGGAGCTGCAAAATCATTCGCTTGGGGAGCAAAATGCCACTCTTGGGGACCAGCATCAAAGGGCTGGGCTGCAAAAACTAGGCACTGGGATCAAATCCCAGGCTTTCACCCACATGGCATAAGTTACTTGAATGTCTGAAGAGGCAAAGTAGCTGAAAGGCAGCATCTGTGATTTTTGGCTCATTTTGGATGTGGTGGGGTGCCTAAAGCCTTTTCCCCTTGCATCTTGCAGGAGGCTCTGGAGATGTTGCTCTCAGGGGGGCCTGCAACAGCTCAAGGCCATCCCTTGGCTGATTATCATTACGCAGGTAAGCAAAGCAGAGCTTCTTCCTTCACTGACACATGCTGCCGTCCCCTTCAGTGTTGTGGCAAGCGTTTCTGCTTCAACAAATTGTGCTTAACACCAGCTCGAGGTCTTGTCTTCTCGGAGGCTGGGGAAAGCACCAGCATCTAGTCCTTCAGCTTTACTTCTTTGCCAATCCTCTTCCCTGGGGAATGCCTGCTCTTGTCTTCATCACTTTCTGAGGGAGCAGCCATGTACTCACACAGGAACGATGGCCTGCAACCATTTTCTTTCGGCGGCCAGTGGGATCTACTTCATGTGGATCGAGGGATCCATTTACCTGCTGCTTCTTATTGCCAGGCTCTGATAGATGGACACCTGAGGAGAAGGACTCCTTCCAAAAGGCTTTCCACACCTACGGCAAGGATTTTCATCTCATCCAGAGCAGGTAAAGCTTCAGGACATTCTTTAACTCAGCAGATCATCAGGAGGAAAACTGCTTATATCTGGTAACAAACACTGGGCTTCGCTCTCTCTCTTCTCAAGTACCAAAACTGCTCAAGTAGTAACAAAACGGCACATCAAAGGCCTGTGTGAAAAGGATGATCCTGTCTTACCAGCCTTTTTCTCCAAGCTCCTTTGCAATATGATGATTTATTCTCTCAGACTTGTCGCACAGGTCTGCTGCTGCTTCCACAAGGCATTCTGCTGGCATAAGTGGAGTGAACCCGGGAAAGAAGACCTGTGCTAGATGGATTTCTTGTTGATCTGTGCATTACGTGTGCTACCACGTAGCATGATAGACGGTTTACTACATTGCATGATGCCTCTCTTTCTCCATCTTGATTTCATTTTACACCCTATTCCATTGACTTCATGATTTTACTTCCCAGTTTACTCCATCTTCTACTTTTTCCCCAATGCAGCCTACCAAGGAATTTTAGATTCCTTCTTTTTCTCTTCACAACAGATCCAGACTAAGACCGTGGCACAGTGTGTGGAGTACTACTACAGCTGGAAAAAGGAGCATCGAGTTGCTAGCACTCTTGCTCAGGTGAGGGGGTAGATAATCCAGGCGTGCCAGGAGGGTGGAGAAACTGGGAGAAGGGGAGAAAACCTGCTGGCCAGCTGTGCCAGACGCCGCTTTGCCAGGATCACGTCGTCCCATGCGCTGGCAAAGGCGCAGCAGATGCTGCCCAGGCCTTCCTTCTGCTGCTGCCCTGAAATATGCCATTCTGGAGCCTAACGTTGAGCCAAGGAAGCCGCACCACCACCCAAATGGGCTTTGACTCTCTACAGATGGCTTTCTCAAGGGCTGCCACCTTTGCTGACTCCAATCAGACCCTTCATTCCCCACTGAACTCCTCCTGACATCAGCCATCGTCTGTGTTCAGGGAGATGTTGCAGATTTTCAGGCAGTTTTTCTAGCATCCCAGCATACTCGCCAAGAAGCAGCTGCCAGTGCTGTGGCTCCCCTCAGACTTTCCTTACCAGCAAAGAGCAATTTGCTTGGCAAGAGTGAGAGAGAGAGAGAGAAAGAGAGAGAGAGATTATTCTGGGTTCTATAAAACATCTAACCATGTGTCTTCCCTAATTTGACTGAATTTCCTTCCCATTCCCTAGACATTTCTGCAGGAAAACCCGAGGCAAATAGATGTTAGGCAGACAGGTAGCAATAAGAAATGTAGAATTCTAGATGGCCGCACATTTATGCCACCCTTTTGGCCTGTAGGAAAGAGGAGCATTTCCCTCCAAGCTCTGCCTTGGCAGCCCGCCGCAGCCCACTGGCAAAGGCAGCCGTTTCCTCAGCTCTTGAGGGTTTGCAAGGATTTGCTTAGGCCAATAGATTTTTGTGCTGGACGCAGGCATTTCCAGCTTTCTGACGGGAAGGAGACATTGAAACAGGATTCTTTGATTTCCAGGCTGTGGGCGAAGGCAAGAGGAGCAAAAGCCTCCCCAGAAAGGAGGATGGGCAGGCAGGGAAGAGAAGCCGCAAGAGGGCTGGCAGCGCCGAGTGTCCCTGCTGCCAACCGCGCCAGCCGCCCCATTCGGCGGGAGGCCCCTTTCCCTGCGGCCAGTGCAAACGGTGCGCAAGTTGCTGCTCTTTCTGCTCCAACCTGCGCCTTGCCACTAAAACAGGCTGACCCTTTGCAAAGGCGCAACAGGGCAAGCTCAGGCCACTTGCACCATCGCCCCTCGCAGCCCTGCTCAAGCTTACAACCCACCTCAAACCCAAACAGCTCACTTAAAACCCAGCCTTCACTATGAAACCTTGCCCTGCCCCAACAACACACACTGCATACAAGTAGGAACAGATCCATCAAAGCTGCCTTTGATGCTGCTGATCAAATTCCAAATAGCATGCAGCAAAAGGAGGAAGACATTTCAAGGCATTGAAACAAGAAAGATCGGACTCATGGTCTGATCAATTCACAACGTGCCACTGCCCAAAAAGACAGAAATTCCTACTAAAAGGGACATCTTGCCCCTTGCTTTAACGGTGTGTACTAAATTGAACAATGGATGCTTTGTTTCCTATCTTCCAGGCTCTTTGAAACCACGCAGGAAAGGAACAAACACAGGAGAAGACATCGCCCTCGCAAAGAAGCAGAGCCTCTCCCCAAGAAGAAAAGACCAAATTAGACAAGCCTGCAGCTTGTCCAGCCGGGCCTAGCAAGGGTTAGGCATCAATAGGACTAGATAGGAATAGGACTGGTGTTTAAGCTTTTAGACTTGTTGAAATTCTATTTAGTTAGTTTACATGATAGGAATCTCCTCAATTTCTTACTTAAGGTACATGACTATTATTCAAGATTCATTCGTAGGATTAGATTTATCAGTCAATGTAAGAGGCTTGGTGTTGGCTACGCTGCGTCTTTTGTCATTTTGCCTTTGTTGAGACACAATCTGTCTTTATCATTAAACCATGTTTCTTCCACTTTGTCTTTTGGTCTGTATGAAATCACTCTGGCAATCAAAGACGGCACTTGCCCTGAGAGGAGAATCTGGGCACGCACGACCTCCCCCAGGCCCAGGCCCTTGCTCAGCTGGCAGGACTGGCAAAGGTGTGTCTCCTTTACTGCCAGGGAAATAACGCTGCCGCTTCATCCTTTGATTCCTAAAATTCTCAGCTGCGAGTGGAAAGGGAGGCTTTGTTTAATTCAATGAATTGGATCAAAATATGTGCTCTGCTCTCACCATCGTTTCTGGCCTAAAAGCAAGGGCTTTAGTCCTTTTTGTAGCCCAGCAACATAACTTTGTTTCATTTTGGGGGTCTGATGGACCTGACAACCTTGGAAGACCTTTCTAGAACCCCTCCAATTCTATCCAATTTGTATCCACATGCACCACAAAGGCATCAGTAGTTCACTTTCAGTTTCTCTTGAAAGCACCACTCTCCCACTCTGGGCCTCCACCAATCTCCTCAGCTAAAGCAGAGCAGCTGGGATCATGATCCTCTCTCTGGCTTCCCACAGCTTAGGTATTTGCACTAAAGAAGAAGCAAAGTCCCTCTTTCATCTAGCCCAGCAAATGGCACTGCCCAGCAAGGCTTTGCTGGCAGGGGCTGTGCAGGGTGGAGAGGGGGCGAGGGAGGGGGCAATTGCCAGGCTGCTTCTGGGAAGCCCAGGCAAGCTTGCCCTTGTCTGATGGAGCCAGTGCAGCTGGCCTTTGGAGCCTACAAAGTATCTGCCTTGCAGTGGCACTTGGTATAGCTGCCCCCACACTTTGCTGCCCTGTGGGCAACATGCAGCCTGCGAAGGAAGCAAGATTGGGACTGAAGCAAGATTTGCTTTGCCTTAACTATAGGCTGGGAAGCAGCAAAACTGGCTGGGTTTTGTCCTATCTGGCACCTAAGTATTAAAAGAAACGCCAAGGCCATCAGTGTGGAAAGGTAATTCCATCAGTGTTCCTATGTTAGAGGAATGCCTGAGTCTTTTGAGACAAACAGCTAGTTTCTCCAAGGCAGCTGGAAGAGGGATATAGAAAGTCTGCATTCATGGTTGCTACAGAAATGCCCCTGTGCTGTCCCTGTCTGTGTGTCCCCATCAGTTGCCCTGAGAAACAGGAGTGATGAGGTGAGTGACCAGCTCAGAGGCCCAAAGGAGGGAAAACATCAAGTGACATTATTGGGTAGCAAAAGGAGATTTGAGAAAGGGGGCAGCATGAATGCCTCCACTTTGAGAGGAAGCTTTGGAGTTGCCTCTTGGCTGAACAACTTGCAAATTCTAGCTCCTCTCAGAGCTGGAGGAGAGCCAGCGGGAGGAGTCCTGCTGGTTCTCCAGGGCAGGAGATGAGGTTCTGGGCCCTTGGACACAGACAGGCTCCTGGGCACCTTCAGCTGCAGACACCTTGCAGAGAAGCACCGAGAAGAGCCAGGGCTGTCCCTGCACTGCTTTTGCCCGTCTCCTCAGACGACTCAGGAGAAAAGCCCAATGGCAAGGCTCTCACAGCAAGCCTGCAGCAGCAGAAGTAAAAGGGGCAGATGTGGCCCATGCCTGTTTCTGTCCCATGGCTCCCCTGGCGTTCTACATGGAATGTTGGCTGTGCCCATAGCAACTGTCGTTGTCTCCTGCTCCTGCGGCCCTTGCTGGAACGCTGGTGGAGCAGCGCTGGAGCAGCGGCTGCAGGATCAGCTCCTGGGCTCTCCCTGACCAGCCACCTCCTGCACTCAGCGCCACACCCGGCCTCTGCACCCACATCCTCGTCTCCTCGGCTGCCTCCAGGCATCCCCACAGCACTTGGGCACCGTCAAAGGTAAGAAAGTCCCCGTTTGCCCTCAAAGCACTAACACAAGGCCAGGAGGCTCCAGCTGCCTCTCCCACCAACCACGACACACAGGCTGCGTGCTCACTTTCCCCACACCAGGTTCCACGTCCAAGCGGGCTGCAGCTTCTGAAGGAATCATGTTGCCTCCCGGGCAAACACAGACCTTTCCATAGAGGAGGTAGAGAGCTGTCACAGTGCAGTTGCAGATCCTCCTCCACGCATCACCTGCTTCAAAGTTCTTGGCACCCATTGCAGTCCTAAACCTAGCTTGTGGTTACCCCAAAACAAATTGTTCATGGCTGACGAGTTCAGGGCTTCAGTGCCAACAAATCCCCTTATGCCCTGACTCAGCTCACGCCTGCTCCAAAGCTGCAAAAACCACAATGATGGCACTTCTCCTCTGGGATCCCTCTCATTCAGGCCATGGAAGCATTTCACTGGGCTTCTCCTCAAACACAGGTGTTCAACTTCAACAATGATCTGCTATCAGCAATCCTGATGTGCTTACATAGTTCCATCTCTGATAGATACATTCTATTTCATATCCTGTAGATACTTTTTTCAGTGCATGTAGGGCTGGTTCTACCTCATGCTCAGGGGCAGCTGTGAAATGCCATCTTCTCAAGAACACAATCACAGTACC
This sequence comes from Ammospiza nelsoni, assembly GCF_027579445.1. Classification (NCBI taxonomy): domain Eukaryota; kingdom Metazoa; phylum Chordata; class Aves; order Passeriformes; family Passerellidae; genus Ammospiza; species Ammospiza nelsoni. Next base: position 47,962,967 of record NC_080669.1, on the reverse strand, counting down.
AGAGAAGTTTCTGGCTTGGAAGGGATTCTCAAAGATCACTGAGCCCAACTCCAGGGCCTGCCCGGGGAAGCCTCAACAATCACACCCTGTGCCCAAGAGCACTGTCCAAACACCTTTGGAGCTCAGTCAGCCTTGCTGCTGGCACCCCTTCCCTGGAGAGCCTGTTGCAGTGGCCAAGCACCTTCTGCGTGAAGAGCCTTTTCCTTCTATCCACCCTAAGCCTGCACTGGCACATCTTGCAGCCCATTCTCTTGCCTCTTCCCACTGGCCCCAGGACTGAAGAGAGTAGTGCATGGCCTTCTGCTTCCCCTCCTGAGGATAGCTGCTGACTGCTAGAGGCTCCTGCCTAGGCAATTCCACCTCAAAACCACGGCAATGACAGCAAAAAGAAAGGAGCTGGGACAGAGGAGCTCAGGGCTTGCAACGATGAGGTCGAGAAGGAAGGCTACTGACACATCCTTGGCGGAACGATTTCTAACTGGAGCATTGTTTGGATCTTTTTCAGGTGGAAAGGAGAGGCACAATGAAAAGGAAAGCAAGAGCCAACAATCAGCCGTGAGTTTTGCCCCAGGGTTAAAGGACAGCAAACTGGAGGAATGGCCAGGAGGAGAACTGCTCTTTCAGAATCAGGGTGGAATTGCTTCAAGCCTGTGCATCCACAGCAAGGCTCTCTCCAGCACTTGCATTTCTTACCTCCACCTCCTTCTTCCTTTAGGCACATCAATGTTGGCAGCAACTTTCAGGCTGAGCTCCCACAGCTGCAGAGCAGAGCACCAAGTGAGGATGAAGAGCCTGCAACCCTGGTCTGGAAGCCCTGGGGAGAAGATGAGTCTGACATGGAAAAACCTGACAGAGGTCGCTTCTCTTCAAGCTTTTCTTCCACCCCTGACATACTTGGATCTTTCAAAGTCTCCTTTTGCATAGAAAGGCAGCTTTTTGTAGGCAACGCTTCTCTCCCTGTCTCGCCCATCTTCCCTTCTACAAGTGTTAGAGGCAAGGAGAATGCTCTGCTTGTGCAGCAGAGCAGGAAAAAGAGCAAGCATCTTGCTCTCCAAATTGGTCAGGCCCATTTGCCACTGCAAGAGAGGAGATTGGCCTCCACTTCTTCTTACAGAAGCTGCTCTGAAGGGAGAGCCAGCACTGCGGGGGCCCTTGCTTCACCTGGCCCTGTCTTTGCTCTCCTTTTCATGCTCTCCAAGCTGCTGCCTTTAGCTCCTGGCCTTTCCTTCCGCCTTGCATGGCAACCTTTGCCCTTGCTGGCCTCAAGGCTGACTTTGGCTGCCTTTTTGATGTGCTTGCAGTAAGACAACTGCTGGACATGGCCAGCTCCCGTGGCATTCCCGGGCCAGCAGCTGACCTGGAGCGCGCCCTGCACTGCCTGCACCAGGCACGCGGCAGCCTTCCGGTAAGAAGCGGCTCTGTGGGCGCACAGAAGAGGCCACAGGGAATGCACAAGGCCCGGCCACTGGGACAGCCTTTCCTGCCTGCTCCTTGATGAAGGGTCTTGACAGGGACCAGAGAACGTGCCGCCTGCTGTGTCTCCTCCAGCTGCATCAGGGCTGAGCCCAAACGGCTCCAGCAGGGAGAATCTCCCTCCTGCAGGTGGCGGCGCAAACTCCTGCAGCCTGCTGCCTTGGAAATGGCCTGCAGGTCTGGCTGCTCTAAGACATTTGGAAGGGAAATTCCCAGAAGCCTCACTCAGCTGAGGCCATTCTGGCTGCAGGAGCTGCAAAATCATTTGCTTGGGGAGCAAAATGCCACTTTTGGGGACCAGCATCAAAGGGCTGGGCAGCAAAAACTAGGCACTGGGATCAAATCCCAGGCTTTCACCCACATGGCATACAGTTGCTTGAATGTCTGAAGAGGCAAAGTAGCTGAAAGGCAGCATCTGTGATTTTTGGCTCATTTTGGATGTGGTGGGGTGCCTAAAGCCTTTTCCCCTTGCATCTTGCAGGAGGCTCTGGAGATGTTGCTCTCAGGGGGGCCTGCAACAGCTCAAGGCCATCCCTTGGCTGATTATCATTACGCAGGTAAGCAAAGCAGAGCTTCTTCCTTCACTGACACATGCTGCCGTCCCCTTCAGTGTTGTGGCAAGCGTTTCTGCTTCAACAAATTGTGCTTAACACCAGCTCGAGGTCTTGTCTTCTCGGGGGCTGGGGAAAGCACCAGCATCTAGTCCTTCAGCTTTACTTCTTTGCCAATCCTCTTCCCTGGGGAATGCCTGCTCTTGTCTTCATCACTTTCTGAGGGAGCAGACATGTACTCACACGGGAACGATGGCCTGCAACCATTTTCTTTCGGCGGCCAGTGGGATCTACTTCATGTGGATCGAGGGATCCATTCACCTGCTGCTTTTTATTGCCAGGCTCTGATAGATGGACACCTGAGGAGAAGGACTCCTTCCAAAAGGCTTTCCACACCTACGGCAAGGGTTTTCATCTCATCCAGAAGCAGGTAAAGCTGCAGCAGATTCTTTACCTCAGCAGATCATCAGGAGGAAAGCTTGCTTCTATCTGGTAACAAACACTTGGCTTCGCTCTCTCTCTTCTCAAGTACCAAAACTGCTCAAGTAGTAACAAAACGGCACATCAAAGGCCTGTGTGAAAAGGATGATCCTGTCTCTCCAGCCCTTTTCTCCAAGCTCCTTTGCAATATGATGATTTATTCTCTCAGACTTGTCGCACAGGTCTGCTGCTGCTTCCACAAGACATTGTGCTGGCATAAGTGGAGTGAACGCGGGAAAGAAGACCTGTGCTAGATGGATTTGTTGTTGATCTGTGCATTACGTGTGCTACCACGTAGCATGATACACGGTTTACTACATTGCACGATGCCTCTCTTTCTCCATCTTGATTTCATTTTACACCCTACTCCATTGACTTCATGATTTTACTTCCCAGTTTACTCCATCTTCTACTTTTTCCCCAATGCAGCCTACCAAGGAATTTTAGATTCCTTCTTTTTCTCTTCACAACAGATCCAGACTAAGACCGTGGCACAGTGTGTGGAGGACTACTACAGCTGGAAAAAGGAGCATCGAGTTGCTAGCACTCTTGCTCAGGTGAGGGGGAAGAAAATCCAGGCGTGCCAGGAGGGTGGAGAAACTGGGAGAAGGGGAGAAAACCTGCTGGCCAGCTGTGCCAGACGCCGCTTTGCCAGGATCACGTCGTCCCATGCGCTGGCAAAGGCGCAGCAGATGCTGCCCAGGCCTTCCTTCTGCTGCTGCCCTGAAATATGCCATTCTGGAGCCTAACTTTGAGCCAAGGAAGCCGCACCACCACCCAAATGGGCTTTGACTCTCTACAGATGGCTTTCTCAAGGGCTGCCACCTTTGCTGACTCCAATCAGAACCTTCATTCCCCACTGAACTCCTCCTGACATCAGCAATCCCTGTGTTCAGGGAGATGTTGCAGATTTTCAGGCAGTTTTTCTAGCATCCCAGCATACTCGCCAAGAAGCAGCTGCCAGTGCTGTGGCTCCCCTCAGACTTTCCTTACCAGCAAAGAGCAATTTGCTTGGCAAGAGTGAGAGAGAGAGAGAGAAAGAGAGAGAGAGATTATTCTGGGTTCTATAAAACATCTAACCATGTGTCTTCCCTAATTTGACTGAATTTCCTTCCCATTCCCTAGACATTTCTGCAGGAAAACCCGAGGCAAATAGATGTTAGGCAGACAGGTAGCAATAAGAAATGTAGAATTCTAGATGGCCGCACATTTATGCCACCCTTTTGGTCTGTAGGAAAGAGGAGCATTTCCCTCCAAGCTCTGCCTTGGCAGCCCGCCGCAGCCCACTGGCAAAGGCAGCCGTTTCCTCAGCTCTTGAGGGTTTGCAAGGATTTGCACAGGCCAATAGATTTTTGTGCTGGACGCAGGCATTTCCAGCTTTCTGACGGGAAGGAGACATTGAAACAGGATTCTTTGATTTCCAGGCTGTGGGCGAAGGCAAGAGGAGCAAAAGCCTCCCCAGAAAGGAGGATGGGCAGGCAGGGAAGAGAAGCCGCAAGAGGGCTGGCAGCGCCGAGTGTCCCTGCTGCCAACCGCGCCAGCCGCCCCGTTCGGCGGGAGGCCCCTTTCCCTGCGGCCAGTGCAAACGGTGCGCAAGTTCCTGCTCTTTCTGCTCCAACCTGCGCCTTGCCACTAAAACAGGCTGACCCTTTGCAAAGGCGCAACAGGGCAAGCTCAGGCCACTTGCACCATCGCCCCTCGCAGCCCTGCTCAAGCTTACAACCCACCTCAAACCCAAACAGCTCACTTAAAACCCAGCCTTCACTATGAAACCTTGCCCTGCCCCAACGACACACACTGCATACAAGTAGGAACAGATCCATCAAAGCTGCCTTTGATGCTGCTGATCAAATTCCAAATAGCATGCAGCAAAAGGAGGAAGACATTTCAAGGCATTGAAACAAGAAAGATCGGACTCATGGTCTGATCAATTCACAACGTGCCACTGCCCAAAAAGACAGAAATTCCTACTAAAAGGGACATCTTGCCCCTTGCTTTAACGGTGTGTACTAAATTGAACAATGGATGCTTTGTTTCCTATCTTCCAGGCTCTTTGAAACCACGCAGGAAAGGAACAAACACAGGAGAAGACATCGCCCTCGCAAAGAAGCAGAGCCTCTCCCCAAGAAGAAAAGACCAAATTAGACAAGCCTGCAGCTTGTCCAGCCGGGCCTAGCAAGGGTTAGGCATCAATAGGACTAGATAGGAATAGGACTGGTGTTTAAGCTTTTAGACTTGTTGAAATTCTATTTAGTTAGTTTACATGATAGGAATCTCCTCAATTTCTTACTTAAGGTACATGACTATTATTCAAGATTCATTAGTAGGATTAGATTTATCAGTCAATGTAAGAGGCTTGGTGTTGGCTACGCTGCGTCTTTTGTCATTTTGCCTTTGTTGAGACACAATCTGTCTTTATCATTAAACCATGTTTGTTCCACTTTGTCTTTTGGTCTGTATGAAATCACTCTGGCAATCAAAGACGGCACTTGCCCTGAGAGGAGAATCTGGGCACGCACGACCTCCCCCAGGCCCAGCCCCTTGCTCAGCTTGCAGGACTGGCAAAGGTGTGTCTCCTTTACTGCCAGGGAAATAAAGCTGCCGCTTCATCCTTTGATTCCTAAAAATCTCAGCTGCGAGTGGAAAGGGAGGCTTTGTTTAATTCAATGAATTGGATCAAAATGTGTGCTCTGCTCTCACCATCGTTTCTGGCCTAAAAGCAAGGGCTTTAGTCCTTTTTGTAGCCCAGCAACATAACTTTGTTTCATTTTGGGGGACTGATGGACCTGACCACCTTGGAAGACCTTTCTAGAACCCCTCCAATTCTATCCAATTTGTATCCACATGCACCACAAAGGCATCAGTCGTTCACTTTCAGTTTCTCTTGAAAGGATCACTCTCCCTCTCTGGGCCTCCACCAATCTCCTCAGCTAAAGCAGAGCGGCTGGGATCATGATCCTCTCTCTGGCTTCCCACAGCTTAGGTATTTGCACTAAAGAAGAAGCAAAGTCCCTCTTTCATCTAGCCCAGCAAATGGCACTGCCCAGCAAGGCTTTGCTGGCAGGGGCTGTGCAGGGTGAAGAGGGGGCGAGGGAGGGGGCAATTGCCAGGCTGCTTCTGGGAAGCCCAGGCAAGCTTGCCCTTGTCTGATGGAGCCAGTGGAGCTGGCCTTTGGAGCCTACAAAGTATCTGCCTTGCAGTGGCACTTGGTACAGCTGCCCCCTCACTTTGCTGCCCTGTGGGCAACATGCAGCCTGCAAAGGAAGCAAGACTGGGACTGAAGCAAGATTTGCTTTGCCTTAACTATAGGCCGGGAAGCAGCAAAACTGGCTGGCTTTTGTCCTATCTGGCACCTAAGTATTAAAAGAAACGCCAAGGCCATCAGTGTGGAAAGGTAATTCCATCAGTGTTCCTTTGTTAGAGGAATGCCTGAGTCTTTTGAGACAAACAGCTAGTTTCTCCAAGGCAGCTGGAAGAGGGATATAGAAAGTCTGCATTCATGTTTGCTACAGAAATGCCCCTGTGCTGTCCCTGTCTGTGTGTCCCCATCAGTTGCCCTGAGAAACATGCTGTTTCTCTAAGTTTCAAGGAAGGAGTGATGAGGTGAGTGACCAGCTCAGAGGCCCAAAGGAGGGCAAACATCAAGTGACATTATTGGGCAGCAAAAGGAGATTTGAGAAAGGGGGCAGCATGAATGCCTCCACTTTGAGAGGAAGCTTTGGAGTTGCCTCTTGGCTGAACAACTTGCAAATTCTAGCTCCTCTCAGAGCTGGAGGAGAGCCAGCGGGAGGAGTCCTGCTGGTTCTCCAGGGCAGGAGATGAGGTTCTGGGCCCTTGGACACAGACAGGCTCCTGGGCACCTTCAGCTGCAGACACCTTGCAGACAAGCACCGAGAAGAGCCAGGGCTGTCCCTGCACTGCTTTTGCCCGTCTCCTCAGACGACTCAGGAGAAAAGCCCAATGGCAAGGCTCTCACAGCAAGCCTGCAGCAGCAGAAGTAAAAGGGGCAGATGTGGCCCATGCCTGTTTCTGTCCCATGGCTCCCCTGGCGTTCTACATGGAATGTTGGCTGTGCCCATAGCAACTGTCGTTGTCTCCTGCTCCTGCGGCCCTTGCTGGAACGCTGGTGGAGCAGCGCTGGAGCAGCGGCTGCAGGATCAGATCCTGGGCTCTCCCTGACCAGCCACCTCCTGCACTCAGCGCCACACCCGGCCTCTGCACCCACATCCTCGTCTCCTCGGCTGCCTCCAGGCATCCCCACAGCACTTGTGCACCGTCAAAGGTAAGAAAGTCCCCGTTTGCCCTCAAAGCACTAACACAAGGCCAGGAGGCTCCAGCTGCCTCTCCCACCAACCACGACACACAGGCTGCGTGCTCACTTTCCCCACACCAGGTTCCACGTCCAAGCGGGCTGCAGCTTCTGAAGGAATCATGTTGCCTCCCGGGCAAACACAGACCTTTCCATAGAGGAGGTAGAGAGCTGTCACAGTGCAGTTGCAGATCCTCCTCCACGCATCACCTGCTTCAAAGTTCTTGGCACCCATTGCAGTCCTAAACCTAGCTTGTGGTGAGCCCAAAACAAATTGTTCATGGCTGACGAGTTCAGGGCTTCAGTGCCAACAAATCCCCTTATGCCCTGACTCAGCTCACGCCTGCTCCAAAGCTGCAAAAACCACAATGATGGCACTTCTCCTCTGGGATCCCTCTCATTCAGGCCATGGAAGCATTTCACTGGGCTTCTCCTCAAACACAGGTGTTCAACTTCAACAATGATCTGCTATCAGCAATCCTGATGTGCTTACATAGTTCCATCTCTGATAGATACATTCTATTTCATATCCTCTAGATACTTTTTTCAGTGCATGTAGGGCTGGTTCTACCTCATGCTCAGGGGCAGCTGTGAAATGCCATCTTCTCAAGAACACAATCACAGTAGCAGAGAAGTTTCTGGCTTGGAAGGGATTGTCAAAGATCACTGAGCCCAACTCCAGGGCCTGCCCGGGGCAGCCTCAACAATCACACCCTGTGCCCAAGAGCGCTGTCCAAACACTTTTGGAGCTCAGTCAGCCTTGCTGCTGGCACCCCTTCCCTGGAGAGCCTGTTGCAGTGGCCAAGCACCCTCTGCGTGAAGAGCCTTTTCCTTCTATCCACCCTAAGCCTGCACTGGCACATCTTGCAGCCCATTCTCTTGCCTCTTCCCACTGGCCCCAGGACTGAAGAGAGTAGTGCATGGCCTGCTTCCCCTCCTGAGGATAGCTGCTGACTGCTAGAGGCTCCTGCCTAGGCAATTCCACCTCCAAACCACGGCAATGACAGCAAAAAGAAAGGAGCTGGGACAGAGGAGCTCAGGGCTTGCAACGATGAGGTCGAGAAGGAAGGCTACTGACACATCCTTGGCGGAACGATTTCTCACTGGAGCATTGTTTGGATCTTTTTCAGGTGGAAAGGAGAGGCACAATGAAAAGGAAAGCAAGAGCCAACAATCAGCCGTGAGTTTTGCCCCAGGGTTAAAGGACAGCAAACTGGAGGCATGGCCAGGAGGAGAACTGCTCTTTCAGAGTCAGGGTGGAACTGCTTCAAGCCTTTGCCTCCACAGCAAGGCTCTCTCCAGCACTTGCCTTTCTTACCTCCACCTCCTTCTTCCTTTAGGCACATCAATGTTGGCAGCGACTTTCCGGCTGTTGCCCGATTGATAAATGACACAAAACTCGGATAAGTTTATGGGTGCTTTATTAAAGGTCCGGGGAACTGGGGGACTCACGTCCCAAAGTCCAAGCCCCCAAATTCACGTATGGGTGCTTCCCTCTTATACATGCGATTCACAACAAAGTTTCTAAGAAACAGTTCCCTGTTCCCCTTTCCTAGTCTCTAAGAAACAGTCCTCCGTTCACCTTGCCTGGTCACAGACCCCTTGTGATACATTCCTTGGTTCACAAACAGGATCTTTAATCCTCTGCTTATCTTATTCTAAGAGCATTGTATGCTGCCTCTAGACAGGTTAGCATTCTTACTTTCTTGCACTAGTATAATTATTTATTAAATCTCTAAGACTACCTGCTAGGTAACACACAAAACCCAACACACACTTTTAAAGGCTACAAAACTACTTTTTAACAGACCAGTTCACACACAACTCACTATAATTAAATATTTTGCTAAATTTCATTTCTTTTCCAACATTTCCCCCCTTTTGAGCATCCTTCAGTCCTGCTGCAAGGATGCTCAATCAACAGTAACATCTTCATAACGAGGTGGGGAGTGTTCTTCATTCTGCCGCTCGCGGGTCATCGCCTTCAGCAACCGGAGACATCGCCTCTTTTCCTTTTCGATCACACCTAAGAGGCATCTGATGGGGTCCGCTCCATGATTCCCGTAGCAGATCCATGTTCCACTTCTTGACGTACACCTGGTCCCCAGGCTGGATGTCGTGGACAGCATTCTCCAGCGTGAGCGGTCTATTCCACTGTAACGTATTTCTTAAAGAATTCAAGATGTGATTAAGTGACATAACATACTCTGCAATCGCCTGGTCCCCACTCACATGTACCTCCTCTTTTAATACAGTTGCATGATATGGTTTGCCATATAATATCTCATATGGACTTACACCTACCTTTTTCCCTTGGTTTAATTCGAGTCCTGAGTAGGGCCAAAGGCAAAGCTTGAGGCCAGTGCAGTTTAGCTTCCTGGCAAATCTTTTTGATTTGTCCTTTCAGGGTTTGATTAATTCTTTCCACCTGCCCACTAGACTGAGGTCTCCAGGGGGTATGCAAATTCCAGGTTATATCTAACATTCGTGCTAATTCCTGCACTACCCCGGCTATAAAATGTGGACCCCTATCTGATGACAATCCTAAAGGTACTCCAAATCTTGGTATTATTTCTTTTAACAAGGTTTTTACCACCTCCTTAGCCTGATTAGTTCTACATGGAAAAGCTTCCGGCCACCCTGAGAATGTACATACATACACTAACAAGTATCTGTATCCCTGTGCCCTAGGCAATTCAGAAAAATCAACTTGCCCGTAATCTCCTGGTTGTGGCCCGACTTGCAACTTTCCCATTTGTATTTGTCTCCTAACTACTGGATTATTTTTCAAACATACCGGGCACATTGCATTAACTCTTTTTGCCATTGTTAACATCTGATTAGAGATTATCTCATTCTTCAAAAATTTTACCAATACTTCTGCCCCCCAATGACATTTATTATGTTCTGATTCCAAAATAAATTTCATTATGCGGGTAGGTACCACTATTTGTCCCATTGGTGTAACGTACCACCCAAGTTGAATCTTCTGTGCCCCTAGCAAGTTTATTAGTTTTCCATCTTCTATTGAATATTTGGGCTCCTGATTCAGGTATGGGGTAGCCGGATTTGTTCTTACCGGTACCAATGCCATTTGAGTCCATACTTCCTGTGCCACTTGCCGTGCTGTAACATCAGCAAATCGATTTCCTCTGTAAACGTCTTCTTCCGCAGTCTGATGTCCTCTAACATGCATTACTGCAACTGCTTTGGGACTGTGTACCGCATCCAGTAGCTGTAACACTTCTTCCCGGTGCTTGATGTTGGTTCCCTGTGAATTCAAAAGCCCCCTTTTCTTCCATAATGCCCCATGTACATGAACCACACCAAAGGCATATTTAGAATCTGTCCAGATATTAACCCTTTTGTCCTTGCTCAAATACAGGGCTCTGGTGAGTCCAATCACCTCTGCCTTCTGGGCCGAAGTTCCAGGTAACAAAGCCTTTGCCTCTATTACCTGATCCAATGTTACCACTGCATACCCGGCATAGCGAGTCCCATTCTCGACAAGACTGGATCCATCAGTGTATAATTCCCATTCAGGTTCTTCCAATGGTTCATCCTTTAGGTCGGGTCTGCTGGCATATACTTGTTCAATTACCTCTACGCAATCATGCACCAGTCCCCCAGCTTCCTGGTCACTGCGTAAAAACTCTGCTGGATTAACATGATTAGTAGTCCTTATTTCAATATCATCCTGTTCTCTCAGGATGGCCTGGTATTGCAACATTTGACTGGATGATAGCCAGTGACCCCCCTTTTGCTCCAAAATGGCCATGACCATATGGGGAACAAACACTTTCATTTTTGCCCCCAAAGTCAATTTCCGGGCCTCTTGAATAAGAATTATTGTTGCCGCCACGGCTCGTAAACACGAGGGCCACCTGGAACTTACCGAATCCAGTTGTTTAGAGAAGTATCCCACTGGCCTCTTCCAGGATCCCACCTTCTGGGTGAGGACCCCCAATGCCAGTTTTTGCCTCTCATTCACGTACAACTGGAATTCCTTGGTCACGTCAGGGAGTCCTAGGGCTGGGACCTCCTTTAGTGCCTGCTTCAATTCCTGGAAGGCCTTCTTTTGTTGTGTCGTCCACTCCAACCGATGCTGCTTCAAGGCCTCATATAGTGGCTTGGCTAGGAGACCGAAATTCATGATCCACAGTCAACACCATCCCACCATTCCTAGAAAAGATCTCAATTCCTGATGGTTACAAGGCAAAGGAATAGCACATATTGCCTCTATTCGGTTTACTCCCAAACGTCTCTGCCCTTGTGTGATCTCACAACCGAGGTAAATAACGTTATTTTTGACCAATTGAGCTTTTTCTTAGAAACCCGATACCCTGCTTGGCCAAGCATGTTGAGTAATTTAATTGTTAATTCCACGCACATTTCCCTTTCCTTAGTAGCCAGAAAAATGTCGTCCACGTACTGCAGGACTACATACAAGGATGGGGATATTATTACCTGGGTTATCTTCCATTCCTCCAGCTCCTTGGCCAGTTGGTTTCCAAAAATAGTAGGGGAGCATTTAAATCCCTGTGGGAGTCTCGTCCACATAAGCTGCTTCTTTCTCCCAATATCAGGACTCTCCCACTCAAAGGCAAAATATTTCCTACTCTCTATTGCCAGTGGGATGCAGAAGAAGGCATCTTTAAGGTCAGTCACTGAGAACCATTTAAACTCCTCTGATACAGATGTTAACAAAGTATAAGGATTAGCAACAACTGGATGTATGTCTTTCACTATTTCATTAATAGCCCTTAAGTCCTGTACCAAACGGTACTTACCATTAGGTTTCTTTACTGGAAAAATTGGAGTATTATACTCCGATTCACATTCCTGTAATATTCCTTGAGCCAAAAATTGTTTAATTAACGGGGCTACTCGCCTCCTTGCCTCAAGCTTCAAGGGGTATTGCTTTATCCTCACTGGTCGGGCCCCTTCCTTTAGTTCCACCTTTACTGGCTGTGCAGATTTAGATTTTCCGGGGACCCCTGACTCCCATACCCAGGGTACTACAGCCTGCTCAATTTCTTCTGGAATAGGAGAGGCATCCACTTCCTTGATCACAAAAATGCCTGCTATTTGTTCCTCAGGTATTTCCAATTTCACCCTTCCCCCTTCAAATATTATTTTCACATTAAGTCGGGACAACAGGTCTCTGCCAAGAAGGGGTGTGGGGCAGTTTGGCATATACAAAAATTGGTGATCTAATTCCTTCCCCCCAAACCTAAGATTTAAAAGTTGTAAAAATGGTTGTTCCTCTAGCTTCCCTGTTGCCCCCACCACCTGTACCGTTGTGTCACTCAAAGGTCCCAATCGTCTATTGAGTACAGAATAAGTAGCTCCAGTGTCTACCATAAATTCTTGATCCTTTCCATCTATTTCTAAAACTACCCTTAAATCCTTTTCTAGTCAGCTTTGATTCTGATAGTTTCCCAAAACTAGTGCTTGAGCGACTTCTGCTGGTCCTCCCGTGAATCCTCCCACAGGGGCATTTCCCATTGGGGCTGTCCTTAATCCCATGTTTCCCATGCCCATACCTCCTCTAACCGGGCATTCATTTTTCCAGTGTCCCAATTGTCGGCAAAAGGCACACTGGTTTGGATCCAACCTCCCCATGTTAGGTGCGAACCCAAATCCTCCCCGACCTCTTGGCAACCCCCTCTGTCCGTGATTAGCTCCTCCCCGACCTCGACCCCTAATGGCTCTTCCTCCTGCCCCTGCCTGTTCCATTACAGCCAGAATACTAGCTTGTTGTCTTTTTGCAGTTTCCTTTTCCCTGTTGTTGTATACCTTCCACGCTACCTCCAGCATTTTATCCAAACTTCTAGTATCCTCTCCTTCCAGCTTTTGTAACTTTTTCCTAATATCCTCTTGTGATTGCCCCATAAACAACAATGCCAATTGAAGTTTTCCTGATTGATCCTCTACATCTAAATTAGTAAACTTCCGAGCCATGTCTTTTAATCGTTCTAAAAAGGCAGACGGAGACTCATTCTTGTCCTGCTTGACCGAATACAACTTAGACCAGTTCATAGTCTTAGGCATTCCTGTCCTAATTCCTTCCACCAACAATTCCTGATATCGTTTTACAGCCCTTATTCCTCCCGTAGAGTTTGGGTCCCACTTAGGTTCCTCACTTGGTACCAATTCATCAACTGTCTCATTTAGTTGTCTCAACCGAATTTCCTCACGAGCCTTTTCTCTAGTGGCTCTAATAACCATTTCCTTTTCCGTGGAATCCATTATAGTATCTAATAATACCTGTAAATCATTCCAGTCCGGATTCTGAGTCTTTATTACCATTTTAACCACCCTTGCCACCCTTTCAGGATCCTCCCGATAACTCCCCGCTGATTGCTTCCATATTACCAAATCCCCGGGGGAGAAAGGCACCTTTATAAGTATCCTTTCTCCCTGTGGTCCCACAGCTTCCCTCAACGGCGCAATTAAATGTGGCCCCTTCTGCCCCTTCCTTCCCTTGCGAGTCCGCCCTGCTAACGGAGTTCTTTTAACACTCTCATTCTTTTCACCATCACCACCATCACTATCACTCTCACTAGATCCCGTTTTTATAGCTATATCCGCAGGGGGAGCAGGGAGCACATTAGGAGCAACCGGAACCCTTGGAGGTGCTATACAATAAGACAAATCTTCCTCGATTGAAGGATACAAATTACGCTCCTTTCTTTCTTAACATCCCACACACTCCCTTTCATCATTCACTTCTAAAACCAAAATACCACATTCCTTTTGCCATTCCTCTTTCCGGTATAAAACGAAAAACAAATCCAAATATGGTATTTCATCCCATTTCTCATTCCTCCTTAAAAATTGCATCAAAGATTCCATTATCCCCAATTCCAGTGTACCATTCACCAGCCATCCCGCTTCCCCAGTCTCATATTCAGGCCACCAATGATTACAATAATCTATCATTTTACTTTTATCCAATTCTTGATAATACCCTTCACTTTTCCACCGTTTCAATATACAACCTGATGGTGTATTTCCAGGTATTTTACCATTGGCTTGCACTAAGGTTTTAAAAGTTTTAAAAGACATCATATTACAACCTTTAATTCCACTATTAATCCAAATAAACCAATATACCTTAAACCAATATACCTTCTCGCCGTCCTTCCCTAAAACAAACAGGAGGCGAGTTCCGGTCCTGCGTCCTTAGACGTCTTATGGCCGGAGCCTAGGCTTTTTTTTTACCAAGCACAAAATCCAAATCCAATTATCACCTTTTTTTCCAATATAAAGCACCTTCGGACTTACCTTAATGCAGTTTGTCGGAGAGGCGGGGGGGGTCTGGCACGACCGATGACTCCCCGAGAAGTGCTCGGTGCCGGCTTGGAGTGGATCGGGACGCGAACTGCCCCAGCAGCCCTCGGAGTCCTGCCGCGGTTGCCAGAAAACTGTTGCCCGATTGATAAATGACACAAAACTCGGATAAGTTTTGTGGGTGCTTTATTAAGGCCCGGTGAACTGGGGAACTCACGTCCCAAAGTCCAAGCCCCCAAATTCACGTATGGGTACTTCTGTCTTATACATGCAATTCACAACAAAGTTTCCAAGAAACAGTTCCCTGTTCCCCTTGCCTAGTCTCTAAGAAACAGTCCTCCGTTCCCCTTGCCTGGTCACAGACCCCTTGTGATACATTCCTTGGTTCACAAACAAGATCATTAATCCTCTGCTTATCTTATTCTAAGAGCATTGTATGCTGGCTCTAGACAGGTTAGCATACTTACTTTCTTGCACTAGTATACTTATTTATTAAATCTCTAAGACTACCTGCTAGGCAACACACAAAACCCAACACACACATTTAAAGGATACAAAACTACTTTTTAACAAACCGGTTCACACACAACTGACAATAATTAAATATATTGCTAAATTTCATTTCATTTGCAACAAGGCAGAGTTCCCACGGCTGCAGAGCAGAGCACCAAGTGAGGATGAAGAGCCTGCAACCCTGGTCTGGAAGGCCTGGGGAGAAGATGACTCTGACATGCAAAAACCTGACAGAGGTAGCTTCTCTTCAAGCTTTTCTTCCACCCCTGACATACTTGGATCTTTCAAAGTCTCCTTTTGCATAGAAAGGCAGCTTTTTGCAGGCTGCGCTTCTCTCCCTCTCTCGCCCATCTTCCCATCTACAAGTGTTAGAGGCAAGGATAATGCTCTGCTTGTGCTGCCGAGCAGGAAAAAGAGCAAGCATCTTGCTCTCCAAATTGGTCAGGCCCACTTGCCACTGCAAGAGAGGAGATTGGCCTGCACTTCTTCTTACAGAAGCTGCTCTGAAGGGAGAGCCAGCACTGCGGGGGCCCTTGCTTCAGCTGGCCCTGTCTTTGCTCTCCTTTTCATGCTCTCCAAGCTGCTGCCTTTAGCTCCTGGCCTTTCCTTCCGACTTGCATGGCAACCTTTGCTCTTGCTGGCCTCAAGGCGGACTTTGGCTGCCTTTTTGTTTTGCTTGCAGTAAGACAACTGCTGGACATGGCCAGCTCCCGTGGCATTCCCGGGCCAGCAGCTGACCTGGAGCGCGCCTTGCACTGCCTGCACCAGGCACGCGGCAGCCTTCCAGTAAGAAGCGGCTCTGTGGGCGCACAGAAGAGGCCACAGGGAATGCACAAGGCCCGGCCACTGGGACAGCCTTTCCTGCCTGCTCCTTGATGAAGGGTCTTGACAGGGAGCAGAGCACGTGCTGCCTGCTGTGTCTCTTCCAGCTGCATCAGGGCTGAGCCCAAACGGCTCCAGCAGGGAAAATCGCCCTCCTGCAAGTGGCGGCGCAAGCTCCTGCAGCCTGCTGCCTTGGAAATCGCCTGCAGGTCTGGCTGCTCTAAGACATTTGGAGGGGAAATTCCCAGAAGCCTCACTCAGCTGAGGCCATTCTGGCTGCAGGAGCTGCAAAATCACTCGCTTGGGGAGCAAAATGCCACTCTTGGGGACCAGCATCAAAGGGCTGGGCAGCAAAAACTAGGCACTGGGATCAAATCCCAGGCTTTCACCCACATGGCATACAGTTGCTTGATTGTCTGAAGAGGCAAAGTAGCTGAAAGGCAGCATCTGTGATTTTTGGCTCATTTTGGATGAGGTGGGGTGCCTAAAGCATTTTCCCCTTCCATCTTGCAGGAGGCTCTGGAGATGTTGCTCTCAGGGGGGCCTGCAGCAGATCAAGGCCATCCCTTGGCTGATTATCATTACGCAGATAAGCAAAGCAGAGCTTCTTCCTTCACTGACACATGCTGCCGTCCCCTTCAGTGTTGTGGCAAGCATATCTGCTTCAACAAATTGTGCTTCACACCAGGACAAGGTCTTGTCTTCTCGGGGGCTGGGGAAAGCACCAGCATCTAGTCCTTCAGCTTTACTTCTTTGCCAATCCTTTTCCCTGGGGAATGCCTGGTCTTGTCTCCATCACCTTCTGAGGGAGCAGACATGTAATCACACGGGAACGATGGCCTGACACCATTTACTTTCGGCGGCCAGTGGGATCTACTTCATGTGGATGGAGGGATCCATTTACCTGCTGCTTTTTATTGCCAGGCTCTGATAGATGGACACCTGAGGAGAAGGACTCCTTCCAAAAGGCTTTCCACACCTACGGCAAGGATTTTCATCTCATCCAGAAGCAGGTAAAGCTGCAGGACATTCTTTACCTCAGCAGATCATCAGGAGGAAAGCTTGCTTCTATCTGGTAACAAACACTGGGCTTCGCTCTCTCTCTTCTCAAGTACCAAAACTGCTCAAGTAGTAACAAAACGGCACATCAAAGGCCTGTGTGAAAAGGATGATCCTGTCTCTCCAGCCCTTTTCTCCAAGCTCCTTTGGAATATGATGATTTATTCTCTCAGACTTGTCGCACAGGTCTGCTGCTGCTTCCACAAGACATTGTGCTGGCATAAGTGGAGTGAACCCGGGAAAGAAGACCTGTGCTAGATGGATTTGTTGTTGATCTGTGCATTACGTGTGCTACCACGTAGCATGATACACGGTTTACTACATTGCATGATGCGTCTCTTTCTCCATCTTGATTTCATTTTACACCCTACTCCATTGACTTCATGATTTTATTTCTCAGTTTACTCCATCTTCTACCTTTTCCCCAATGCAGCCTACCAAGGAATTTTAGATTCCTTCTTTTTCTCTTCTCAACAGATCCAGACTAAGACCGTGGCACAGTGTGTGGAGTACTACTATACCTGGAAAAAGGAGCACCGAGTTGCTAGCACTCTTGCTCAGGTGAGGGGGAAGAAAATCCAGGCGTGCCAGGAGGGTGGAGAAACTGGGAGAAGGAGAGAAAACCTGCTGGCCAGCTGTGCCAGACGCCGCTTTGCCAGGATCACATCGTCCCATGTGCTGGGAAAGGAGCAGCAGATGCTGCCCAGGACTTCCTTCTGCTGCTGCCCTTAAATACGCCATTCTGGAGCCTAACTTTGAGCCAAGGAAGCCGCACCACCACCCAAATGGGCTTTGACTCTCTACAGATGGCTTTCTCAAGGGCTGCCTCCTTTGCTGACTCCAATCAGACCCTGCATTCCCCACTGAACTCCTCCTGACATCAGCAATCCCTGTGTTCAGGGAGATGTTGCAGATTTCAGGCAGTTTTTCTAGCATCCCAGCATACTTGCCAAGAAGCAGCTGCCAGTGCTGTGGCTCCCCTCAGACTTTCCTTACCAGCAAAGAGCAATTTGGTTGGCAAGAGTGAGAGAGAGAGAGAGAAAGAGAGAGAGAGAGATTATTCTGGGTTCTATAAAACGTCTAACCATGTGTCTTCCCTTATTTGACTGAATTTCCATCCCATTCCCTAGACATTTCTGCAGGAAAACCCGAGGCAAATAGATGTTAGGCAGACAGGCAGAAATAAGAAATGTAGAATTCTAGATAGCCGCACATTTATGCCACCCCTTTGGCCTGTAGGAAAGAGGAGCATTTCCCTCCAAGCTCTGCCTTGGCCGCCCGCCGCAGCCCACTGGCAAAGGCAGCCGTTTCCTCAGCTCTTGAGGGTTTGCAAGGATTTGCTTAGGCCAATAGATTTTTGTGCTGGATGCAGGCATTTCCAGCTTTCTGACGGGAAGGAAAGATTGAAACAGGATTCTTTGATTTCCAGGCTGTGGGCGAAGGCAAGAGGAGCAAAAGCCCCCCCAGAAAGGAGGATGGGCAGGCAGGGAAGAGAAGCCGCAAGAGGGCTGGCAGCGCCGAGTGTCCCTGCTGCCAACCGCGCCAGCCGCCCCGTTCGGCGGGAGGCCCCTTTCCCTGCGGCCAGTGCAAATGGTGCGCAAGTTCCTGCTCTTTCTGCTCCAACCTGCGCCTTGCCACTAAAACAGGCTGACCCTTTGCAAAGGCGCCGCAGGGCAAGCTCAGGCCACTTGCACCATCGCCCCTCGCAGCCCTGCTCAAGCTTACAACCCACCTCAAACCCAAACAGCTCACTTAAAACCAGCCTTCACTATGAAACCTTGCCCTGCCCCAACAACACACACTGCATACAAGTAGGAACAGATCCATCAAAGCTGCCTTTGATGCTGCTGATCAAATTCCAAATAGCATGCAGCAAAAGGAGGAAGACATTTCAAGGCATTGAAACAAGAAAGATCGGACTCATGGTCTGATCAATTCACAACGTGCCACTGCCCAAAAAGACAGAAATTCCTACTAAAAGGGACATCTTGCCACTTGCTTTAACGGTGTGTACTAAATTGAACAATGGATGCTTTGTTTCCTAGCTTCCAGGCTCTTTGAAACCATGCAGGAAAGGAACAAACACAGGAGAAGACATGGCCCTCGCAAAGAAGCAGAGCCTCTCCCCAAGAAAAAAAGACCAAATTAGACAAGCCTGCAGCTTTTCCAGCCAGGCCTAGCAAGGGTTAGGCATCAATAGGACTAGATAGGAATAGGACTGGTGTTTAAGCTTTTAGACTTGTTGAAATTCTATTTAGTTAGTTTACATGATAGGAATCTCCTCAATTTCTCACTTAAGGTACATGACTATTATTCAAGATTCATTCGTAGGATTAGATTTATCAGTCAATGTAAGAGGCTTGGTGTTGGCTATGCTGCGTCTTTTGTCATTTTGCCTTTGTTGAGACACAATCTGTCTTTATCATTAAACCATGTTTGTTCCACTTTGTCTTTTGGTCTGTATGAAATCACTCTGGCAATCAAAGACGGCACTTGCCCTGAGAGGAGAATCTGGGCACGCACGACCTCCCCCAGGCCCAGCCCCTTGCTCAGCTGGCAGGACTGGCAAAGGTGTGTCTCCTTTACTGCCAGGGAAATAACGCTGGCGCTTCATCCTTTGATTCCTAAAATTCTCAGCTGCAAGTGGAAAGGGAGGCTTTGTTTAATTCAATGAATTGGATCAAAATGAATGCTCTGCTCTCACCATCGTTTCTGGCCTAAAAGCAAGGGCTTTAGTCCTTTTTGTAGCCCAGCAACATAACTTTGTTTCATTTTGGGGGACTGATGGACCTGACCACCTTGGAAGACCTTTCTAGAACCCCTCCAATTCTATCCAGTTTGTATCCACATGCACCACAAAGGCATCAGTAGTTCACTTTCAGTTTCTCTTGAAAGCACCACTCTCCCACTCTGGGCCTCCACCAATCTCCTCAGCTAAAGCAGAGCAGCTGGGATCATGATCCTCTCTCTGGCTTCCCACAGCTTAGGTATTTGCACTAAAGAAGAAGCAAAGTCCCTCTTTCATCTAGCCCAGCAAATGGCACTGCCCAGCAAGGCTTTGCTGGCAGGGGCTGTGCAGGGTGGAGAGGGGGCGAGGGAGGGGGCAATTGCCAGGCTGCTTCTGGGAAGCCCAGGCAAGCTTGCCCTTGTCTGATGGAGCCAGTGCAGCTGGCCTTTGGAGCCTACAAAGTATCTGCCTTGCAGTGGCACTTGGTACATCTGCGCCCTCACTTTGCTGCCCTGTGGGCAACATGCAGCCTGCGAAGGAAGCAAGATTGGGACTGAAGCAGGATTTGCTTTGCCTTAACTCAAGGCCGGGAAGCAGCAAAAGTGGCTGGCTTTTGTCCTATCTGGCACCTAAGTATTAAAAGAAATGCCAAGGCCATCAGTGTGGAAAGGTAATTCCATCAGTGTTCCTTTGTTAGAGGAATGCCTGAGTCTTTTGAGACAAACAGCTAGTTTCTCCAAGGCAGCTGGAAGAGGGATATAGAAAGTCTGCATTCATGTTTGTTACAGAAATGCCCCTGTGCTGTCCCTGTCTGTGTGTCCCCATCAGTTGCCCTGAGAAACATGCTGTTTCTCTAAGTTTCAAGGAAGGAGTGATGAGGTGAGTGACCAGCTCAGAGGCCCAAAGGAGGGAAAACATCAAGTGACATTATTGGGCAGCAAAAGGAGATTTGAGAAAGGGGGCAGCATGAATGCCTCCACTTTGAGAGGAAGCTTTGGAGTTGCCTCTCGGCTGAACAACTTGCAAATTCTAGCTCCTCTCAGAGCTGGAGGAGAGCCAGCGGGAGGAGTCCTGCTGGTTCTCCAGGGCAGGAGATGAGGTTCTGGGCCCTTGGACACAGACAGGCTCCTGGGCACCTTCAGCTGCAGACACCTTGCAGACAAGCACCGAGAAGAGCCAGGGCTGTCCCTGCACTGCTTTTGCCTGTCTCCTCAGACGACGCAGGAGAAAAGCCCAATGGCAAGGCTCTCACAGCAAGCCTGCAGCAGCAGAAGTAAAAGGGGCAGAGGTGGCCCATGCCTGTTTCTGTCCCATGGCTCCCCTGGCGTTCTACATGGAATGTTGGGCTGTGCCCATAGCAACTGTTGTTGTCTCCTGCTCCTGCGGCCCTTGCTGCAACGCTGGTGGAGCAGCGCTGGAGCAGCGGCTGCAGGATCAGCTCCTGGGCTCTCCCTAACCAGCCACCTCCTGCACTCAGTGCCACACCCAGCCTCTGCACCCACATCCTCATCTCCTTGGCTGCCTCCAGGCATCCCCACAGCACTTGGGCACCGTCAAAGGTAAGAAAGTCCCGTTTGCCTTCAAAGCACTAACACAAGGCCAGGAGGCTCCAGCTGCCTCTCCCACCAACCACGACACACAGGCTGCGTGCTCACTTTCCCCACACCAGGTTCCACGTCCAAGCGGGCTGCCGCTTCTGAAGGAATCATGTTGCCTCCCGGGCAACCACAGACCTTTCCATAGAGAAGGTAGAGAGCTGTCACAATGCAGTTGCAGATCCTCCTCCACGCATCACCTGCTTCAAAGTTCTTGGCACCCATTGCAGTCCTAAACCTAGCTTGTGGTGACCCCAAAACAAATTGGTCATGGCTGACGAGTTCAGGGCTTCAGTGCCAACAAATCCCCTTATGCCCTGACTCAGCTCACGCCTGCTCCAAAGCTGCAAAAACCAGAATGATGGCACTTCTCCTCTGGGATCCCTCTCATTCAGGCCATGGAAGCATTTCACTGGGCTTCTCCTCAAACACAGGTGTTCAACTTCAAAAATGATCTGCTATCAGCAATCCTGATGTGCTTACATAGTTACATCTCTGATAGATACATTCTATTTTCATATCCTGTAGATACTTTTTTCAGTGCATGTAGGGCTGGTTCTACCTCATGCTCAAGGGGCAGCTGTGAAATGCCATCTTCTCAAGAACACAATCACAGTAGCAGAGAAGTTTCTGGCTTGGAAGGGATTCTCAAAGATCACTGAGCCCAGCTCCAGGGCCTGCCCGGGGCAGCCTCAACAATCACACCCTGTGCCCAAGAGCGCTGTCCAAAGACTTTTGGAGCTCAGTCAGCCTTGCTGCTGGCACCCCTTCCCTGGAGAGCCTGTTGCAGTGGCCAAGCACCCTCTGCGTGAAGAGCCTTTTCCTTCTATCCACCCTAAGCCTGCACTGGCACATCTTGCAGCCCATTCTCTTGCCTCTTCCCACTGGCCCCAGGACTGAAGACAGTAGTGCATGGCCTTCTGCTTCCCCTCCTGAGGATAGCTGCTGACTGCTAGAGGCTCCTGCCTAGGCAATTGCACCTCAAAACCACGGCAATGACAGCAAAAAGAAAGGAGCTGGGACAGAGGAGCTCAGGGCTTGCAACGATGAGGTCGAGAAGGAAGGCTACTGACACATCCTTGGCGGAACGATTTCTAACTGGAGCACTGTTTGGATCTTTTGCAGGTGGAAAGGAGAGGCACAATGAAAAGGAAAGCAAGAGCCAACAATCAGCCGTGAGTTTTGCCCCAGGGTTAAAGGACAGCAAACTGGAGGAATGGCCAGGAGGAGAACTGCTCTTTCAGAGTCAGGGTGGAATTGCTTCAAGCCTGTGCATCCACAGCAAGGCTCTCTCCAGCACTTGCCTTTCTTACCTCCACCTCCTTCTTCCTTTAGGCACATCAATGTTGGCAGCGACTTTCAGGCTGAGCTCCCAGAGCTGCAGAGCAGAGCACCAAGTGAGGATGAAGAGCCTGCAACCTTGGTCTGGAAGCCCTGGGGAGAAGATGACTCTGACATGCAAAAACCTGACAGAGGTAGCTTCTCTTCAAGCTTTTCTTCCACCCCTGACATACTTGGATCTTTCAAAGTCTCCTTTTGCATAGAAAGGCAGCTTTTTGCAGGCAACGCTTCTCTCCCTGTCTCGCCCATCTTCCCATCTACAAGTGTTAGAGGCAAGGAGAATGCTCTGCTTGTGCAGCAGAGCAGGAAAAAGAGCAAGCATCTTGCTCTCCAAATTGGTCAGGCCCATTTGCCACTGCAAGAGAGGAGATTGGCCTCCACTTCTTCTTACAGAAGCTGCTCTGAAGGGAGAGCCAGCACTGCGGGGGCCCTTGCTTCAGCTGGCCCTGTCTTTGCTCTCCTTTTCATGCTCTCCAAGCTGCTGCCTTTAGCTCTTGGCCTTTCCTTCCGCCTTGCATGGCAACCTTTGCTCTTGCTGGCCTCAAGGCTGACTTTGGCTGCCTTTTTGATGTGCTTGCAGTAAGACAACTGCTGGACATGGCCAGCTCCCGTGGCATTCCTGGGCCAGCAGCTGACCTGGAGCGCGCCCTGCACTGCCTGCACCAGGCACGCGGCAGCCTTCCGGTAAGAAGCGGCTCTGTGGGCGCACAGAAGAGGCCACAGGGAATGCACAAGGCCCGGCCACTGGGACAGCCTTTCCTGCCTGCTCCTTGATGAAGGGTCTTCACAGGGAGCAGAGCACGTGCTGCCTGCTGTGTCTCCTCCAGCTGCGTCAGGGCTGAGCCCAAACGGCTCCAGCAGGGAGAATCTCCCTCCTGCAGGCGGCGGCACAAGCTCCTGCAGCCTGCTGCCTAGGAAATCGCCTGCAGGTCTGGATGCTCTAAGACATTTGGAGGGGAAATTCCCAGAAGCCTCACTCAGCTGAGGCCATTCTGGCTGCAGGAGCTGCAAAATCATTCGCTTGGGGAGAAAAATGCCACTCTTGGGGACCAGCATCAAAGGGCTGGGCAGCAAAAACTAGGCACTGGGATCAAATCCCAGGCTTTCACCCACATGGCATACAGTTGCTTGAATGTCTGAAGAGGCAAAGTAGCTGAAAGGCAGCATCTGTGATTTTTGGCTCATTTTGGATGTGGTGGGGTGCCTAAAGCCTTTTCCCCTTGCATCTTGCAGGAGGCTCTGGAGATGTTGCTCTCAGGGGGGCCTGCAACAGCTCAAGGCCATCCCTTGGCTGATTATCATTACGCAGGTAAGCAAAGCAGAGCTTCTTCCTTCACTGACACATGCTGCCGTCCCCTTCAGTGTTGTGGCAAGCGTTTCTGCTTCAACAAATTGTGCTTAACACCAGCACAAGGTCTTGTCTTCTCGGGGGCTGGGGAAAGCACCAGCATCTAGTCCTTCAGCTTTACTTCTTTGCCAATCCTTTTCCCTGGGGAATGCCTGCTCTTGTCTTCATCACCTTCTGAGGGAGCAGACATGTACTCACACGGGAATGATGGCCTGCAACCATTTTCTTTCGGCGGCCAGTGGGATCTACTTCATGTGGATCGAGGGATCCATTTACCTGCTGCTTTTTATTGCCAGGCTCTGATAGATGGACACCTGAGGAGAAGGACTCCTTCCAAAAGGCTTTCCACACCTACGGCAAGGATTTTCATCTCATCCAGAAGCAGGTAAAGCTGCAGGACATTCTTGACCTCAGCAGATCATCAGGAGGAAAGCTTGCTTCTATCTGGTAACAAACACTGGGCTTCGCTCTCTCTCTTCTCAAGTACCAAAACTGCTCAAGTAGTAACAAAACGGCACATCAAAGGCCTGTGTGAAAAGGATGATCCTGTCTCTCCAGCCCTTTTCTCCAAGCTCCTTTGCAATATGATGATTTATTCTCTCAGACTTGTCGCACAGGTCTGCTGCTGCTTCCACAAGGCATTGTGCTGGCATAAGTTGAGTGAACCCGGGAAAGAAGACCTGTGCTAGATGGATTTGTTGTTGATCTGTGCATTACGTGTGCTACCACGTAGCATGATAGACGGTTTACTACATTGCACGATGCCTCTCTTTCTCCATCTTGATTTCATTTTACACCCTACTCCATTGACTTCATGATTTTACTTCCCAGTTTACTCCATCTTCTACTTTTTCCCCAATGCAGCCTACCAAGGAATTTTAGATTCCTTCTTTTTCTCTTCACAACAGATCCAGACTAAGACCGTGGCACAGTGTGTGGAGTACTACTACAGCTGGAAAAAGGAGCACCGAGTTGCAAGCACTCTTGCTCAGGTGAGGGGGAAGAAAATCCAGGCGTGCCAGGAGGGTGGAGAAACTGGGAGAAAGGGAGAAAACCTGCTGGCCAGCTGTGCCAGACGCCGCATTGCCAGGATCACATCGTCCCATGCGCTGGCAAAGGCGCAGCAGATGCTGCCCAGGCCTTCCTTCTGCTGCTGCCCTGAAATATGCCATTCTGGAGCCTAACTTTGAGCCAAGGAAGCCGCACCACCACCCAAATGGGCTTTGACTCTCTACACATGGCTTTCTCAAGGGCTGCCACCTTTGCTGACTCCAATCAGACCCTTCATTCCCCACTGAACTCCTCCTGACATCAGCAATCCCTGTGTTCAGGGAGATGTTGCAGATTTTCAGGCAGTTTTTCTAGCATCCCAGCATACTCGCCAAGAAGCAGCTGCCAGTGCTGTGGCTCCCCTCAGACTTTCCTTACCAGCAAAGAGCAATTTGCTTGGCAAGAGTGAGAGAGAGAGAGAGAAAGAGAGAGAGAGATTATTCTGGGTTCTATAAAACGTCTAACCATGTGTCTTCCCTAATTTGACTGAATTTCCATCCCATTCCCTAGACATTTCTGCAGGAAAACCTGAGGCAAATAGATGTTAGGCAGAGAGGTAGAAATAAGGAATGTAGAATTCTAGATGGCTGCACATTTATGCCACCCCTTTGGTCTGTAGGAAAGAGGAGAATTTCCCTCCAAGCTCTGCCTTGGCAGCCCGCCGCAGCCCACTGGCAAAGGCAGCCGTTTCCTCAGCTCTTGAGGGTTTGCAAGGATTTGCTTAGGCCAATAGATTTTTGTGCTGGACGCAGGCATTTCCAGCTTTCTGACGGGAAGGAGACATTGAAACAGGATTCTTTGATTTCCAGGCTGTGGGCGAAGGCAAGAGGAGCAAAAGCCCCCCCAGAAAGGAGGATGGGCAGGCAGGGAAGAGAAGCCGCAAGAGGGCTGGCAGCGCCGAGTGTCCCTGCTGCCAACCGCGCCAGCCGCCCCGTTCGGCGGGAGGCCCCTTTCCCTGCGGCCAGTGCAAACGGTGCGCAAGTTCCTGCTCTTTCTGCTCCAACCTGCGCCTTGCCACTAAAACAGGCTGACCCTTTGCAAAGGCGCCGCAGGGCAAGCTCAGGCCACTTGCACCATCGCCCCTCGCAGCCCTGCTCAAGCTTACAACCCACCTCAAACCCAAACAGCTCACTTAAAACCCAGCCTTCACTATGAAACCTTGCCCTGCCCCAACAACACACACTGCATACAAGTAGGAACAGATCCATCAAAGCTGCCTTTGATGCTGCTGATCAAATTCCAAATAGCATGCAGCAAAAGGAGGAAGACATTTCAAGGCATTGAAACAAGAAAGATCGGACTCATGGTCTGATCAATTCACAACGTGCCACTGCCCAAAAAGACAGAAATTCCTACTAAAAGGGAGATCTTGCCGCTTGCTTTAACGGTGTGTACTAAATTGAACAATGGATGCTTTGTTTCCTATCTTCCAGGCTCTTTGAAACCATGCAGGAAAGGAACAAACACAGGAGAAGACATGGCCCTCGCAAAGAAGCAGAGCCTCTCCCCAACAAGAAAAGACCAAATTAGACAAGCCTGCAGCTTGTCCAGCCAGGCCTAGCAAGGGTTAGGCATCAATAGGACTAGATAGGAATAGGAATGGTGTTTAAGCTTTTAGACTTGTTGAAATTCTATTTAGTTAGTTTACATGATAGGAATCTCCTCAATTTCTCACTTAAGGTATATGACTATTATTCAAGATTCATTCGTAGGATTAGATTTATCAGTCAATGTAAGAGGCTTGGTGTTGGCTATGCTGCGTCTTTTGTCATTTTGCCTTTGTTGAGACACAATCTGTCTTTATCATTAAACCATGTTTGTTCCACTTTGTCTTTTGGTCTGTATGAAATCACTCTGGCAATGAAAGACGGCACTTGCCCTGAGAGGAGAATCTGGGCACGCACGACCTCCCCAAGGCCCAGCCCCTTGCTCAGCTGGCAGGACTGGCAAAGGTGTGTCTCCTTTACTGCCAGGGAAATAACGCTGGCGCTTCATCCTTTGATTCCTAAAAATCTCAGCTGCGAGTGGAAAGGGAGGCTTTGTTTAATTTAATGAATTGGATCAAAATGTGTGCTCTGCTCTCACCATCGTTTCTGGCCTAAATGCAAGGGCTTTAGTCCTTTTTGTAGCCCAGCAACATAACTTTGTTTCATTTTGGGGGAGTGATGGACCTGACCACCTTGGAAGACCTTTCTAGAACCCCTCCAATTCTATCCAATTTGTATGCACATGCACCACAAAGGCATCAGTAGTTCACTTTCAGTTTCTCTTGAAAGCACCACTCTCCCACTCTGGGCCTCCACCAATCTCCTCAGCTAAAGCAGAGCGGCTGGGATCATGATCCTCTCTCTGGCTTCCCACAGCTTAGGTATTTGCACTAAAGAAGAAGCAAAGTCCCTCTTTCATCTAGCCCAGCAAATGGCACTGCCC
The DNA here is from genome assembly GCF_027579445.1 of Ammospiza nelsoni. Classification (NCBI taxonomy): domain Eukaryota; kingdom Metazoa; phylum Chordata; class Aves; order Passeriformes; family Passerellidae; genus Ammospiza; species Ammospiza nelsoni. The sequence continues at coordinate 47,935,972 of NC_080669.1, read as the reverse complement.
AGCAAGGCTTTGCTGGCAGGGGCTGTGCAGTGTGGAGAGGGGGCGAGGGAGGGGGCAATTGCCAGGCTGCTTCTGGGAAGCCCAGGCAAGCTTGCCCTTGTCTGATGGAGCCAGTGCAGCTGGCCTTTGGAGCCTACAAAGTATCTGCCTTGCAGTGGCACTTGGTACAGCTGCCCCCTCACTTTGCTGCCCTGTGGGCAACATGCAGCCTGCGAAGGAAGCAAGATTGGGACTGAAGCAAGATTTGCTTTGCCTTAACTATAGGCCGGGAAGCAGCAAAAGTGGCTGGCTTTTGTCCTATCTGGCACCTAAGTATTAAAAGAAACGCCAAGGCCATCAGTGTGGAAAGGTAATTCCATCAGTGTTCCTTTGTTAGAGGTATGCCTGAGTCTTTTGAGACAAACAGCTAGTTTCTCCAAGGCAGCTGGAAGAGGGATATAGAAAGTCTGCATTCATGTTTGCTACAGAAATGCCCCTGTGCTGTCCCTGTCTGTGTGTCCCCATCAGTTGCCCTGAGAAACATGCTGTTTCTCTAAGTTTCAAGGAAGGAGTGAGGAGGTGAGTGACCAGCTCAGAGGCCCAAAGGAGGGAAAACATCAAGTGACATTATTGGGCAGCAAAAGGAGATTTGAGAAAGGGGGCAGCATGAATGCCTCCACTTTGAGAGGAAGCTTTGGAGTTGCCTCTTGGCTGAACAACTTGCAAATTCTAGCTCCTCTCAGAGCTGGAGGAGAGCCAGCGGGAGGAGTCCTGCTGGTTCTCCAGGGCAGGAGATGAGGTTCTGGGCCCTTGGACACAGACAGGCTCCTGGGCACCTTCAGCTGCAGACACCTTGCAGACAAGCACCGAGAAGAGCCAGGGCTGTCCCTGCACTGCTTTTGCCCGTCTCCTCAGACGACGCAGGAGAAAAGCCCAATGGCAAGGCTCTCACAGCAAGCCTGCAGCAGCAGAAGTAAAAGGGGCAGAGGTGGCCCATGCCTGTTTCTGTCCCATGGCTCCCCTGGGGTTCTACATGGAATGTTGGGCTGTGCCCATAGCAACTGTCGTTGTCTCCTGCTCCTGCGGCCCTTGCTGCAACGCTGGTGGAGCAGTGCTGGAGCAGCGGCTGCAGGATCAGCTCCTGGGCTCTCCCTAACCAGCCACCTCCTGCACTCAGTGCCACACCCAGCCTCTGCACACACATCCTCATCTCCTTGGCTGCCTCCAGGCATCCCCACAGCACTTGGGCACCGTCAAAGGTAAGAAAGTCCCCGTTTGCCCTCAAAGCACTAACACAAGGCCAGGAGGCTCCAGCTGCCTCTCCCACCAACCACGACACACAGGCTGCCTGCTCACTTTCCCCACACCAGGTTCCACGTCCAAGCGGGCTGCCGCTTCTGAAGGAATCATGTTGCCTCCCGGGCAACCACAGACCTCTCCATAGAGAAGGTAGAGAGCTGTCACAATGCAGTTGCAGATCCTCCTCCACGCATCACCTGCTTCAAAGTTCTTGGCACCCATTGCAGTCCTAATCCTAGCTTGTGGTGACCCCAAAACAAATTGGTCATGGCTGACGAGTTCAGGGCTTCAGTGCCAACAAATCCCCTTATGCCCTGACTCAGCTCACGCCTGCTCCAAAGCTGCAAAAACCACAATGATGGCACTTCTCCTCTGGGATCCCTCTCATTCAGGCCATGGAAGCATTTCACTGGGCTTCTCCTCAAACACAGGTGTTCAACTTCAAAAATGATCTGCTATCAGCAATCCTGATGTGCTTACATAGTTACATCTCTGATAGATACATTCTATTTTCATATCCTGTAGATAATTTTTTCAGTGCATGTAGGGCTGGTTCTACCTCATGCTCAGGGGCAGCTGTGAAATGCCATCTTCTCAAGAACACAATCACAGTACCAGAGAAGTTTCTGGCTTGGAAGGGATTCTCAAAGATCACTGAGCCCAGCTCCAGGGCCTGCCCGGGGCAGCCTCAACAATCACACCCTGTGCCCAAGAGCGCTGTCCAAACACTTTTGGAGCTCAGTCAGCCTTGCTGCTGGCACCCCTTCCCTGGAGAGCCTGCTGCAGTGGCCAAGCACCCTCTGCGTGAAGAGCCTTTTCCTTCTATCCACCCTAAGCCTGCACTGGCACATCTTGCAGCCCATTCTCTTGCCTCTTCCCACTGGCCCCAGGACTGAAGAGAGTAGTGCATGGCCTTCTGCTTCCCCTCCTGAGGATAGCTGCTGACTGCTAGAGGCTCCTGCCTAGGCAATTGCACCTCAAAACCACGGCAATGACAGCAAAAAGAAAGGAGCTGGGACAGAGGAGCTCAGGGCTTGCAACGATGAGGTCGAGAAGGAAGGCTACTGACACATCCTTGGCGGAACGATTTCTAACTGGAGCACTGTTTGGATCTTTTGCAGGTGGAAAGGAGAGGCACAATGAAAAGGAAAGCAAGAGCCAACAATCAGCCGTGAGTTTTGCCCCAGGGTTAAAGGACAGCAAACTGGAGGAATGGCCAGGAGGAGAACTGCTCTTTCAGAGTCAGCGTGGGATTGCTTCAAGCCTGTGCATCCACAGCAAGGCTCTCTCCAGCACTTGCCCTTCTTACCTCCACCTCCTTCTTCCTTTAGGCACATCAATGTTGGCAGCGACTTTCAGGCTGAGCTCCCACAGCTGCAGAGCAGAGCACCAAGTGAGGATGAAGAGCCTGCAACCCTGGTCTGGAAGGCCTGGGGAGAAGATGACTCTGACATGGAAAAACCTGACAGAGGTCACTTCTCTTCAAGCTTTTCTTCCACCCCTGACATACTTGGATCTTTCAAAGTCTCCTTTTGCATAGAAAGGCAGCTTTTTGCAGGCAACGCTTCTCTCCCTGTCTCGCCCATCTTCCCATCTACAAGTGTTAGAGGCAAGGAGAATGCTCTGCTTCTGCAGCAGAGCAGGATAAAGAGCAAGCATCTTGCTCTCCAAATTGGTCAGGCCCATTTGCCACTGCAAGAGAGGAGATTGGCCTGCACTTCTTCTTACAGAAGCTGCTCTGAAGGGAGAGCCAGCACTGCGGGGGCCCTTGCTTCAGCTGGCCCTGTCTTTGCTCTCCTTTTCATGCTCTCCAAGCTGCTGCCTTTAGCTCCTGGCCTTTCCTTGCGCCTTGCATGGCAACCTTTGCTCTTGCTGGCCTCAAGGCTGACTTTGGCTGCCTTTTTGATGTGCTTGCAGTAAGACAACTGCTGGACATGGCCAGCTCCCGTGGCATTCCCGGGCCAGCAGCTGACCTGGAGCGCGCCCTGCACTGCCTGCACCAGGCACGCGGCAGCCTTCCGGTAAGAAGCGGCTCTGTGGGCGCACAGAAGAGGCCACAGGGAATGCACAAGGCCCGGCCACTGGGACAGCCTTTCCTGCCTGCTCCTTGATGAAGGGTCTTCACAGGGAGCAGAGCACGTGCTGCCTGCTGTGTCTCCTCCAGCTGCGTCAGGGCTGAGCCCAAACGGCTCCAGCAGGGAGAATCTCCCTCCTGCAGGCGGCGGCACAAGCTCCTGCAGCCTGCTGCCTAGGAAATCGCCTGCAGGTCTGGATGCTCTAAGACATTTGGAGGGGAAATTCCCAGAAGCCTCACTCAGCTGAGGCCATTCTGGCTGCAGGAGCTGCAAAATCATTCACTTGGGGAGAAAAATGCCACTCTTGGGGACCAGCATCAAAGGGCTGGGCAGCAAAAACTAGGCACTGGGATCAAATCTCAGGCTTTCACCCACATGGCATACAGTTGCTTGAATGTCTGAAGAGGCAAAGTAGCTGAAAGGCAGCATCTGTGATTTTTGGCTCATTTTGGATGTGGTGGGGTGCCTAAAGCCTTTTCCCCTTGCATCTTGCAGGAGGCTCTGGAGATGTTGCTCTCAGGGGGGCCTGCAACAGCTCAAGGCCATCCCTTGGCTGATTATCATTACGCAGGTAAGCAAAGCAGAGCTTCTTCCTTCACTGACACATGCTGCCGTCCCCTTCAGTGTTGTGGCAAGCGTTTCTGCTTCAACAAATTGTGCTTAACACCAGCACAAGGTCTTGTCTTCTCGGGGGCTGGGGAAAGCACCAGCATCTAGTCCTTCAGCTTTACTTCTTTGCCAATCCTTTTCCCTGGGGAATGCCTGCTCTTGTCTTCATCACCTTCTGAGGGAGCAGACATGTACTCACACGGGAATGATGGCCTGCAACCATTTTCTTTCGGCGGCCAGTGGGATCTACTTCATGTGGATCGAGGGATCCATTTACCTGCTGCTTTTTATTGCCAGGCTCTGATAGATGGACACCTGAGGAGAAGGACTCCTTCCAAAAGGCTTTCCACACCTACGGCAAGGATTTTCATCTCATCCAGAAGCAGGTAAAGCTGCAGGACATTCTTGACCTCAGCAGATCATCAGGAGGAAAGCTTGCTTCTATCTGGTAACAAACACTGGGCTTCGCTCTCTCTCTTCTCAAGTACCAAAACTGCTCAAGTAGTAACAAAACGGCACATCAAAGGCCTGTGTGAAAAGGATGATCCTGTCTCTCCAGCCCTTTTCTCCAAGCTCCTTTGCAATATGATGATTTATTCTCTCAGACTTGTCGCACAGGTCTGCTGCTGCTTCCACAAGGCATTGTGCTGGCATAAGTGGAGTGAACCCGGGAAAGAAGACCTGTGCTAGATGGATTTGTTGTTGATCTGTGCATTACGTGTGCTACCACGTAGCATGATAGACGGTTTACTACATTGCACGATGCCTCTCTTTCTCCATCTTGATTTCATTTTACACCCTACTCCATTGACTTCATGATTTTACTTCCCAGTTTACTCCATCTTCTACTTTTTCCCCAATGCAGCCTACCAAGGAATTTTAGATTCCTTCTTTTTCTCTTCACAACAGATCCAGACTAAGACCGTGGCACAGTGTGTGGAGTACTACTACAGCTGGAAAAAGGAGCACCGAGTTGCAAGCACTCTTGCTCAGGTGAGGGGGAAGAAAATCCAGGCGTGCCAGGAGGGTGGAGAAACTGGGAGAAAGGGAGAAAACCTGCTGGCCAGCTGTGCCAGACGCCGCTTTGCCAGGATCACATCGTCCCATGCGCTGGCAAAGGCGCAGCAGATGCTGCCCAGGCCTTCCTTCTGCTGCTGCCCTGAAATATGCCATTCTGGAGCCTAACTTTGAGCCAAGGAAGCCGCACCACCACCCAAATGGGCTTTGACTCTCTACACATGGCTTTCTCAAGGGCTGCCACCTTTGCTGACTCCAATCAGACCCTTCATTCCCCACTGAACTCCTCCTGACATCAGCAATCCCTGTGTTCAGGGAGATGTTGCAGATTTTCAGGCAGTTTTTATAGCATCCCAGCATACTCGCCAAGAAGCAGCTGCCAGTGCTGTGGCTCCCCTCAGACTTTCCTTACCAGCAAAGAGCAATTTGCTTGGCAAGAGTGAGAGAGAGAGAGAGAAAGAGAGAGAGAGATTATTCTGGGTTCTATAAAACGTCTAACCATGTGTCTTCCCTAATTTGACTGAATTTCCATCCCATTCCCTAGACATTTCTGCAGGAAAACACGAGGCAAATAGATGTTAGGCAGACAGGCAGAAATATGAAATGTAGAATTCTAGATAGCCAGACATTTATGCGACCCCTTTGGCCTGTAGGAAAGAGGAGCATTTCCCTCCAAGCTCTGCCTTGGCAGCCCGCCGCAGCCCACTGGCAAAGGCAGCCGTTTCCTCAGCTCTTGAGGGTTTGCAAGGATTTGCTTAGGCCAATAGATTTTTGTGCTGGACGCAGGCATTTCCAGCTTTCTGACGGGAAGGAGACATTGAAACAGGATTCTTTGATTTCCAGGCTGTGGGCGAAGGCAAGAGGAGCAAAAGCCCCCCCAGAAAGGAGGATGGGCAGGCAGGGAAGAGAAGCCGCAAGAGGGCTGGCAGCGCCGAGTGTCCCTGCTGCCAACCGCGCCAGCCGCCCCGTTCGGCGGGAGGCCCCTTTCCCTGCGGCCAGTGCAAACGGTGCGCAAGTTCCTGCTCTTTCTGCTCCAACCTGCGCCTTGCCACTAAAACAGGCTGACCCTTTGCAAAGGCGCCGCAGGGCAAGCTCAGGCCACTTGCACCATCGCCCCTCGCAGCCCTGCTCAAGCTTACAACCCACCTCAAACCCAAACAGCTCACTTAAAACCCAGCCTTCACTATGAAACCTTGCCCTGCCCCAACAACACACACTGCATACAAGTAGGAACAGATCCATCAAAGCTGCCTTTGATGCTGCTGATCAAATTCCAAATAGCATGCAGCAAAAGGAGGAAGACATTTCAAGGCATTGAAACAAGAAAGATCGGACTCATGGTCTGATCAATTCACAACGTGCCACTGCCCAAAAAGACAGAAATTCCTACTAAAAGGGACATCTTGCCGCTTGCTTTAACGGTGTGTACTAAATTGAACAATGGATGCTTTGTTTCCTATCTTCCAGGCTCTTTGAAACCATGCAGGAAAGGAACAAACACAGGAGAAGACATGGCCCTCGCAAAGAAGCAGAGCCTCTCCCCAACAAGAAAAGACCAAATTAGACAAGCCTGCAGCTTGTCCAGCCAGGCCTAGCAAGGGTTAGGCATCAATAGGACTAGATAGGAATAGGAATGGTGTTTAAGCTTTTAGACTTGTTGAAATTCTATTTAGTTAGTTTACATGATAGGAATCTCCTCAATTTCTTACTTAAGGTACATGACTATTATTCAAGATTCATTAGTAGGATTAGATTTATCAGTCAATGTAAGAGGCTTGGTGTTGGCTACGCTGCGTCTTTTGTCATTTTGCCTTTGTTGAGACACAATCTGTCTTTATCATTAAACCATGTTTGTTCCACTTTGTCTTTTGGTCTGTATGAAATCACCACGGCAATCAAAGACGGCACTTGCCCTGAGAGGAGAATCTGGGCACGCACGACCTCCCCAAGGCCCAGCCCCTTGATCAGCTGGCAGGACTTGCAAAGGTGTGTCTCCTTTACTGCCAGGGAAATAACGCTGGCGCTTCATCCTTTGATTCCTAAAAATCTCAGCTGCGAGTGGAAAGGGAGGCTTTGTTTAATTTAATGAATTGGATCAAAATGTGTGCTCTGCTCTCACCATCGTTTCTGGCCTAAATGCAAGGGCTTTAGTCCTTTTTGTAGCCCAGCAACATAACTTTGTTTCATTTTGGGGGAGTGATGGACCTGACCACCTTGGAAGACCTTTCTAGAACCCCTCCAATTCTATCCAATTTGTATGCACATGCACCACAAAGGCATCAGTAGTTCACTTTCAGTTTCTCTTGAAAGCACCACTCTCCCACTCTGGGCCTCCACCAATCTCCTCAGCTAAAGCAGAGCGGCTGGGATCATGATCCTCTCTCTGGCTTCCCACAGCTTAGGTATTTGCACTAAAGAAGAAGCAAAGTCCCTCTTTCATCTAGGCCAGCAAATGGCACTGCCCAGCAAGGCTTTGCTGGCAGGGGCTGTGCAGGGTGGAGAGGGGGCGAGGGAGGGGGCAATTGCCAGGCTGCTTCTGGGAAGCCCAGGCAAGCTTGCCCTTGTCTGATGGAGCCAGTGCAGCTGGCCTTTGGAGCCTACAAAGTATCTGCCTTGCAGTGGCACTTGGTACAGCTGCCCCCTCACTTTGCTGCCCTGTGGGCAACATGCAGCCTGCAAAGGAAGCAAGACTGGGACTGAAGCAAGATTTCCTTTGCCTTAACTATAGGCCGGGAAGCAGCAAAAGTGGCTGGGTTTTGTCCTATCTGGCACCTAAGTATTAAAAGAAACGCCAAGGCCATCAGTGTGGAAAGGTAATTCCATCAGTGTTCCTTTGTTAGAGGATGCCTGAGTCTTTTGAGACAAACAGTTTCTCCAAGGCAGCTGGAAGAGGGATATAGAAAGTCTGCATTCATGTTTGCTACAGAAATGCCCCTGTGCTGTCCCTGTCTGTGTGTCCCCATCAGTTGCCCTGAGAAACATGCTGTTTCTCTAAGTTTCAAGGAAGGAGTGATGAGGTGAGTGACCAGCTCAGAGGCCCAAAGGAGGGAAAACATCAAGTGACATTATTGGGCAGCAAAAGGAGATTTGAGAAAGGGGGCAGCATGAATGCCTCCACTTTGAGAGGAAGCTTTGGAGTTGGCTCTCGGCTGAACAACTTGCAAATTCTAGCTCCTGTCAGAGCTGGAGGAGAGCCAGCGGGAGGAGTCCTGCTGGTTCTCCAGGGCAGGAGATGAGGTTCTGGGCCCTTGGACACAGACAGGCTCCTGGGCACCTTCAGCTGCAGACACCTTGCAGACAAGCACCGAGAAGAGCCAGGGCTGTCCCTGCACTGCTTTTGCCCGTCTCCTCAGACGACGCAGGAGAAAAGCCCAATGGCAAGGCTCTCACAGCAAGCCTGCAGCAGCAGAAGTAAAAGGGGCAGAGGTGGCCCATGCCTGTTTCTGTCCCATGGCTCCCCTGGGGTTCTACATGGAATGTTGGGCTGTGCCCATAGCAACTGTCGTTGTCTCCTGCTCCTGCGGCCCTTGCTGCAACGCTGGTGGAGCAGTGCTGGAGCAGCGGCTGCAGGATCAGCTCCTGGGCTCTCCCTAACCAGCCACCTCCTGCACTCAGTGCCACACCCAGCCTCTGCACCCACATCCTCATCTCCTTGGCTGCCTCCAGGCATCCCCACAGCACTTGGGCACCGTCAAAGGTAAGAAAGTCCCCGTTTGCCCTCAAAGCACTAACACAAGGCCAGGAGGCTCCAGCTGCCTCTCCCACCAACCACGACACACAGGCTGCGTGCTCACTTTCCCCACACCAGGTTCCACGTCCAAGCGGGCTGCCGCTTCTGAAGGAATCATGTTGCCTCCCGGGCAACCACAGACCTCTCCATAGAGAAGGTAGAGAGCTGTCACAATGCAGTTGCAGATCCTCCTCCACGCATCACCTGCTTCAAAGTTCTTGGCACCCATTGCAGTCCTAATCCTAGCTTGTGGTGACCCCAAAACAAATTGGTCATGGCTGACGAGTTCAGGGCTTCAGTGCCAACAAATCCCCTTATGCCCTGACTCAGCTCACGCCTGCTCCAAAGCTGCAAAAACCACAATGATGGCACTTCTCCTCTGGGATCCCTCTCATTCAGGCCATGGAAGCATTTCACTGGGCTTCTCCTCAAACACAGGTGTTCAACTTCAAAAATGATCTGCTATCAGCAATCCTGATGTGCTTACATAGTTACATCTCTGATAGATACATTCTATTTTCATATCCTGTAGATAATTTTTTCAGTGCATGTAGGGCTGGTTCTACCTCATGCTCAGGGGCAGCTGTGAAATGCCATCTTCTCAAGAACACAATCACAGTACCAGAGAAGTTTCTGGCTTGGAAGGAATTGTCAAAGGTCACTGAGCCCAGCTCCAGGGCCTGCCCGGGGCAGCCTCAACAATCACACCCTGTGCCCAAGAGCGCTGTCCAAACACTTTTGGAGCTCAGTCAGCCTTGCTGCTGGCACCCCTTCCCTGGAGAGCCTGTTGCAGTGGCCAAGCACCCTCTGCGTGAAGAGCCTTTTCCTTCTATCCACCCTAAGCCTGCACTGGCACATCTTGCAGCCCATTCTCTTGCCTCTTCCCACTGGCCCCAGGACTGAAGAGAGTAGTGCATGGCCTTCTGCTTCCCCTCCTGAGGATAGCTGCTGACTGCTAGAGGCTCCTGCCTAGGCAATTGCACCTCAAAACCACGGCAATGACAGCAAAAAGAAAGGAGCTGGGACAGAGGAGCTCAGGGCTTGCAACGATGAGGTCGAGAAGGAAGGCTACTGACACATCCTTGGCGGAACGATTTCTAACTGGAGCACTGTTTGGATCTTTTGCAGGTGGAAAGGAGAGGCACAATGAAAAGGAAAGCAAGAGGCAACAATCAGCCGTGAGTTTTGCCCCAGGGTTAAAGGACAGCAAACTGGAGGAATGGCCAGGAGGAGAACTGCTCTTTCAGAGTCAGCGTGGGATTGCTTCAAGCCTGTGCATCCACAGCAAGGCTCTCTCCAGCACTTGCCCTTCTTACCTCCACCTCCTTTTTCCTTTAGGCACATCAATGTTGGCAGCGACTTTCAGGCTGAGCTCCCACAGCTGCAGAGCAGAGCACCAAGTGAGGATGAAGAGCCTGCAACCCTGGTCTGGAAGGCCTGGGGAGAAGATGACTCTGACATGGAAAAACCTGACAGAGGTCGCTTCTCTTCAAGCTTTTCTTCCACCCCTGACATACTTGGATCTTTCAAAGTCTCCTTTTGCATAGAAAGGCAGCTTTTTGCAGGCAACGCTTCTCTCCCTGTCTCGCCCATCTTCCCATCTACAAGTGTTAGAGGCAAGGAGAATGCTCTGCTTGTGCAGCAGAGCAGGAAAAAGAGCAAGCATCTTGCTCTCCAAATTGGTCAGGCCCATTTGCCACTGCAAGAGAGGAGATTGGCCTCCACTTCTTCTTACAGAAGCTGCTCTGAAGGGAGAGCCAGCACTGCAGGGGCTCTTGCTTCAGCTGGCCCTGTCTTTGCTCTCCTTTTCATGCTCTCCAAGCTGCTGCCTTTAGCTCCTGGCCTTTCCTTCCGCCTTGCATGGCAACCTTTGCTCTTGCTGGCCTCAAGGCTGACTTTGGCTGCCTTTTTGTTGTGCTTGCAGTAAGACAACTGCTGGACATGGCCAGCTCCCGTGGCATTCCCGGGCCAGCAGCTGACCTGGAGCGCGCCCTGCACTGCCTGCACCAGGCACGCGGCAGCCTTCCGGTAAGAAGTGGCTCTGTGGGCGCACAGAAGAGGCCACAGGGAATGCACAAGGCCCGGCCACTGGGACAGCCTTTCCTGCCTGCTCCTTGATGAAGGGTCTTGACAGGGAGCAGAGCACGTGCTGCCTGCTGTGTCTCCTCCAGCTGCGTCAGGGCTGAGCCCAAACGGCTCCAGCAGGGAGAATCTCCCTCCTGCAGGCGGCGGCACAAGCTCCTGCAGCCTGCTGCCTAGGAAATCGCCTGCAGGTCTGGATGCTCTAAGACATTTGGAGGGGAAATTCCCAGAAGCCTCACTCAGCTGAGGCCATTCTGGCTACAGGAGCTGCAAAATCATTCGCTTGGGGAGAAAAATGCCACTCTTGGGGACCAGCATCAAAGGGCTGGGCAGCAAAAACTAGGCACTGGGATCAAATCTCAGGCTTTCACCCACATGGCATACAGTTGCTTGAATGTCTGAAGAGGCAAAGTAGCTGAAAGGCAGCATCTGTGATTTTTGGCTCATTTTGGATGTGGTGGGGTGCCTAAAGCCTTTTCCCCTTGCATCTTGCAGGAGGCTCTGGAGATGTTGCTCTCAGGGGGGCCTGCAACAGCTCAAGGCCATCCCTTGGCTGATTATCATTACGCAGGTAAGCAAAGCAGAGCTTCTTCCTTCACTGACACATGCTGCCGTCCCCTTCAGTGTTGTGGCAAGCGTTTCTGCTTCAACAAATTGTGCTTAACACCAGCACAAGGTCTTGTCTTCTCGGGGGCTGGGGAAAGCACCAGCATCTAGTCCTTCAGCTTTACTTCTTTGCCAATCCTTTTCCCTGGGGAATGCCTGCTCTTGTCTTCATCACCTTCTGAGGGAGCAGACATGTACTCACACGGGAATGATGGCCTGCAACCATTTTCTTTCGGCGGCCAGTGGGATCTACTTCATGTGGATCGAGGGATCCATTTACCTGCTGCTTCTTATTGCCAGGCTCTGATAGATGGACACCTGAGGAGAAGGACTCCTTCCAAAAGGCTTTCCACACTTACGGCAAGGATTTTCATCTCATCCAGAAGCAGGTAAAGCTGCAGGACATTCTTGACCTGAGCAGATCATCAGGAGGAAAGCTTGCTTCTATCTGGTAACAAACACTGGGCTTCGCTCTCTCTCTTCTCAAGTACCAAAACTGCTCAAGTAGTAACAAAAGGGCACATCAAAGGCCTGTGTGAAAAGGATGATCCTGTCTCTCCAGCCCTTTTCTCCAAGCTCCTTTGCAATATGATGATTTATTCTCTCAGACTTGTCGCACAGGTCTGCTGCTGCTTCCACAAGACATTGTGCTGGCATAAGTGGAGTGAACCCGGGAAAGAAGACCTGTGCTAGATGGATTTCTTGTTGATCTGTGCATTACGTGTGCTACCACGTAGCATGATAGACGGTTTACTACATTGCACGATGCCTCTCTTTCTCCATCTTGATTTCATTTTACAGCCTACTCCATTGACTTCATGATTTTACTTCCCAGTTTACTCCATCTTCTACTTTTTCCCCAATGCAGCCTACCAAGGAATTTTAGATTCCTTCTTTTTCTCTTCACAACAGATCCAGACTAAGACCGTGGCACAGTGTGTGGAGTACTACTACAGCTGGAAAAAGGAGCACCGAGTTGCAAGCACTCTTGCTCAGGTGAGGGGGAAGAAAATCCAGGCGTGCCAGGAGGGTGGAGAAACTGGGAGAAAGGGAGAAAACCTGCTGGCCAGCTGTGCCAGACGCCGCTTTGCCAGGATCACATCATCCCATGCGCTGGCAAAGGCGCAGCAGATGCTGCCCAGGCCTTCCTTCTGCTGCTGCCCTGAAATATGCCATTCTGGAGCCTAACTTTGAGCCAAGGAAGCCGCACCACCACCCAAATGGGCTTTGACTCTCTACACATGGCTTTCTCAAGGGCTGCCACCTTTGCTGACTCCAATCAGACCCTTCATTCCCCACTGAACTCCTCCTGACATCAGCAATCCCTGTGTTCAGGGAGATGTTGCAGATTTTCAGGCAGTTTTTCTAGCATCCCAGCATACTCGCCAAGAAGCAGCTGCCAGTGCTGTGGCTCCCCTCAGACTTTCCTTACCAGCAAAGAGCAATTTGCTTGGCAAGAGTGAGAGAGAGAGAGAGAAAGAGAGAGAGAGATTATTCTGGGTTCTATAAAACGTCTAACCATGTGTCTTCCCTAATTTGACTGAATTTCCATCCCATTCCCTAGACATTTCTGCAGGAAAACACGAGGCAAATAGATGTTAGGCAGACAGGCAGAAATATGAAATGTAGAATTCTAGATAGCCAGACATTTATGCCACCCCTTTGGCCTGTAGGAAAGAGGAGCATTTCCCTCCAAGCTCTGCCTTGGCAGCCCGCCGCAGCCCACTGGCAAAGGCAGCCGTTTCCTCAGCTCTTGAGGGTTTGCAAGGATTTGCTTAGGCCAATAGATTTTTGTGCTGGACGCAGGCATTTCCAGCTTTCTGACGGGAAGGAGACATTGAAACAGGATTCTTTGATTTCCAGGCTGTGGGCGAAGGCAAGAGGAGCAAAAGCCCCCCCAGAAAGGAGGATGGGCAGGCAGGGAAGAGAAGCCGCAAGAGGGCTGGCAGCGCCGAGTGTCCCTGCTGCCAACCGCGCCAGCCGCCCCGTTCGGCGGGAGGCCCCTTTCCCTGCGGCCAGTGCAAACAGTGCGCAAGTTCCTGCTCTTTCTGCTCCAACCTGTGCCTTGCCACTAAAACAGGCTGACCCTTTGCAAAGGCGCCGCAGGGCAAGCTCAGGCCACTTGCACCATCGCCCCTCGCAGCCCTGCTCAAGCTTACAACCCACCTCAAACCCAAACAGCTCACTTAAAACCCAGCCTTCACTATGAAACCTTGCCCTGCCCCAACAACACACACTGCATACAAGTAGGAACAGATCCATCAAAGCTGGCTTTGATGCTGCTGATCAAATTCCAAATAGCATGCAGCAAAAGGAGGAAGACATTTCAAGGCATTGAAACAAGAAAGATCGGACTCATGGTCTGATCAATTCACAACGTGCCACTGCCCAAAAAGACAGAAATTCCTACTAAAAGGGACATCTTGCCGCTTGCTTTAACGGTGTGTACTAAATTGAACAATGGATGCTTTGTTTCCTATCTTCCAGGCTCTTTGAAACCATGCAGGAAAGGAACAAACACAGGAGAAGACATCGCCCTCGCAAAGAAGCAGAGCCTCTCCCCAAGAAGAAAAGACCAAATTAGACAAGCCTGCAGCTTGTCCAGCCGGGCCTAGCAAGGGTTAGGCATCAATAGGACTAGATAGGAATAGGACTGCTGTTTAAGCTTTTAGACTTGTTGAAATTCTATTTAGTTAGTTTACATGATAGGAATCTCCTCAATTTCTTACTTAAGGTACATGACTATTATTTAAGATTCATTAGTAGGATTAGATTTATCAGTCAATGTAAGAGGCTTGGTGTTGGCAACGCTGCGTCTTTTGTCATTTTGCCTTTGTTGAGACACAATCTGTCTTTATCATTAAACCATGTTTGTTCCACTTTGTCTTTTGGTCTGTATGAAATCACTCTGGCAATCAAAGACGGCACTTGCCCTGAGAGGAGAATCTGGGCACGCACGACCTCCCCAAGGCCCAGCCCCTTGCTCAGCTGGCAGGACTGGCAAAGGTGTGTCTCCTTTACTGCCAGGGAAATAACGCTGGCGCTTCATCCTTTGATTCCTAAAAATCTCAGCTGCGAGTGGAAAGGGAGGCTTTGTTTAATTTAATGAATTGGATCAAAATATGTGCTCTGCTCTCACCATCGTTTCTGGCCTAAAAGCAAGGGCTTTAGTCCTTTTTGTAGCCCAGCAACATAACTTTGTTTCATTTTGGGGGAGTGATGGACCTGACCACCTTGGAAGACCTTTCTAGAACCCCTCCAATTCTATCCAATTTGTATGCACATGCACCACAAAGGCATCAGTAGTTCACTTTCAGTTTCTCTTGAAAGCACCACTCTCCCACTCTGGGCCTCCACCAATCTCCTCAGCTAAAGCAGAGCGGCTGGGATCATGATCCTCTCTCTGGCTTCCCACAGCTTAGGTATTTGCACTAAAGAAGAAGCAAAGTCCCTCTTTCATCTAGGCCAGCAAATGGCACTGCCCAGCAAGGCTTTGCTGGCAGGGGCTGTGCAGGGTGGAGAGGGGGCGAGGGAGGGGGCAATTGCCAGGCTGCTTCTGGGAAGCCCAGGCAAGCTTGCCCTTGTCTGATGGAGCCAGTGCAGCTGGCCTTTGGAGCCTACAAAGTATCTGCCTTGCAGTGGCACTTGGTACAGCTGCGCCCTCACTTTGCTGCCCTGTGGGCAACATGCAGCCTGCGAAGGAAGCAAGATTGGGACTGAAGCAAGATTTGCTTTGCCTTAACTATAGGCCGGGAAGCAGCAAAACTGGCTGGCTTTTGTCCTATCTGGCACCTAAGTATTAAAAGAAACGCCAAGGCCATCAGTGTGGAAAGGTAATTCCATCAGTGTTCCTTTGTTAGAGGAATGCCTGAGTCTTTTGAGACAAACAGTTTCTCCAAGGCAGCTGGAAGAGGGATATAGAAAGTCTGCATTCATGTTTGCTACAGAAATGCCCCTGTGCTGTCCCTGTCTGTGTGTCCCCATCAGTTGCCCTGAGAAACATGCTGTTTCTCTAAGTTTCAAGGAAGGAGTGATGAGGTGAGTGACCAGCTCAGAGGCCCAAAGGAGGGAAAACATCAAGTGACATTATTGGGCAGCAAAAGGAGATTTGAGAAAGGGGGCAGCATGAATGCCTCCACTTTGAGATGAAGCTTTGGAGTTGCCTCTTGGCTGAACAACTTGCAAATTCTAGCTCCTCTCAGAGCTGGAGGAGAGCCAGCGGGAGGAGTCCTGCTGGTTCTCCAGGGCAGGAGATGAGGTTCTGGGCCCTTGGACACAGACAGGCTCCTGGGCACCTTCAGCTGCAGACACCTTGCAGACAAGCACCGAGAAGAGCCAGGGCTGTCCCTGCACTGCTTTTGCCCGTCTCCTCAGACGACTCAGGAGAAAAGCCCAATGGCAAGGCTCTCACAGCAAGCCTGCAGCAGCAGAAGTAAAAGGGGCAGAGGTGGCCCATGCCTGTTTCTGTCCCATGGCTCCCCTGGGGTTCTACATGGAATGTTGGGCTGTGCCCATAGCAACTGTCGTTGTCTCCTGCTCCTGCGGCCCTTGCTGCAACGCTGGTGGAGCAGTGCTGGAGCAGCGGCTGCAGGATCAGCTCCTGGGCTGTCCCTGACCAGCCACCTCCTGCATTCAGCGCCACACCCAGCCTCTGCACCCACATCCTCGTCTCCTTGGCTGCCTCCCGGCATCCCCACAGCACTTGGGCACCGTCAAAGGTAAGAAAGTCCCCGTTTGCCCTCAAAGCACTAACACAAGGCCAGGAGGCTCCAGCTGCCTCTCCCACCAACCACGACACACAGGCTGCGTGCTCACTTTCCCCACACCAGGTTCCACGTCCAAGCGGGCTGCCGCTTCTGAAGGAATCATGTTGCATCCCGGGCAACCACAGACCTTTCCATAGAGGAGGTAGAGAGCTGTCACAGTGCAGTTGCAGATCCTCCTCCACGCATCACCTGCTTCAAAGTTCTTGGCACCCATTGCAGTCCTAAACCTAGCTTGTGGTGACCCCAAAACAAATTGTTCATGGCCGATGAGTTCAGGGCTTCAGTGCCAACAAATCCCCTTATGCCCTGACTCAGCTCACGCCTGCTCCAAAGCTGCAAAAACCACAATGATGGCACTTCTCCTCTGGGATCCCTCTCATTCAGGCCATGGAAGCATTTCACTGGGCTTCTCCTCAAACACAGGTGTTCAACTTCAAAAATGATCTGCTATCAGCAATCCTGATGTGCTTACATAGTTCCATCTCTGATAGATACATTCTATTTTCATATCCTGTAGATACTTTTTTCAGTGCATGTAGGGCTGGTTCTACCTCATGCTCAGGGGCAGCTGTGAAATGCCATCTTCTCAAGAACACAATCACAGTACCAGAGAAGTTTCTGGCTTGGAAGGGATTCTCAAAGATCACTGAGCCCAGCTCCAGGGCCTGCCCGGGGCAGCCTCAACAATCACACCCTGTGCCCAAGAGCGCTGTCCAAACACCTTTGGAGCTCAGTCAGCCTTGCTGCTGGCACCCCTTCCCTGGAGATCCTGTTGCAGTGGCCAAGCACCCTCTGCGTGAAGAGCCTTTTCCTTCTATCCACCCTAAGCCTGCACTGGCACATCTTGCAGCCCATTCTCTTGCCTCTTCCCACTGGCCCCAGGACTGAAGACAGTAGTGCATGGCCTTCTGCTTCC
The DNA here is from genome assembly GCF_027579445.1 of Ammospiza nelsoni. Lineage (NCBI taxonomy): Eukaryota > Metazoa > Chordata > Aves > Passeriformes > Passerellidae > Ammospiza > Ammospiza nelsoni. The sequence continues at coordinate 47,918,893 of NC_080669.1, read as the reverse complement.
CCTCCTGACGATAGCTGCTGACTGCTAGAGGCTCCTGCCTAGGCAATTCCACCTCAAAACCACGGCAATGACAGCAAAAAGAAAGGAGCTGGGACAGAGGAGCTCAGGGCTTGCAACGATGAGGTCGAGAAGGAAGGCTACTGACACATCCTTGGCGGAACGATTTCTAACTGGAGCACTGTTTGGAACTTTTGCAGGTGGAAAGGAGAGGCACAATGAAAAGGAAAGCAAGAGGCAACAATCAGCCGTGAGTTTTGCCCCAGGGTTAAAGGACAGCAAACTGGAGGAATGGCCAGGAGGAGAACTGCTCTTTCAGAGTCAGCGTGGAATTGCTTCAAGCCTGTGCATCCACAGCAAGGCTCTCTCCAGCACTTGCCCTTCTTACCTCCACCTCCTTCTTCCTTTATGCACATCAATGTTGGCAGCGACTTTCAGGCTGAGCTCCCAGAGCTGCAGAGCAGAGCACCAAGTGAGGATGAAGAGCCTGCAACCCTGGTCTGGAAGCCCTGGGGAGAAGATGACTCTGACATGGAAAAACCTGACAGAGGTCGCTTCTCTTCAAGCTTTTCTTCCACCCCTGACATACTTGGATCTTTAAAGTCTCCTTTTGCATAGAAAGACAGCTTTTTGCAGGCTGCGCTTCTCTCCCTGTCTCGCCCATCTTCCTATCTACAAGTGTTGGAGGCAAGGAGAATGCTCTGCTTGTGCAGCAGAGCAGGAAAAAGAGCAAGCATCTTGCTCTCCAAATTGGTCAGGCCCATTTGCCACTGCAAGAGAGGAGATTGGCCTCCACTTCTTCTCACAGAAGCTGCTCTGAAGGGAGAGCCAGCACTGCGGGGGCCCTTGCTTCAGCTGGCCCTGTCTTTGCTCTCCTTTTCATGCGCTCCAAGCTGCTGCCTTTATCTCTTGGCCTTTCCTTGCGCCTTGCATGGCAAACTTTGCTCTTGCTGGCCTCAAGGCTGACTTTGGCTGCCTTTTTGTTGTGCTTGCAGTAAGACAACTGCTGGACATGGCCAGCTCCCGTGGCATTCACGGGCCAGCAGCTGACCTGGAGCGTGCCCTGCACTGCCTGCACCAGGCAGGCGGCAGCCTTCCGGTAAGAAGCGGCTCTGTGGGCGCACAGAAGAGGCCACAGGGAATGCACAAGGCCCGGCCACTGGGACAGCCTTTCCTGCCTGCTCCTTGATGAAGGGTCTTCACAGGGAGCAGAGCATGTGCTGCCTGCTGTGTCTCCTCCAGCTGCGTCAGGGCTGAGCCCAAACGGCTCCAGCAGGGAGAATCTCCCTCCTGCAGGTGGTGGCGCAAGCTCCTGCAGCCTGCTGTCTTGGAAATCGCCTGCAGGTCTGGCTGCTCTAAGACATTTGGAGGGGAAATTCCCAGAAGCCTCACTCAGCTGAGGCCATTCTGGCTGCAGGAGCTGCAAAGTCATTCGCTTGGGCAGCAAAATGCCACTTTTGGGGACCAGCATCAAAGGGCTGGGCAGCAAAAACTAGGCACTGGGATCAAATCCCAGGCTTTCACCCACATGGCATACAGTTGCTTGAATGTCTGAAGAGGCAAAGTAGCTGAAAGGCAGCATCTGTGATTTTTGGCTCATTTTGGATGTGGTGGGGTGCCTAAAGCCTTTTCCCCTTGCATCTTGCAGGAGGCTCTGGAGATGTTGCTCTCAGGGGGGCCTGCAACAGCTCAAGGCCATCCCTTGGCTGATTATCATTACGCAGGTAAGCAAAGCAGAGCTTCTTCCTTCACTGACACATGCTGCCGTCCCCTTCAGTGTTGTGGCAAGCGTTTCTGCTTCAACAAATTGTGCTTAACACCAATTCAAGGTCTTGTCTTCTCGGGGGCTGGGGAAAGCACCAGCATCTTGTACTTCAGCTTTACTTCTTTGCCAATCCTTTTCCCTGGGGAATGCCTGCTCTTGTCTTCATCACCTTCTGAGGGAGCAGACATGTACTCACACGGGAATGATGGCCTGCAACCATTTACTTTCGGCGGCCAGTGGGATCTACTTCATGTGGATGGAGGGATCCATTTACCTGCTGCTTCTTATTGCCAGGCTCTGATAGATGGACACCTGAGGAGAAGGACTCCTTCCAAAAGGCTTTCCACACCTACGGCAAGGATTTTCATCTCATCCAGAAGCAGGTAAATCTGCAGCACATTCTTTACCTCAGCAGATCATGAGGAGCAAAGCTTGCTTCTATCTGGTAACAAACACTGGGCTTCGCTCTCTCTCTTCTCAAGTACCAAAACTGCTCAAGTAGTAAAAAAATGGCACATCAAAGGCCTGTGTGAAAAGGACGATCCTGTCTCTCCAGCCCTTTTCTCCAAGCTCCTTTGCAATATGATGATTTATTCTCTCAGACTTGTCGCACAGGTCTGCTGCTGCTTCCACAAGACATTATGCTGGCATAAGTGCAGTGAACCCGGGAAAGAAGACCTGTGCTAGATGGATTTGTTGTTGATCTGTGCATTACGTAGCATGATAGACGGTTTACTACATTGCATGATGCCTCTCTTTCTCCATCTTGATTTCATTTTACACCCTACTCCATTGACTTCATGATTTTACTTCCCAGTTTACTCCACCTTCTAATTTTTCCCCAATGCAGCCTACCAAGGAATTTTGGATTCCTTGTTTTTCTCTTCACAACAGATCCAGACTAAGACCGTGGCACAATGTGTGGAGTACTACTACAGCTGGAAAAAGGAGCATCGAGTTGCTAGCACTCTTGCTCAGGTGAGGGGGAAGAAAATCCAGGCGTGCCAGGAGGGTGGAGAAACTGGGAGAAGGGGAGAAAACCTGCTGGCCAGCCATGCCAGACGCCGCTTTGCCAGGATCACATCGTCCCATGCGCTGGCAAAGGCGCAGCAGATGCTGCCCAGGCCTTCCTTCTGCTGCTGCCCTGAAATACGCTATTCTGGAGCCTAACTTTGAGCCAAGGAAGCTGCACCACCACCCAAATGGGCTTTGACTCTCTACAGATGGCTTTCTCAAGGGCTGCCACCTTTGCTGACTCCAATCAGACCCTTCATTCCCCACTGAACTCCTCCTGACATCAGCAATCCCTGTGTTCAGGGAGATGTTGCAGATTTTCAGGCAGTTTTTCTAGCATCCCAGCATACTCGCCAAGAAGCAGCTGCCAGTGCTGTGGCTCCCCTCAGACTTTCCTTACCAGCAAAGAGCAATTTGCTTGGCAAGAGTGAGAGAGAGAGAGAGAAAGATAGAGAGATTATTCTGGGTTCTATAAAACGTCTAACCATGTATCTTCCCTAATTTGACTGAATTTCCATCCCATTCCCTAGACATTTCTGCAGGAAAACCCGAGGCAAATAGATGTTAGGCAGACAGGCAGAAATAAGAAATGTAGAATTCTAGATAGCCGCACATTTATGCCACCCCTTTGGCCTGTAGGAAAGAGGAGCATTTCCCTCCAAGCTCTGCCTTGGCAGCCCGCCGCAGCCCACTGGCAAAGGCAGCCGTTTCCTCAGCTCTTGAGGGTTTGCAAGGATTTGCTTAGGCCAATAGATTTTTGTGCTGGACGCAGGCATTTCCAGCTTTCTGACGGGAAGGAGACATTGAAACAGGATTCTTTGATTTCCAGGCTGTGGGCGAAGGCAAGAGGAGCAAAAGCCCCCCCAGAAAGGAGGATGGGCAGGCAGGGAAGAGAAGCCGCAAGAGGGCTGGCAGCGCCGAGTGTCCCTGCTGCCAACCGCGCCAGCCGCCCCATTCGGCGGGAGGGCCCTTTCCCTGCGGCCAGTGCAAACGGTGCGCAAGTTCCTGCTCTTTCTGCTCCAACCTGCGCCTTGCCGCTAAAACAGCCTGACCCTTTGCAAAGGCGCCGCAGGGCAAGCTCAGGCCACTTGCACCATCGCCCCTCGCAGCCCTGCTCAAGGTTATAACCCACCTCAAACCCAAACAGCTCACTTAAAACCCAGCCTTCACTATGAAACCTTGCCCTTCTCCAACAACACACACTGCATACAAGTAGTAACAGATCCATCAAAGCTGGCTTTGATGCTGCTGATCAAATTCCAAATAACATGCAGCAAAAGGAGGAAGACATTTCAAGGCATTGAAACAAGAAAGATCGGACTCCTGGTCTGATCAATTCACAACGTGCCACTGCCCAAAAAGACAGAAATTCCTACTAAAAGGGACATCTTGCCGCTTGCTTTAACGGTGTGTACTACATTGAACAATGGATGCTTTGTTTCCTATCTTCCAGGCTCTTTGAAACCATGCAGGAAAGGAACAAACACAGGAGAAGACATTGCCCTCGCAAAGGAGCAGAGCCTCTCCCCAAGAAGAAAAGACCAAATTAGACAAGCCTGCAGCTTGTCCAGCCGGGCCTAGCAAGGGTTAGGCATCAATAGGACTAGATAGGAATAGGACTGCTGTTTAAGCTTTTAGACTTGTTGAAATTCTATTTAGTTAGTTTACATGATAGGAATCTCCTCAATTTCTTACTTAAGGTACATGACTATTATTCAAGATTCATTCGTAGGATTAGATTTATCAGTCAATGTAAGAGGCTTGGTGTTGGCTACGCTGCGTCTTTTGTCATTTTGCCTTTGTTGAGACACAATCTGTCTTTATCATTAAACCATGTTTGTTCCACTTTGTCTTTTGGTCTGTATGAAATCACTCTGGCAATCAAAGATGGCACTTGCCCTGAGAGGAGAATCTGGGCACGCACGACCTCCCCCAGGCCCAGGCCCTTGCTCAGCTGGCAGGACTGGCAAAGGTGTGTCTCCTTTACAGCCAGGGAAATAACGCTGCCGCTTCATCCTTTGATTCCTAAAAATCTCAGCTGCGAGTGGAAAGGGAGGCTTTGCTTAATTCAATGAATTGGATCAAAATGTGTGCTCTGCTCTCACCATCGTTTCTGGCCTAAAGGCAAGGGCTTTAGTCCTTTTTGTAGCCCAGCAACATAACTTTGTTTCATTTTGGGGGACTGATGGACCTGACCACCTTGGAAGACCTTTCTAGAACCCCTCCAATTCTATCCAATTTGTATCCACATGCACCACAAAGGCATCAGTAGTTCACTTTCAGTTTCTCTTGAAAGAATCACTCTCCCTCTCTGGGCCTCCACCAATCTCCTCAGCTAAAGCAGAGCGGCTGGGATCATGATCCTCTCTCTGGCTTCCCACAGCTTAGGTATTTGCACTAAAGAAGAAGCAAAGTCCCTCTTTCATCTAGCCCAGCAAATGGCACTGCCCAGCAAGGCTTTGCTGGCAGGGGCTGTGCAGGGTGGAGAGGGGGCGAGGGAGGGGGCAATTGCCAGGCTGCTTCTGGGAAGCCCAGGCAAGCTTGCCCTTGTCTGATGGAGCCAGTGCAGCTGGCCTTTGGAGCCTACAAAGTATCTGCCTTGCAGTGGCACTTGGTACAGCTGCCCCCTCACTTTGCTGCCCTGTGGGCAACATGCAGCCTGCGAAGGAAGCAAGATTGGGACTGAAGCAAGATTTGCTTTGCCTTAACTATAGGCCGGGAAGCAGCAAATGTGGCTGGGTTTTTTCCTATCTGGCACCTAAGTATTAAAAGAAACGCCGAGACCATCAGTGTGGAAAGGTAATTCCATCAGTGTTCCTTTGTTAGAGGAATGCCTGAGTCTTTTGAGACAAACAGCTAGTTTCTCCAAGGCAGCTGGAAGAGGGATATAGAAAGTCTGCATTCATGTTTGCTACAGAAATGCCCCTGTGCTGTCCCTGTCTGTGTGTCCCCATCAGTTGCCCTGAGAAACATGCTGTTTCTCTAAGTTTCAAGGAAGGAGTGATGAGGTGAGTGACCAGCTCAGAGGCCCAAAGGAGGGAAAACATCAAGTGACATTATTGGGCAGCAAAAGGAGATTTGAGAAAGGGGGCAGCATGAATGCCTCCACTTTGAGAGGAAGCTTTGGAGTTGGCTCTCGGCTGAACAACTTGCAAATTCTAGCTCCTCTCAGAGCTGGAGGAGAGCCAGCGGGAGGAGTCCTGCTGGTTCTCCAGGGCAGGAGATGAGGTTCTGGGCCCTTGGACACAGACAGGCTCCTGGGCACCTTCAGCTGCAGACACCTTGCAGAGAAGCACCGAGAAGAGCCAGGGCTGTCCCTGCACTGCTTTTGCCCGTCTCCTCAGACGACTCAGGAGAAAAGCCCAACAGCAAGCCTCTCACAGCAAGCCTGCAGCAGCAGAAGTAAAAGGGGCAGAGGTGGCCCATGCCTGTTTCTGTCCCATGGCTCCCCTGGGGTTCTACATGGAATGTTGGGCTGTGCCCATAGCAACTGTCGTTGTCTCCTGCTCCTGCGGCCCTTGCTGGAACGCTGGTGGAGCAGCGCTGGAGCAGCGGCTGCAGGATCAGCTCCTGGGCTCTCCCTGACAAGCCACCTCCTGCACTCAGCGCCACACCCGGCCTCTGCACCCACATCCTCATCTCCTTGGCTGCCTCCCGCCATCCCCACAGCACTTGGGCACCGTCAAAGGTAAGAAAGTCCCTGTTTGCCCTCAAAGCACTAACACAAGGCCAGGAGGCTCCAGCTGCCTCTCCCACCAACCACGACACACAGGCTGCGTGCTCACTTTCCCCACACCAGGTTCCACGTCCAAGCGGGCTGCCGCTTCTGAAGGAATCATGTTGCCTCCCGGGCAAACACAGACCTTTCCATAGAGGATGTAGAGAGCTGTCACAGTGCAGTTGCAGATCCTCCTCCACGCATCACCTGCTTCAAAGTTCTTGGCACCCATTGCAGTCCTAAACCTAGCTTGTGGTGACCCCAAAACAAATTGTTCATGGCTGACGAGTTCAGGGCTTCAGTGCCAACAAATCCCCTTATGCCCTGACTCAGCTCACGCCTGCTCCAAAGCTGCAAAAACCTCAATGATGGCACTTCTCCTCTGGGATCCCTCTCATTCAGGCCATGGAAGCATTTCACTGGGCTTCTCCTCAAACACAGGTGTTCAACTTCAAAAATGATCTGCTATCAGCAATCCTGATGTGCTTACATAGTTCCATCTCTGATAGATACATTCTATTTTCATATCCTGTAGATACTTTTTTCAGTGCATGTAGGGCTGGTTCTACCTCATGCTCAGGGGCAGCTGTGAAATGCCATCTTCTCAAGAACACAATCACAGTAGCAGAGAAGTTTCTGGCTTGGAAGGGATTCTCAAAGATCACTGAGCCCAGCTCCAGGGCCTGCCCGGGGCAGCCTCAACAATCACACCCTGTGCCCAAGAGCGCTGTCCAAACACTTTTGGAGTTCAGTCAGCCTTGCTGCTGGCACCCCTTCCCTGGAGATCCTGTTGCAGTGGCCAAGCACCCTCTGCGTGAAGAGCCTTTTCCTTCTATCCACCCTAAGCCTGCACTGGCACATCTTGCAGCCCATTCTCTTGCCTCTTCCCACTGGCCCCAGGACTGAAGAGAGTAGTGCATGGCCTTCTGCTTCCCCTCCTGAGGATAGCTGCTGACTGCTAGAGGCTCCTGCCTAGGCAATTCCACCTCAAAACCACGGCAATGACAGCAAAAAGAAAGGAGCTGGGACAGAGGAGCTCAGGGCTTGCAACGATGAGGTCGAGAAGGAAGGCTACTGACACATCCTTGGCGGAACGATTTCTAACTGGAGCATTGTTTGGATCTTTTCCAGGTGGAAAGGAGAGGCACAATGAAAAGGAAAGCAAGAGCCAACAATCAGCCGTGAGTTTTGCCCCAGGGTTAAAGGACAGCAAACTGGAGGCATGGCCAGGAGGAGAACTGCTCTTTCAGAGTCAGCGTGGGATTGCTTCAAGCCTGGGCATCCACAGCAAGGCTCTCTCCAGCACTTGCCCTTCTTACCTCCACCTCCTTCTTCCTTTAGGCACATCAATGTTGGCAGCGACTTTCAGGCTGAGCTCCCACAGCTGCAGAGCAGAGCACACAGTGAGGATGAAGAGCCTGCAACCCTGGTCTGGAAGCCCTGGGGAGAAGATGACTCTGACATGGAAAAACCTGACAGAGGTCGCTTCTCTTCAAGCTTTTCTTCCACCCCTGACATACTTGGATCTTTCAAAGTCTTCTTTTGCATAGAAAGGCAGCTTTTTGCAGGCTGCGCTTCTCTCCCTGTCTCGTCCATCTTCCCATCTACAAGTGTTGGAGGCAAGGAGAATGCTCTGCTTGTGCAGCAGAGCAGGAAAAAGAGCAAGCATCTTGCTCTCCAAATTGGTCAGGCCCATTTGCCACTGCAAGAGAGGAGATGGGCCTCCACTTCTTCTTACAGAAGCTGCTCTGAAGGGAGAGCCAGCACTGCGGGGGCCCTTGCTTCAGCTGGCCCTGTCTTTGCTCTCCTTTTCATGCTCTCCAAGCTGCTGCCTTTAGCTCCTGGCCTTTCCTTGCGCCTTGCATGGCAACCTTTGCTCTTGCTGGCCTCAAGGCTGACTTTGGCTGCCTTTTTGATGTGCTTGCAGTAAGACAACTGCTGGACATGGCCAGCTCCCGTGGCATTCCCGGGCCAGCAGCTGACCTGGAGCGTGCCCTGCACTGCCTGCACCAGGCACGCGGCAGCCTTCCGGTAAGAAGCGGCTCTGTGGGCGCGCAGAAGAGGCCACAGGGAATGCACAAGGCCCGGCCACTGGGACAGCCTTTCCTGCCTGCTCCTTGATGAAGGGTCTTGACAGGGAGCAGAGCACGTGCTGCCTGCTGTGTCTCCTCCAGCTGCGTCATGGCTGAGCCCAAATGGCTCCAGCAGGGAGAATCTCCCTCCTGCAGGTGGCGGCGCAAGCTCCTGCAGCCTGCTGCCTTGGAAATCGCCTGCAGGTCTGGCTGCTCTAAGACATTTGGAGGGGAAATTCCCAGAAGCCTCACTTAGCTGAGGCCATTCTGGCTGCAGGAGCTGCAAAATCATTTGCTTGGGGAGCAAAATGCCACTCTTGGGGACCAGCATCCAAGGGCTGGGCAGCAAAAACTTGGCACTGGGATCAAATATCAGGCTTTCACCCACATGGCATTCAGTTGCTTGAATGTCTGAAAAGGCAAAGTAGCTGAAAGGCAGCATCTGTGATTTTTGGCTTATTTTGGATGTGGTGGGATGCCTAAAGCCTTTTCCCCTTGCATCTTGCAGGAGGCTCTGGAGATGTTGCTCTCAGGGGGGCCTGCAACAGCTCAAGGCCATCCCTTGGCTGATTATCATTACGCAGGTAAGCAAAGCAGAGCTTCTTCCTTCACTGACACATGCTGCCGTCCCCTTCAGTGTTGTGGCAAGCGTTTCTGCTTCAACAAATTGTGCTTAACACCAGCACAAGGTCTTGTCTTCTCGGGGGCTGGGGAAAGCACCAGCATCTCGTCCTTCAGCTTTACTTCTTTGCCAATCCTTTTCCCTGGGGAATGCCTGCTCTTGTCTTTATCACCTTCTGAGGGAGCAGACATGTACTCACACGGGAACGATGGCCTGACACCTTTTTCTTTCGGCAGCCAGTGGGATCTACTTCATGTGGATCGAGGGATCCATTTACCTGCTGCTTTTTATTGCCAGGCTCTGATAGATGGACACCTGAGGAGAAGGACTCCTTCCAAAAGGCTTTCCACACCTACGGCAAGGATTTTCATCTCATCCAGAAGCAGGTAAAGCTGCAGGACATTCTTTACCTGAGCAGATCATCAGGAGGAAAGCTTGCTTCTATCTGGTAACAAACACTGGGCTTCGCTCTCTCTCTTCTCAAGTACCAAAACTGCTCAAGTAGTAACAAAAGGGCACATCAAAGGCCTGTGTGAAAAGGATGATCCTGTCTCTCCAGCCCTTTTCTCCAAGCTCCTTTGCAATATGATGATTTATTCTCTCAGACTTGTCGCACAGGTCTGCTGCTGCTTCCACAAGGCATTGTGCTGGCATAAGTGGAGTGAACCCGGGAAAGAAGACCTGTGCTAGATGGATTTCTTGTTGATCTGTGCATTACGTGTGCTACCACGTAGCATGATAGACGGTTTACTACATTGCACGATGCCTCTCTTTCTCCATCTTGATTTCATTTTACACCCTACTCCATTGACTTCATGAATTTACTTCCCAGTTTACTCCATCTTCTACTTTTTCCCCAATGCAGCCTACCAAGGAATTTTAGATTCCTTCTTTTTCTCTTCACAACAGATCCAGACTAAGACCGTGGCACAGTGTGTGGAGTACTACTACAGCTGGAAAAAGGAGCACTGAGTTGCAAGCACTCTTGCTCAGGTGAGGGGGAAGAAAATCCAGGCGTGCCAGGAGGGTGGAGAAACTGGGAGAAAGGGAGAAAACCTGCTGGCCAGCTGTGCCAGACGCCGCTTTGCCAGGATCACATCGTCCCATGCGCTGGCAAAGGCGCAGCAGATGCTGCCCAGGCCTTCCTTCTGCTGCTGCCCTGAAATATGCCATTCTGGAGCCTAACTTTGAGCCAAGGAAGCCGCACCACCACCCAAATGGGCTTTGACTCTCTACACATGGCTTTCTCAAGGGCTGCCACCTTTGCTGACTCCAATCAGACCCTTCATTCCCCACTGAACTCCTCCTGACATCAGCAATCCCTGTGTTCAGGGAGATGTTGCAGATTTTCAGGCAGTTTTTCTAGCATCCCAGCATACTCGCCAAGAAGCAGCTGCCAGTGCTGTGGCTCCCCTCAGACTTTCCTTACCAGCAAAGAGCAATTTGCTTGGCAAGAGTGAGAGAGAGAGAGAGAAAGAGAGAGAGAGATTATTCTGGGTTCTATAAAACGTCTAACCATGTGTCTTCCCTAATTTGACTGAATTTCCATCCCATTCCCTAGACATTTCTGCAGGAAAACAGGAGGCAAATAGATGTTAGGCAGACAGGCAGAAATATGAAATGTAGAATTCTAGATAGCCAGACATTTATGCCACCCCTTTGGCCTGTAAGAAAGAGGAGCATTTCCCTCCAAGCTCTGCCTTGGCAGCCCGCCGCAGCCCACTGGCAAAGGCAGCCGTTTCCTCAGCTCTTGAGGGTTTGCAAGGATTTGCTTAGGCCAATAGATTTTTGTGCTGGACGCAGGCATTTCCAGCTTTCTGACGGGAAGGAGACATTGAAAGAGGATTCTTTGATTTCCAGGCTGTGGGCGAAGGCAAGAGGAGCAAAAGCCCCCCGAAAAGGAGGATGGGCAGGCAGGGAAGAGAAGCCGCAAGAGGGCTGGCAGCACCGAGTGTCCCTGCTGCCAACCGCGCCAGCCGCCCCGTTCGGCGGGAGGCCCCTTTCCCTGCGGCCAGTGCAAACGGTGCGCAAGTTCCTGCTCTTTCTGCTCCAACCTGCGCCTTGCCACTAAAACAGGCTGACCCTTTGCAAAGGCGCCGCAGGGCAAGCTCAGGCCACTTGCACCATCGCCCCTCGCAGCCCTGCTCAAGCTTACAACCCACCTCAAACCCAAACAGCTCACTTCAAACCCAGCCTTCACTATGAAACCTTGCCCTGCCCCAACAACACACACTGCATACAAGTAGGAACAGATCCATGAAAGCTGGCTTTGATGCTGCTGATCAAATTCCAAATAGCATGCAGCAAAAGGAGGAAGACATTTCAAGGCATTGAAACAAGAAAGATCGGACTCATGGTCTGATCAATTCACAACGTGCCACTGCCCAAAAAGACAGAAATTCCTACTAAAAGGGACATCTTGCCACTTGCTTTGACAGTGTGTACAAAAATTGAACAATGGATGCTTTGTTTCCTATCTTCCAGGCTCTTTGAAACCATGCAGGAAAGGAACAAACACAGGAGAAGACATCGCCCTCGCAAAGAAGCAGAGCCTCTCCCCAAGAAGAAAAGACCAAATTAGACAAGCCTGCAGCTTGTCCAGCCGGGCCTAGCAAGGGTTAGGCATCTATAGGACTAGATAGGAATAGGACTGGTGTTTAAGCTTTTAGACTTGTTGAAATTCTATTTAGTTAGTTTACATGATAGGAATCTCCTCGATTTCTTACTTAAGGTACATGACTATTATTCAAGATTCATTCGTAGGATTAGATTTATCAGTCAATGTAAGAGGCTTGGTGTTGTCTAGGCTCCGTCTTTTGTCATTTTGCCTTTGTTGAGACACAATCTGTCTTTATCATTAAACCATGTTTGTTCCACTTTGTCTTTTGGTCTGTATGAAATCACTCTGGCAATGAAAGACGGCACTTGCCCTGAGAGGAGAATCTGGGCACGCACGACCTCCCCCAGGCCCAGCCCCTTGCTCAGCTGGCAGGACTGGCAAAGGTGTGTCTCCTTTACTGCCAGGGAAATAACGCTGGCGCTTCATCCTTTGATTCCTAAAAATCTCAGCTGCGAGTGGAAAGGGAGGCTTTGTTTAATTCAATGAATTGGATCAAAATGTGTGCTCTGCTCTCACCATCGTTTCTGGCCTAAAAGCAAGGGCTTTAGTCCTTTTTGTAGCCCAGCAACATAACTTTGTTTCATTTTGGGGGACTGATGGACCTGACCACCTTGGAAGACCTTTCTAGAACCCCTCCAATTCTATCCAATTTGTATGCACATGCACCACAAAGGCATCAGTAGTTCACTTTCAGTTTCTCTTGAAAGCACCACTCTCCCACTCTGGGCCTCCACCAATCTCCTCAGCTAAAGCAGAGCGGCTGGGATCATGATCCTCTCTCTGGCTTCCCACAGCTTAGGTATTTGCACTAAAGAAGAAGCAAAGTCCCTCTTTCATCTAGCCCAGCAAATGGCACTGCCCAGCAAGGCTTTGCTGGCAGGGGCTGTGCAGGGTGGAGAGGGGGCGAGGGAGGGGGCAATTGCCAGGCTGCTTCTGGAAAGCCCAGGCAAGCTTGCCCTTGTCTGATGGAGCCAGTGCAGCTGGCCTTTGGAGCCTACAAAGTATCTGCCTTGCAGTGGCACTTGGTACAGCTGCCCCCTCACTTTGCTGCCCTGTGGGCAACATGCAGCCTGCGAAGGAAGCAAGATTGGGACCGAAGCAAGATTTCCTTTGCCTTAACTATAGGCTGGGAAGCAGCAAAAGTGGCTGGGTTTTGTCCTATCTGGCACCTAAGTATTAAAAGAATCGCCAAGGCCATCAGTGTGGAAAGGTAATTCCATCAGTGTTCCTTTGTTAGAGGAATGCCTGAGTCTTTTGAGACAAACAGCTAGTTTCTCCAAGGCAGCTGGAAGAGGGATATAGAAAGTCTGCATTCATGTTTGCTACAGAAATGCCCCTGTGCTGTCCCTGTCTGTGTGTCCCCATCAGTTGCCCTGAGAAACATGCTGTTTCTCTAAGTTTCAAGGAAGGAGTAATGAGGTGAGTGACCAGCTCAGAGGCCCAAAGGAGGGAAAACATCAAGTGACATTATTGGGCAGCAAAAGGAGATTTGAGAAAGGGGGCAGCATGAATGCCTCCACTTTGAGAGGAAGCTTTGGAGTTGGCTCTCGGCTGAACAACTTGCAAATTCTAGCTCCTCTCAGAGCTGGAGGAGAGCCAGCGGGAGGAGTCCTGCTGGTTCTCCAGGGCAGGAGATGAGGTTCTGGGCCCTTGGACACAGACAGGCTCCTGGGCACCTTCAGCTGCAGACACCTTGCAGACAAGCACCGAGAAGAGCCAGGGCTGTCCCTGCACTGCTTTTCCTGTCTCCTCAGACGACTCAGGAGAAAAGCCCAATGGCAAGGCTCTCACAGCAAGCCTGCAGCAGCAGAAATAAAAGGGGCAGAGGTGGCCCATGCTAGTTTCTGTCCCATGGCTCCCCTGGCGTTCTACATGGAATGTTGGGCTGTGCCCATAGCAACTGTCGTTGTCTCCTGCTCCTGCGGCCCTTGGTGGAACGCTGGTGGAGCAGCGCTGGAGCAGCGGCTGCAGGATCAGCTCCTGGGCTCTCCCTGACCAGCCACCTCCTGCACTCAGCGCCACACCCGGCCTCTGCACCCACATCCTCGTCTCCTTGGCTGCCTCCAGGCATCCCCACAGCACTTGGGCACCGTCAAAGGTAAGAAAGTCCCCGTTTGCCCTCAAAGCACTAACACAAGGCCAGGAGGCTCCAGCTGCCTCTCCCACCAACCATGACACACAGGCTGCGTGCTCACTTTCCCCACACCAGGTTCCACGTCCAAGCGGGCTGCCGCTTCTGAAGGAATCTTGTTGCCTCCCGGGCAAACACAGACCTTTCCATAGAGGAGGTAGAGAGCTGTCACAGTGCAGTTGCAGATCCTCCTCCACGCATCACCTGCTTCAAAGTTCTTGGCACCCAATGCAGTCCTAAACCTAGCTTGTGGTGACCCCAAAACTAATTGTTCATTGCTGGCGAGTTGAGGTCTTCAGTGCCAACAAATCCCCTTATGCCCTGACTCAGCTCACACCTGCTCCAAAGCTGCAAAAACCAGAATGATGGCACTTCTCCTCTGGGATCCCTCTCATTCAGGCCATGGAAGCATTTCACTGGGCTTCTCCTCAAACACAGGTGTTCAACTTCAAAAATGATCTGCTATCAGCAATCCTGATGTGCTTACATAGTTACATCTCTGATAGATACATTCTATTTTCATATCCTGTAGATACTTTTTTCAGTGCATGTAGGGCTGGTTCTACCTCATGCTCAGGGGCAGCTGTGAAATGCCATCTTCTCAAGAACACAATCACAGTAGCAGAGAAGTTTCTGGCTTGGAAGGGATTCTCAAAGATCACTGAGCCCAGCTCCAGGGCCTGCCCGGGGCAGCCTCAACAATCACACCCTGTGCCCAAGAGCGCTGACCAAACACTTTTGGAGCTCAGTCAGCCTTGCTGCTGGCACCCCTTCCCTGGAGAGCCTGTTGCAGTGGCCAAGCAGCCTCTGCGTGAAGAGCCTTTTCCTTCTATCCACCCTAAGCCTGCACTGGCACATCTTGCAGCCCATTCTCTTGCCTCTTCCCACTGGCCCCAGGACTGAAGAGAGTAGTGCATGGCCTTCTGCTTCCCCTCCTGAGGATAGCTGCTGACTGCTAGAGGCTCCTGCCTAGGCAATTCCACCTCAAAACCACGGCAATGACAGCAAAAAGAAAGGAGCTGGGACAGAGGAGCTCAGGGCTTGCAACGATGAGGTCGAGAAGGAAGGCTACTGACACATCCTTGGCGGAACGATTTCTAACTGGAGCATTGTTTGGATCTTTTTCAGGTGGAAAGGAGAGGCACAATGAAAAGGAAAGCAAGAGCCAACAATCAGCCGTGAGTTTTGCCCCAGGGTTAAAGGACAGCAAACTGGAGGCATGGGCAGGAGGAGAACTGCTCTTTCAGAGTCAGGGTGGAATTGCTTCAAGCCTGTGCATCCACAGCAAGGCTCTCTCCAGCACTTGCCCTTCTTACCTCCACCTCCTTCTTCCTTTAGGCACATCAATGTTGGCAGCGACTTTCAGGCTGAGCTCCCAGAGCTGCAGAGCAGAGCACCAAGTGAGGATGAAGAGCCTGCAACCCTGGTCTGGAAGCCCTGGGGAGAAGATGACTCTGACATGGAAAAACCTGACAGAGGTAGCTTCTCTTCAAGCTTTTCTTCCACCCCTGACATACTTGGATCTTTCAAATTCTCCTTTTGCATAGAAAGTCAGCTTTTTGCAGGCTGCACTTCTCTCCGTGTCTCGCCCATCTTCCCATGTACTAGTGTTGGAGGCAAGGAGAATGCTCTGCTTGTGCAGCAGAGCAGGAAAAAGAGCAAGCCTCTTGCTCTCCAAATTGGTCAGGCCCATTTGCCACTGCAAGAGAGGAGATTGGCCTCCACTTCTTCTTACAGAAGCTGCTCTGAAGGGAGAGCCAGCACTGCGGGGGCCCTTGCTTCAGCTGGCCCTGTCTTTGCTCTCCTTTTCATGCTCTCCAAGCTGCTGCCTTTAGCTCCTGGCCTTTCCTTCCACCTTGCATGGCAACCTTTGCTCTTGCTGGCCTCAAGGCTGACTTTGGCTGCCTTTTTGTTGTGCTTGCAGTAAGACAACTGCTGGACATGGCCAGCTCCCGTGGCATTCACGGGCCAGCAGCTGACCTGGAGCGCGCCCTGCACTGCCTGCACCAGGCACGCGGCAGCCTTCCGGTAAGAAGCGGCTCTGTGGGCGCACAGAAGAGGCCACAGGGAATGCACAAGGCCCGGCCACTGGGACAGCCTTTCCTGCCTGCTCCTTGATGAAGGGTCTTGACAGGGAGCAGAGCACGTGCTGCCTGCTGTGTCTCCTCCAGCTGCATCAGGGCTGAGCCCAAACGGCTCCAGCAGGGAGAATCTCCCTCCTGCAGGCGGCGGCGCAAGCTCCTGCAGCCTGCTGCCTTGGAAATCGCCTGCAGGTCTGGCTGCTCTAAGACATTTGGAGGGGAAATTCCCAGAAGCCTCACTCAGCTGAGGCCATTCTGGCTGCAGGAGCTGCAAAATCATTCGCTTGGGGAGCAAAATGCCACTCTTGGGGACCAGCATCAAAGGGCTGGGCAGCAAAAACTAGGCACTGGGATCAAATCCCAGGCTTTCACCCACATGGCATACATTTCCTTGAATGTCTGAAGAGGCAAAGTAGCTGAAAGGCAGCATCTCCGATTTTTGGCTCATTTTGGATGTGGTGGGGTGCCTAAAGCCTTTTCCCCTTGCATCTTGCAGGAGGCTCTGGAGATATTGCTCTCAGGGTGGCCTGCAACAGCTCAAGGCCATCCCTTGGCTGATTATCATTACGCAGGTAAGCAAAGCAGAGCTTCTTCCTTCACTGACACATGCTGCCGTCCCCTTCAGTGTTGTGGCAAGCGTTTCTGCTTCAACAAATTGTGCTTAACACCAGCACAAGGTCTTGTCTTCTCGGGGGCTGGGGAAAGCACCAGCATCTAGTCCTTCAGCTTTACTTCTTTGCCAATCCTTTTCCCTGGGGAATGCCTGCTCTTGTCTTCATCACCTTCTGAGGGAGCAGACATGTACTCACACGGGAATGATGGCCTGCAACCATTTTCTTTCGGCGGCCAATGGGATCTACTCCATGTGGATGGAGGGATCCATTTACCTGCTGCTTTTTATTGCCAGGCTCTGATAGATGGACACCTGAGGAGAAGGACTCCTTCCAAAAGGCTTTCCACACCTACGGCAAGGATTTTCATCTCATCCAGAAGCAGGTAAAGCCGCAGCACATTCTTGACCTCAGCAGATCATCAGGAGGAAAGCTTGCTTCTATCTGGTAACAAACACTGGGCTTTGCTCTCTCTCTTCTCAAGTACCAAAACTGCTCAAGTAGTAACAAAACGGCACATCAAAGGCCTGTGTGAAAAGGATGATCCTGTCTCTCCAGCCCTTTTCTCCAAGCTCCTTTGCAATATGATGATTTATTCTCTCAGACTTGTCGCACACGTCTGCTGCTGCTTCCACAAGACATTGTGCTGGCATAAGTGGAGTGAACCCGGGAAAGAAGACCTGTGCTAGATGGATTTCTTGTTGATCTGTGCATTACGTAGCATGATAGACGGTTTACTACATTGCACGATGCCTCTCTTTCTCCATCTTGATTTCATTTTACACCCTACTCTATTGACTTCATGATTTTACTTCCCAGTTTACTCCATCTTCTACTTTTTCCCCAATGCAGCCTACCAAGGAATTTTGGATTCCTTGTTTTTCTCTTCACAACAGATCCAGACTAAGACCGTGGCACAGTGTGTGGAGTACTACTACAGCTGGAAAAAGGAGCATCGAGTTGCTAGCACTCTTGCTCAGGTGAGGGGGAAGAAAATCCAGGCGTGCCAGGAGGGTGGAGAAACTGGGAGAAGGGGAGAAAACCTGCTGGCCAGCCATGCCAGACGCCGCTTTGCCAGGATCACATCGTCCCATGTGCTGGGAAAGGCACAGCAGATGCTGCCCAGGCCTTCCTTCTGCTGCTGCCCTGAAATACGCCATTCTGGAGCCTAACTTTGAGCCAAGGAAGCCGCACCACCACCCAAATGGGCTTTGACTCTCTACCGATGGCTTTCTCAATGGCTACCACCTTTGCTGACTCCAATCAGACCCTTCATTCCCCACTGAACTCCTCCTGACATCAGCAATCCCTGTGTTCAGGGAGATGTTGCAGATTTTCAGGCAGTTTTTCTAGCATCCCAGCATACTCGCCAAGAAGCAGCTGCCAGTGCTGTGGCTCCCCTCAGACTTTCCTTACCAGCAAAGAGCAATTTGGTTGGCAAGAGTGAGAGAGAGAGAGAGAAAGAGAGAGAGAGATTATTCTGGGTTCTATAAAACATCTAACCATGTGTCTTCCCTAATTTGACTGAATTTCCATCCCATTCCCTAGACATTTCTGCAGGAAAACCCGAGGCAGATAGATGTTAGGCAGACAGGCAGAAATAAGAAATGTAGAATTCTAGATGGCCGCACATTTATGCCACCGCTTTGGCTTGTAGGAAAGAGGAGCATTCCCTCCAAGCTCTGCCTTGGCAGCCCGCCGCAGCCCACTGGCAAAGGCAGCCGTTTCCTCAGCTCTTGAGGGTTTGCAAGGATTTGCTTAGGCCAATATATTTTTGTGCTGGATGCAGGCATTTCCAGCTTTCTGACGGGAAGGGGACATTGAAACAGGATTCTTTGATTTGCAGGCTGTGGGCGAAGGCAAGAGGAGCAAAAGCCCTCCCAGAAAGGAGGGTGGGCAGGCAGGGAAGAGAAGCCGCAAGAGGGCTGGCAGCGCCGAGTGTCCCTGCTGCCAACCGCGCCAGCCGCCCCGTTCGGCGGGAGGCCCCTTTTCCTGCGGCCAGTGCAAACGGTGCGCAAGTTCCTGCTCTTTCTGCTCCAACCTGCGCCTTGCCGCTAAAGCAGGCTGACCCTTTGCAAAGGCGCCGCAGGGCAAGCTCAGGCCACTTGCACCATCGCCCCTCGCAGCCCTGCTCAAGCTTACAACCCACCTCAAACCCAAACAGCTCACTTAAAACCCAACCTTCACTATGAAACCTTGCCCTGCCCCAACAACACACATGTTTTGCGGAGAAAAGAAGAAACCTCACAACTTTTTAAAAGTTGTAAAGCCCGGTATGTTTATTTACGGCACGCGCCGGATGCAAGTCCCCCAACAAGGCATGCGTACCTCTGAAGACCTCAGGTCGTCTTTTATCCCCACCCAAATGCATATGCATACAGTTTCACAATAAGCTCATACATATTCATTCCGCGTGACCTTTAGCACTAGTTCTTCTTTATCAGAGGAATTCCTAGGTCTGGGGCAGATCGACCTTGTGGTCTTTTCTCTTTTTATTTCTCTGTCTCCTTGCTGTCTCTGGAATGCGGCTTTTCTTTCAGCTTTGGCCCTACAGACCTCTCACCTCTTCCAGGCACTTCACCTAATTCAGAATGGATCTCCACTCCATCTCATTCCCCCCCTTTCCTAGGAAATAAGTAAATTCTTTTACTTAATGAAAACTTTCACAACAGTAAGTGTCTTTTAGTGCTTCACCGTGTGCTTTTGACAAAGATGTTAGTACAGCTATTTGTTGTAGCATTCTCCAGTACCAAATTAACAATATAATAGATAGTCCTAAACTTATCCCAACTAATATTAGTAAGACTACAGTGGGGTGACACAACTTATTAAAGATTCTATTCGCAGTTGGTGACCACCCAAAGATCACATCCAATAATCTTAACAGAATTACATATACAGAGATTAGAATGGTTTCTACTAGACAGAATAACATCATTGCTATCAATTTGTACAGCAGCACAAGCAGTTCTCAAGCATACCCCCTTTTCCAGTATATACGAGCACAGTTTTCTGGTCAGTGACTGGATGGACTTTGAAGGGACAAATACTCTGTTCAGTGTCCAAACACACATCCTGAGCATTAATAGTATTGCTTTCGCAAATGAATCCCATCTGTTCTCTAGTAATGCAGGATTCTAAGTTTACTGTCTGCCACTTTCCATTCATCTTTCGTGCCCATACTCTATGTTCTGAAGGATAAAGTATTGTTTTTTCATGGTTTGATCCTAGAGCAATGATGGGATGGACAACATAAACAGTGGCATTATGTATGGTAAGCACAAAGGCAGTTGCCACATTAGAAACAGGATCATAGGTGAAATTCACCATAGTCTGCCAGGATTGAAACTTCCTTTCAATATCAATTGCATTATCCCACACAATTTCTTGAATTTTAGCTGGAAAATTACCTTCACCCCTTTCCCATATGATCAGAGCTGCTGTTGCTTGTATCCATAACTGTTATTGTATACAACTGACAGCTAAAGACACATTATCTTGAACTGTACTAAGTGCTTCTGCTATCAGCTTGTGGTCTTGGTCCCCGGCCTTTTCATACTTCCTTACTTTGGCAGTACTTTTGAAATCTGTCACTGGCTAGTTCCTAATGCCAATAGAGATTACTATAAAGGCTGCTTCAATTTTGTTAGGCTACCTGCTGCAGTGGCCAGTTTATTCACCAGTATTTCTGAATCAATTCCATTTAAAACTCCTAATCTTGTCCCTAATATGCCAGTTAGATGTTTGTTATGGGGAACAGGAACTGCTTTCTGTTTATGACCATCCCTCCCTGCCAGAGGGATATGCTGGCTGACACTGCACATTCAGACACACTTCACAAGTGTATCTGACAGAGGTTTAGGTCATATTTGAGGCAGATGTTTGTTCTGAAATGTAGAGACCTCAGGAATCTCCTTCCCCCTCCAGAGCACCTGATTTCCCAGACGTGTGGCAAGCAGGAATGTCTCTCCTGGTCTACGAAACTTCACCCACCTTGCCCCTAGCTTCAGGTCCAAGCCTCAAGTAAATAATGAAGGGCAAGTCTAAGAGAAGAGCCTAAATTCATTTGCAGTGCCTCAGAAGAAACTGGGACCAGGTTTCTGCTACTTGAAACACTCAGCACAAAAGTGATGCTCAAAATCTTACAGCCTGCTGCTGAGCTCTGAGGGGGGGTCTCTCTCTACTTCTTTTAAGCAGAATCCAACTGCCTCAGACTGGGACAATCACTGATCCAAATCTCAGTAGGAAAAGGGATAGCTATAAATAAAGAAAATCACCTTCCTTGCTTGGGTTAATTTACCACCTGCAGTTCAGCACCCTTTACCAGTCATTGCCTGAGTGTTCAGCCAACCGGCTTGGAAAATGACATAAGGAGCTGTTGTTCAGTCACATTTTTTACTACGTTAGGTTCAAGTTTGGAGTTTGGGTAGTCTGAACTAGTATGGGGTGTATAAGGCCCTGCTGTGGTAAAAAGTGCAGAGTCCACTTTGAATTCAAATGAAAATCTGATAATAATTCGAGCTCAAAGGCAGGTCACTTCTACAGGCTGTATCAAGGTGGAATTACACCAACAGTCTGATTCACTTAGGTTATCACAGACTTCCTGGTGTTCATATACACCAGGGGAGGTTCAGACACTAATTACATCTGGTCTCTCATAAGCTACCCTATTGATGACCTGGCACCCTACTTTGATTTCTTCTCCTCTGATTCCTTGAAGAGTCCACAGTTCCTGTTCTTGCCATTCTTGCTCCTCACATATCTGATTCTCGTGGATGACTACAGTAGATATGTTTAAATCTTTTATCTCAGAAGGTTTTCCTATGATCCAGTATACTGATTAAATGCCAGGGACCAAGGCCATTTAGCATTACTTTCAACAGAGGTACTCTCAAGTTCTGAAACTTCAGTTATGATTACACACAATACAATTCTACAAACTAAAATATGAGCTACTCCCGACCGCAATATACTCATTTTGCCCGAGTAAGTTTTAATCTCAGTTCATTGTCTCCTGGCGTCACTCCTTAAGGGGTTTCTGGGCCTTCTTCACCCGAGAGTGATGAATCCAGGCATTCTGCTCCTTGATTTTGATTGCAGTGAAGGTGGTGAGAAGTACTTGCAGTGGTCTCTCCCACTGTGGTTCCGAAGTCTTCTCTGTAAGAGACTTAACATATACATCATCCCCAGGCTATCTAACTCCCTGCTCCCAGTTCCAGCCACATGTTTCTCAATTACTCTGAGCTGTTTGCTTAATGCCACCATGTAGGTGGACATTCTGGACGTTCCCTTTGTATTCTATATGGTCTTCTGTAAGGCATTCCAAAAGGACTCAGCATTCCTTTAGCTCAAGGTTTAGTTTGAATTTGCAATATTACTAGTGGAAGAGCTTGGGCTAGGGTAGATTAACTTCTTGCCCCAGTCTTATTCATTCTCTTCACCTGGCCGCTTGATTGGGGGTGGTATGGGGTGTGAAGTTCCTGATCTGTGCCCAGATGGCTACTAATCTGTTGCACTATTTTGGAAATGAAATGTGATTCTTTATTTGAGGATATAGTGGCTGGAACTCTGAAGCGTGGTATTATTTCTTGTAAAAATAATCTAGTCACCTCTTGAGCTTTGACAGTTCTGGTGGGGAACGTTTCTGGCCACCCTGAAAATGTATCTATCAATACCAGTAAATACTGATACCCCCCTTTCCTTGGGAGTTCTGAAAAGTTAATTTGCCACTGCTGTACAGGCCCATGGCCTCTCCCAGTCTGACCGAGTTTTGGCCGGGGGCGTATTTTGGGGTTAGTCTGGAGGCAAGGATCACATTGTCGGCTTACCTGAGTGATAGTGGCATATAAATTCCTGACAACGATACAACGATTGTTTCAATCAGATGTGTGTTCTAGAAAGCCTGTGGAAATTACTGCTTCAAAGTCAACACTTCATTTCAATGCACTCTGTATCAAGGCTGCACTCTGCAGCCTTGGTAATTTTGAAAAGGAGCCACACTCTATAAAAGGCTTCTAAGTAGTTAGGCCCTAGTGTGTTTTCTAGTGCCCTTCCTTCACTAGTAACCACGAAAATGGGAAGGGATTCCTAGCTCTCTTTCAATGGTAGCCCACCCCTTGCAGTTGTACGTCTCTTTTGGTTAGTATTATTGTATTATGGCTTACCTTTGAGGAAAATCTGTACCTCACCCTTTGCTGCTTTCTTTGCCTCTCCATCCGCCAGCTCATTTCTTTCCTCCAATTTTAAGCTCACTCTCTAGTGTGCCTTAATATGCCTTTTCAGGTAGCTGAACTGCTTCTAGCAGCTGGATTGTCTCTTCTTTCCCTGGATTGTCTCTTCTTTCCCTGTGAGGTCAGCAGTCCCCTCTCTTTCCAGATGGCTCCATGTGCATGTGTGACTCCAAATGCATTCCTTGGGTCTGTGTAGATGGTTATTCTCCTCCCTTTTGCCCTTTCCAGGGCACGGGTCAGGGCAATTCTCTCAGCCTTCTGCGCAGAGGTACCTGTTGGTAAGGGTCCAGACTCGATTACCTCTCTGCAGGTAGTCACTGTGAACTTTGCAATGTCGCTTTCCTGTCAGTGAACCAGGTCTCTGCATAGTCCGGAGGAGTGTCCCTTAAGTCTGGGCGGCGGGAGTACGTAGCTTCGGTGGTCTCTAGGCAACTATGGTGTCCACTGAGAAAAGAAGCTGGGTTGACAATGTTAGTCACCACTATCTCTACATCGTAAACCTCTGTGGTGAGAGCCAGTGGCCACCCTTTACTTCCAGTGCTGCGGACACTGTGTGGGACACTAGCACAGTCATTTTTGTCCCAGGGTAAACTTGCATGCCTCTTGAATATTCAGCACGACTGCTGCTACAGCTCTGAGGCAACCTGGCCATCCTTTGGCTGTTGCATCTAGTTGCTTAGAGAAGTAAGCAACTGCCCTTCAGTAAGGGTCCAAGTCCTGAGCCAGTATTCCCTGGGCAATTCCTTGCTTGGGAAAAATAGAAAGAATGGTTTACTTACATCTGGAAGTTTCAAAGCTGGAACTGACACGAGGGCACTCTCTCTAGCTGGCGAAAGGCCCATGTGGTGTCTTGTGTCCACTGGAGATCTCTGTTTCCATTGGCAATAAGAGCATAGAGGGGTCTGGCGAACAGTCCATAATTATAAACCCACAGCTGGCACTACCCTACCATGCCTAAGAGGGTTCCGAGTTCTTTCATTGTCTGGGGTTTCAGGGTTTGGCATAGGGCTTCCCTGCCTTAAAGTCTGCTGCTCAGCACTCACTTCTTACCCCAGGTAGATTACCTTCTGTTTCACTACCTGTGCCTTTTCTTTGAGACTCTGCGTCCTTGGAGTCCTAGGAAATTCAAAAGGCTTACCGTCCAGGCTTCTCTCGCTTCCCTCATCCGAGTGGCTACTAGAAGATTGTCCACGTACTGCAACAGCCTCCTTTCCTCTTGTGGAGCTTCCTGGGACTTTGGGTCTTTGCAAGCTGTTCTCCAATCGGAGTGGGGAATCTTGAAGCCTTCAGGCACATGGACTATGTGAGCTTGTGTTTGAATGCAAAAATTTTCCGGCTGGCTTCGTGGATAGGGAGGCAAAGAAGGCATCTCTTAGGCCTAAAAGAGTGAACCAGGTTAGCTCAGGTGTTAAACAAGTTAGTAAGGTATATGGATTTGCTACCACAGGGTATAAATTCTGTGTTATCTTATTGACAGCCTTTAGTCCAGTACTATCAATTATTGGGCTGATTCCTTCCTTATCTTCTTTTTGAGGGTACTATTCAGTTCTCACTAGTTGTGTTCTTTCCTTAAAATTGATGCTCATGGGGGAGCATCTTTCACTCTGCCTGGTACAACAGAGGCCCATACCCTTGAAAACACTTGTTTACTTATTCTAATATCTCCTTACTAATGTCTTTCTTAATTTCAGTGTCTGTTAATGTTAAGCCAAACATCTTTATATCATTTGCCTCCAGAGCAACCTTTCTCGTTTGAGAATGTTCAGCAAATTGAGCGAATTGTACAAAAGCTTTTAGGTACACATAGTACCCATGTTACTTTAAAGGTTTGCACAAGTATGCCTTCTCAGACTGGCCAGTTGTTCATTCCCCACACTACTACATAAACATTCTCCACAGGTACTAAAGTTTTATTTAAAACTGAATATATGGCCCTTGTGTCAACAAAAATTCTTCCCTTTTGGGGAGGTCATCTTTACCCTTCCTCCCTTACCTTGGGAGGAGCCTTTAGCAAATCATATGTACTCATTTTGTGAACTGTGATTGCTTTGCATTTCAGCACGATAATCCTTGCCTGATCTCATACGTTGCTATCTTATGCTGCATGCTGAACAACATGTTTGATTTGCTTTCTCTTTGCCTTGCTTTCCCTTTTCAAGAAATCTGGGTGATTCCTTAAAACACAAAGACATTTCAGCATACAAAACTCTATCCCGTTTATCCTCCTATTTTAAAACAGTACTAACAGCAATGAAGTATTATAAATCTTTTTATTTTCTGAGCTGCTCCTACTGGCAGCCTTCTCCCAGTGAGTCCCTCCCAAAAGGGGCTAATTCAGGAACCTCTTTGCTCTGGTCAGTTCTCATTATTTATTTCTCCTTGCCCTATCTCGCTTCCACTCAAACCTTTTTACAGACCTTCACAGTAGTTTCTCAGTTTTCCTCCTATACACACAGCTCCAGGTGGCAGGTATCAGATGTGGTTCCCACACACACAACTTCTAAGACCTTAGGTTCTGAATCCGCTTGACCAGAAACCTCTAATTTACATGTGCCCTAACACTTATTAGAACAGCAAAACCAGTGTTTCTCAAAAACACCGCACTGCAATAATAACTGCACATCCAGCTTTTGCTCACAGGCCATTCCCGTGTTCCCTGGGGAGACGGGGCAGCCAGAGCTGTCCCTGTGCCCAGGGGACAGCCACTGTCACCTCACACAGCATGCTAATCAAAAACGTGATATAGACACTATATTCTGATCAGACAAAATATCAGTCTTTTCTAGTTCTTTCCTTGCACAATCTAATTAAGCACTGTGCCTACTTACACTTGTTTCACTGCTTTGCAAAAAGGCTGTGCTAGCCACAGCCGAAACTCTGATATGCCTTCAGACAGAAACACTCGCACCCGCACCCCCCTTTATCTCAAATTCACTAGAGCCAAGGCTTGAATTGCTGTGGGGGGGGGGGAATTCTTAGAATTCCTTTAACTCTATCGTAGTTAAGCATAAATCACTGTACTATAGTTCTCCTATGTAAAATGCCACTCTTGTTGCAACAATATCTTAAAATCTCCACAAACACTACTATACAATGAAAATCAAATTACCACAATGCAGCGGAAGAAAATCACCACACAAAACCACTGGGAAAGGGCATATCTCTCAAAGTGCTCGCTTTTCTCAACACAACATAGCATACCATAATTCAGCATTTACTCACATCAATTTTCTTGGACACAATCAAAATAACATCATACAGTCTGCAGATCAAAATCAAACATCCAAGGCAAAGGAACTCTCTGAGCTCATACTCACGGTTAAAATGTACCAGATCTACACAAATCACTACATTTAAACACGATAAATACCATCACTGACATTCTTCTACTCGCTTCTCTGTGGGGCACTTCTGTCCCTGCCCCCACAGCCTGCTGCAGCCTCAGGCCTCACTCGGCTGCTTCAAACACGGGTAGTACTGACCCTCCGCACTGTACATTTTTCCTTTTATACACCATACACTTATACACTTGCACAATTAGAAACCCCGTGCACCGACCACACAATGCACACATTAACCATACAGCAACACAATGTCCGGACAACACACAAACATACAAACAAAGCACACACGGGCTCAACAGTTCTGCTCTATAAGAACTATGAACCCCCAACACACATACACAGGTTCACCCGGCTCACCCCCAGAGCCACTAGCGGTCTGCTCTATCAGAACGATGAACTCCATCTCTAATACAGCTGCTCTATCAGCTGAACCCAGACGTCTCCGGGTGGTTTACTCCCTTGCTCTCCTTTCCCTCCCCCAGGGGCCCCTCAGTACATACCGTATCTTCCTCCGCAGGCCAGCAGGTCCTTGTCTGTCCTCGCAGGTGGCAAGTTGAGACGAGCGGAGCCCCACCAGGAAAAAATCCTAGGGCGCGCCTTGGAGGTCCGTCTATCCGCCCTGCCCCTGCGGGGACACAGAAATCCTACCTGGCTCGCCATAATGTTTTGCGGAGAAAAGAAGAAACCTCACAACTTTATAAAAGTTGTAAAGCCCGGTATGTTTATTTACGACACGCGCCGGACGCAAGTCCACCAACAAGGCATGCGTACTTCTGAAGACCTCAGGTCGTCATTTATCCCCCTCCCAAATGCATATGCATACAGTTTCAAAATAAGCTCATACATATTCATTCCGCGTGACATTTAGCACTAGTTCTTCTTTATCAGAGGAACTACTAGGTCTGAGGTTCCTCTGATAAAGACCTTGTGGTCTTTTCTGTTTTTATTTCTCTGTCTCCTTGCTGTCTCTGGAATGCGGCTTTTCTTTCAGCTTTGGCCCTAAAGACCTCTCAACTCTTCCAGGCACTTCACCTAATTCAGAATGGATCTCCACTCCGTCTCACACACTGCATACAAGTAGGAACAGATCCATCAAAGCTGGCTTTGATGCTGCTGATCAAATTCCAAATAGCATGCAGCAAAAGGAGGAAGACATTTCAAGGCATTGAAACAAGAAAGATCGGACTCATGGTCTGATCAATTCACAACGTGTCACTGCCCAAAAAGACAGAAATTCCTACTAAAAGGGACATCTTGCCACATGCTTTAACAGTGTGTACTAAATTGAACAATGGATGCTTTGTTTCCTTTCTTCCAGGCTCTTTGAAACCATGCAGGAAAGGAACAAACACAGGAGAAGACATCGCCCTCGCAAAGAAGCAGAGCCTCTCCCCAAGAAGAAAAGACCATATTAGACAAGCCTGCAGCTTGTCCAGCCGGGCCTAGCAAGGGTTAGGCATCAATAGGACTAGATAGGAATAGGACGGGTTTTTAAGCTTTTAGACTTGTTGAAATTCTATTTAGTTAATTTATATGATAGGAATCTCCTCGATTTCTTACTTAAGGTACATGACTATTATTCAAGATTCATTAGTAGGATTAGATTTATCAGTCAATGTAAGAGGCTTGGTGTTGGCTACGCTGCGTCTTTTGTCATTTTGCCTTTGTTGAGACACAATCTGTCTTTATCATTAAACCATGTTTGTTCCACTTTTTCTTTTGGTCTGTATGAAATCACTCTGGCAATCAAAGACGGCACTTGCCCTGAGAGGAGAATCTGGGCACGCACGACTTCCCCAAGGCCCAGGCTCAGCTGGCAGGACTGGCAAAGGTGTGTCTCCTTTACTGCCAGGGAAATAACGCTGGCGCTTCATCATTGATTCCTAAAAATCTCATCTGTGAGTGGAAAGGGAAGCTTTGTTTAATTCAATGAATTGGATCAAAATGAATGCTCTTCTCTCACCATCGTTTCTGGCCTAAAAGCAAGGGCTTTAGTCCTTTTTGTAGCCCAGCAACATAACTTTGTTTCATTTTGGGGGACTGATGGACCTGACCACCTTGGAAGACCTTTCTAGAACCCCTCCAATTCTATCCAATTTGTATGCACATGCACCACAAAGGCATCAGTAGTTCACTTTCAGTTTCTCTTGAAAGCACCACTCTCCCACTCTGGGCCTCCACCAATCTCCTCAGCTAAAGCAGAGCGGCTGGGATCATGATCCTCTCTCTGGCTTCCCACAGCTTAGGTATTTGCACTAAAGAAGAAGCAAAGTCCCTCTTTCATCTAGGCCAGCAAATGGCACTGCCCAGCAAGGCTTTGCTGGCAGGGGCTGTGCAGGGTGGAGAGGGGGCGAGGGAGGGGGCAATTGCCAGGCTGCTTCTGGGAAGCCCAGGCAAGCTTGCCCTTGTCTGATGGAGCCAGTGCAGCTGGCCTTTGGAGCCTACAAAGTATCTGCCTTGCAGTGGCACTTGGTACAGCTGCGCCCTCACTTTGCTGCCCTGTGGGCAACATGCAGCCTGCGAAGGAAGCAAGATTGGGACTGCAGCAAGATTTGCTTTGCCTTAACTCAAGGCCGGGAAGCAGCAAAAGTGGCTGGGTTTTGTCCTATCTGGCACCTAAGTATTAAAAGAAACGCCAAGGCTATCAGTGTGGAAAGGTAATTCCATCAGTGTTCCTTAGTTAGAGGAATGCCTGAGTCTTTTGAGACAAACAGCTAGTTTCTCCAAGGCAGCTGGAAGAGGGATATAGAAAGTCTGCATTCATGTTTGCTACAGAAATGCCCCTGTGCTGTCCCTGTCTGTGTGTCCCCATCAGTTGCCCTGAGAAACATGCTGTTTCTCTAAGTTTCAAGGAAGGAGTGATGAGGTGAGTGACCAGCTCAGAGGCCCAAAGGAGGGAAAACATCAAGTGACATTATTGGGCAGCAAAAGGAGATTTGAGAAAGGGGGCAGCATGAATGCCTCCACTTTGAGAGGAAGCTTTGGAGTTGACTCTCGGCTGAACAACTTGCAAATTCTAGCTCCTCTCAGAGCTGGAGGAGAGCCAGCGGGAGGAGTCCTGCTGGTTCTCAATGGCAGGAGATGAGGTTCTGGGCCCTTGGACACAGACAGGCTCCTGGGCACCTTCAGCTGCAGACACCTTGCAGACAAGCACCGAGAAGAGCCAGGGCTGTCCCTGCACTGCTTTTGCCCGTCTCCTCAGACGACTCAGGAGAAAAGCCCAATGGCAAGGCTCTCACAGCAAGCCTGCAGCAGCAGAAGTAAAAGGGGCAGAGGTGGCCCATGCCTGTTTCTGTCCCATGGCTCCCCTGGGGTTCTACATGGAATGTTGGGCTGTGCCCATAGCAACTGTCGTTGTCTCCTGCTCCTGCGGCCCTTGCTGCAACGCTGGTGGAGCAGCGCTGGAGCAGCGGCTGCAGGATCAGCTCCTGGGCTCTCCCTGACCAGCCACCTCCTGCATTCAGCGCCACACCCGGCCTCTGCACCCACATCCTCGTCTCCTCGCCTGCCTCCAGGCATCCCCACAGCACTTGGGCACCGTCAAAGGTAAGAAAGTCCCCGTTTGCCCTCAAAGCACTAACACAAGGCCAGGAGGCTCCAGCTGCCTCTCCCACCAACCACAACACACAGGCTGCCTGCTCACTTTCCACACACCAGGTTCCACGTCCAAGCGGGCTGCAGCTTCTGAAGGAATCATGTTGCCTCTGGGGAAAACACAGACCTTTCCATAGAGGAGGTAGAGAGCTGTCACAGTGCAGTTGCAGATCCTCCTCCACGCATCACCTGCTTCAAAGTTCTTGGCACCCATTGCAGTCCTAAACCTAGCTTGTGGTGACCCCAAAACAAATTGGTCATGGCTTCAGTGCCAACAAATCCCCTTATGCCCTGACTCAGCTCACGCCTGCTCCAAAGCTGCAAAAACCAGAATGATGGCACTTCTCCTCTGGGATCCCTCTCATTCAGGCCATGGAAGAATTTCAGTGGGCTTCTCCTCAAACACAGGTGTTCAACTTCAAAAATGATCTGCTATCAGCAATCCTGATGTGCTTACATAGTTCCATCTCTGATAGATACATTCTATTTTCATATCCTGTAGATACTTTTTTCAGTGCATGTAGGGCTGGTTCTACCTCATGCTCAGGGGCAGCTGTGAAATGCCATCTTCTCAAGAACACAATCACAGTAGCAGAGAAGTTTCTGGCTTGGAAGGGATTCTCAAAGATCACTGAGCCCAACTCCAGGGCCTGCCCGGGGCAGCCTCAACAATCACACCCTGTGCCCAAGAGCGCTGTCCAAACACTTTTGGAGCTCAGTCAGCCTTGCTGCTGGCACCCCTTCCCTGGAGAGCCTGTTGCAGTGGCCAAGCACCCTCTGCGTGAAGAGCCTTTTCCTTCTATCCACCCTAAGCCTGCACTGGCACATCTTGCAGCCCATTCTCTTGCCTCTTCCCACTGGCCCCAGGACTGAAGAGAGTAGTGCATGGCCTTCTGCTTCCCCTCCTGAGGATAGCTGCTGACTGCTAGAGGCTCCTGCCTAGGCAATTGCACCTCCAAACCACGGCAATGACAGCAAAAAGAAAGGAGCTGGGACAGAGGAGCTCAGGGCTTGCAACGATGAGATCGAGAAGGAAGGCTACTGACACATCCTTGGCGGAACGATTTCTAACTGGAGCATTGTTTGGATCTTTTGCAGGTGGAAAGGAGAGGCACAATGAAAAGGAAAGCAAGAGCCAACAATCAGCCGTGAGTTTTGCCCCAGGGTTAAAGGACAGCAAACTGGAGAAATGGCCAGAAGGAGAACTGCTCTTTCAGAGTCAGCGTGGGATTGCTTCAAGCCTGTGCATCCACAGCAAGGCTCTCTCCAGCACTTGCCCTTCTTACCTCCACCTCCTTCTTCCTTTAGGCACATCAATGTTGGCAGCGACTTTCAGGCTGAGCTCCCACAGCTGCAGAGCAGAGCACACAGTGAGGATGAAGAGCCTGCAACCTTGGTCTGGAAGCCCTGGGGAGAAGATGACTCTGACATGGAAAAACCTGACAGAGGTAGCTTCTCTTCAAGCTTTTCTTCCACCCCTGACATACTTGGATCTTTCAAAGTCTCCTTTTGCATAGAAAGGCAGCTTTTTGCAGGCTGCGCTTCTCTCCCTGTCTCGCCCATCTTCCCATCTACAAGTGTTAGAGGCAAGGAGAATGCTCTGCTTGTGCAGCAGAGCAGGAAAAAGAGCAAGCATCTTGCTCTCCAAATTGGTCAGGCCCATTTGCCACTGCAAGAGAGGAGATTGGCCTGCACTTCTTCTCACAGAAGCTGCTCTGAAGGGAGAGCCAGCACTGCGGGGGCCCTTGCTTCAGCTGGCCCTGTCTTTGCTCTCCTTTTCATGCTCTCCAAGCTGCTGCCTTTAGCTCCTGGCCTTTCCTTGCGCCTTGCATGGCAACCTTTGCTCTTGCTGGCCTCAAGGCTGACTTTGGCTGCCTTTTTGTTGTGCTTGCAGTAAGAAAACTGCTGGACATGGCCAGCTCCCGTGGCATTCCCGGGCCAGCAGCTGACCTGGAGCGCGCCCTGCACTGCCTGCACCAGGCACGCGGCAGCCTTCCGGTAAGAAGCGGCTCTGTGGGCGCACAGAAGAGGCCACAGGGAATGCACAAGGCCCGGCCACTGGGACAGCCTTTCCTGCCTGCTCCTTGATGAAGGGTCTTCACAGGGAGCAGAGCACGTGCTGCCTGCTGTGTCTCCTCCAGCTGCATCAGGGCTGAGCCCAAACGGCTCCAGCAGGGAGAATCTCCCTCCTGCAGGTGGCGGCGCAAGCTCCTGCAGCCTGCTGCCTTGGAAATCGCCTGCAGGTCTGGCTGCTCTAAGACATTTGGAGGGGAAATTCCCAGAAGCCTCACTTAGCTGAGGCCATTCTGGCTGCAGGAGCTGCAAAATCATTCGCTTGGGGAGCAAAATGCCACTCTTGGGGACCAGCATCCAAGGGCTGGGCAGCAAAAACTAGGCACTGGGATCAAATCCCAGGCTTTCACCCACATGGCATACAGTTGCTTGAATGTCTGAAGAGGCAAAGTAGCTGAAAGGCAGCATCTGTGATTTTTGGCTCATTTTGGATGTGGTGGGGTGCCTAAAGCCTTTTCCCCTTGCATCTTGCAGGAGGCTCTGGAGATGTTGCTCTCAGGGGGGCCTGCAACAGCTCAAGGCCATCCCTTGGCTGATTATCAATACGCAGGTAAGCAAAGCAGAGCTTCTTCCTTCATTGACACATGCTGCCGTCCCCTTCAGTGTTGTGGCAAGTGTTTCTGCTTCAACAAATTGTGCTTAACACCAGCTCAAGGTCTTGTCTTCTCGGGGGCTGGGGAAAGCACCAGCCTCTAGTCCTTCAGCTTTACTTCTTTGCCAATCCTTTTCCCTGGGGAATGCCTGCTCTTGTCTTCATCACCTTCTGAGGGAGCAGACATGTACTCACACGGGAATGATGGCCTGCAACCATTTATTTTCGGCGGCCAGTGGGATCTACTTCATGTGGATGGAGGGATCCATTTACCTGCTGCTTCTTATTGCCAGGCTCTGATAGATGGACACCTGAGGAGAAGGACTCCTTCCAAAAGGCTTTCCACACCTACGGCAAGGATTTTCATCTCATCCAGAAGCAGGTAAATCCGCAGCACATTCTTTACCTCAGCAGATCATCAGGAGGAAAGCTTGCTTCTATCTGGTAACAAACACTGGGCTTCGCTCTCTCTCTTCTCAAGTACCAAAACTGCTCAAGTAGTAACAAAACGGCACATCAAAGGCCTGTGTGAAAAGGATGATCCTGTCTCTCCAGCCCTTTTCTCCAAGCTCCTTTGGAATATGATGATTTATTCTCTCAGACTTGTCGCACACGTCTGCTGCTGCTTCCACAAGACATTGTGCTGGCATAAGTGGAGTGAACCCGGGAAAGAAGACCTGTGCTAGATGGATTTGTTGTTGATCTGTGCATTACGTGTGCTACCACGTAGCATGATAGATGGTTTACTACATTGCATGATGCCTCTCTTTCTCCATCTTGATTTCATTTTACACCCTACTCCATTGACTTCATGATTTTACTTCCCAGTTTACTCCATCTTCTACTTTTTCCCCAATGCAGCCTACCAAGGAATTTTAGATTCCTTCTTTTTCTCTTCACAACAGATCCAGACTAAGACCGTGGCACAGTGTGTGGAGTACTACTACAGATGGAAAAAGGAGCATCGAGTTGCTAGCACTCTTGCTCAGGTGAGGGGGAAGAAAATCCAGGAGTGCCAAGAGGGTGCAGAAACTGGGAGAAGGGGAGAAAACCTGCTGGCCAGCTGTGCCAGACGCCGCTTTGCCAGGATCACATCGTCCCATGCGCTGGCAAAAGCGCAGCAGATGCTGCCCAGGCCTTCCTTCTGCTGCTGCCCTGAAATACGCCATTCTGGAGCCTAACTTTGAGCCAAGGAA
The DNA here is from genome assembly GCF_027579445.1 of Ammospiza nelsoni. NCBI lineage: Eukaryota > Metazoa > Chordata > Aves > Passeriformes > Passerellidae > Ammospiza > Ammospiza nelsoni. The sequence goes on along the minus strand of NC_080669.1, from coordinate 47,885,233 downwards.
GCCGCACCACCACCCAAATGGGCTTTGACTCTCTACAGATGGCTTTCTCAAGGGCTGCCTCCTTTGCTGACTCCAATCAGACCCTTCATTCCCCACTGAACTCCTCCTGACATCAGCAATCCCTGTGTTCAGGGAGATGTTGCAGATTTTCAGGCAGTTTTTCTAGCATCCCAGCATACTCGCCAAGAAGCAGCTGCCAGTGCTGTGGCTCCCCTCAGACTTTCCTTACCAGCAAAGAGCAATTTGGTTGGCAAGAGTGAGAGAGAGAGAGAGAAAGAGAGAGAGAGATTATTCTGGGTTCTATAAAACGTCTAACCATGTGTCTTCCCTAATTTGACTGAATTTCCTTCCCATTCCCTAGACATTTCTGCAGGAAAACCCGAGGCAAATAGATGTTAGGCAGACAGGCAGAAATAAGAAATGTAGATTTCTAGATGGCCGCACATTTATGCCACCCCTTTGGCCTGTAGGAAAGAGGAGCATTTCCCTCCAAGCTCTGCCTTGGCAGCCCGCCGCAGCCCACTGGCAAAGGCAGCCGTTTCCTCAGCTCTTGAGGGTTTGCAAGGATTTGCTTAGGCCAATAGATTTTTGTGCTGGACGCAGGCATTTCCAGCTTTCTGACGGGAAGGACACATTGAAACAGGATTCTTTGATTTGCAGCCTGTGGGCGAAGGCAAGAGGAGCAAAAGCCCCCCCAGAAAGGAGGATGGGCAGGCAGGGAAGAGAAGCCGCAAGAGGGCTGGCAGCGCCGAGTGTCCCTGCTGCCAACCGCGCCAGCCGCCCTGTTCAGCGGGAGGCCCCTTTCCCTGCGGCCAGTGCAAACGGTGCGCAAGTTCCTGCTCTTTCTGCTCCAACCTGCGCCTTGCCACTAAAACAGGCTGACCCTTTGCAAAGGCGCCGCAGGGCAAGCTCAGGCCACTTGCACCATCGCCCCTCGCAGCCCTGCTCAAGCTTACAACCCACCTCAAACCCAAACAGCTCACTTAAAACCCAGCCTTCACTATGAAACCCTGCCCTGCCCCAACAACACACACTGCATACAAGTAGGAACAGATCTATCAAAGCTGCCTTTGATGCTGCTGATCAAATTCCAAATAGCATGCAGCAAAAGGAGGAAGACATTTCAAGGCATTGAAACAAGAAAGATCGGACTCATGGTCTGATCAATTCACAACGTGCCACTGCCCAAAAAGACAGAAATTCCTACTAAAAGGGACATCTTGCCGCTTGCTTTAATGGTGTGTACGAAACTGAACAATGGATGCTTTGTTTCCTATCTTCCAGGCTCTTTGAAACCATGCAGGAAAGGAACAAACACAGGAGAAGACATGGCCCTCGCAAAGAAGCAGAGCCTCTCCCCAACAAGAAAAGACCAAATTAGACAAGCCTGCAGCTTGTCCAGCCGGGCCTAGCAAGAGTTAGGCATCAATAGGACTAGATAGGAATAGGACGGGTTTTTAAGCTTTTAGACTTGTTGAAATTCTATTTAGTTAATTTACATGATAGGAATCTCCTCAATTTCTTACTTAAGGTACATGACTATTATTCAAGATTCATTCGTAGGATTAGATTTATCAGTCAATGTAAGAGGCTTGGTGTTGGCTACGCTGCGTCTTTTGTCATTTTGGCTTTGTTGAGACACAATCTGTCTTTATCATTAAACCATGTTTGTTCCACTTTTTCTTTTGGTCTGTATGAAATCACTCTGGCAATCAAAGACGGCACTTGCCCTGAGAGGAGAATCTGGGCACGCATGACTTCCCCAAGGCCCAGGCTCAGCTGGCAGGACTGGCAAAGGTGTGTCTCCTTTACTGCCAGGGAAATAACGCTGGCGCTTCATCATTGATTCCTAAAAATCTCATCTGTGAGTGGAAAGGGAAGCTTTGTTTAATTCAATGAATTGGATCAAAATGAATGCTCTTCTCTCACCATCGCTTCTGGCCTAAAAGCAAGGGCTTTAGTCCTTTTTGTAGCCCAGCAACATAACTTTGTTTCATTTTGGGGGACTGATGGACCTGACCACCTTGGAAGACCTTTCTAGAACCCCTCCAATTCTATCCAATTTGTATCCACATGCACCACAAAGGCATCAGTAGTTCACTTTCAGTTTCTCTTGAAAGCACCACTCTCCCACTCTGGGCCTCCACCAATCTCCTCAGCTAAAGCAGAGCGGCTGGGATCATGATCCTCTCTCTGGCTTCCCACAGCTTAGGTATTTGCACTAAAGAAGAAGCAAAGTCCCTCTTTCATCTAGCCCAGCAAATGGCACTGCCCAGCAAGGCTTTGCTGGCAGGGGCTGTGCAGGGTGGGGAGGGGGTGAGGGAGGGGGCAATTGCCAGGCTGCTTCTGGGAAGCCCAGGCAAGCTTGCCCTTGTCTGATGGAGCCAGTGCAGCTGGCCTTTGGAGCCTACAAATTATCTGCCTTGCAGTTGCACTTGGTACAGCTGCGCCCTCACTTTCTGCCCTGTAGGCAACATGCAGCCTGCGAAGGAAGCAAGATTGGGACTGCAGCAAGATTTGCTTTGCCTTAACTCAAGGCCGGGAAGCAGCAAAAGTGGCTGGGTTTTGTCCTATCTGGCACCTAAGTATTAAAAGAAATGCCAAGGGCATCAGTGTGGAAAGGTAATTCCATCAGTGTTCCTTTGTTAGAGGAATGCCTGAGACTTTTGAGACAAACAGCTAGTTTCTCCAAGGCAGCTGGAAGAGGGATATAGAAAGTCTGCATTCATGTTTGCTACAGAAATGCCCCTGTGCTGTCCCTGTCTGTGTGTCCCCATCAGTTGCCCTGAGAAACATGCTGTTTCTCTAAGTTTCAAGGAAGGAGTGATGAGGTGAGTGACCAGCTCAGAGGCCCAAAGGAGGGCAAACATCAAGTGACATTATTGGGCAGCAAAAGGAGATTTGAGAAAGGGGGCAGCATGAATGCCTCCACTTTGAGAGGAAGCTTTGGAGTTGCCTCTCGGCTGAACAACTTGCAAATTCTAGCTCCTCTCAGAGCTGGAGGAGAGCCAGCGGGAGGAGTCCTGCTGGTTCTCCAGGGCAGGAGATGAGGTTCTGGGCCCTTGGACACAGACAGGCTCCTGGGCACCTTCAGCTGCAGACACCTTGCAGACAAGCACCGAGAAGAGCCAGGGCTGTCCCTGCACTGCTTTTGCCCGTCTCCTCAGACGACTCAGGAGAAAAGCCCAATGGCAAGGCTCTCACAGCAAGCCTGCAGCAGCAGAAGTAAAAGGGGCAGAGGTGGCCCATGCCTGTTTCTGTCCCATGGCTCCCCTGGGGTTCTACATGGAATGTTGGGCTGTGCCCATAGCAACTGTCGTCTCCTGCTCCTGCGGCCCTTGCTGGAACGCTGGTGGAGCAGCGCTGGAGCAGCGGCTGCAGGATCAGCTCCTGGGCTGTCCCTGACCAGCCGCCTCCTGCATTCAGCGCCACACCCGGCCTCTGCACCCACATCCTCGTCTCCTCGGCTGCCTCCAGGCATCCCCACAGCACTTGGGCACCGTCAAAGGTAAGAAAGTCCCCGTTTGCCCTCAAAGCACTAACACAAGGCCAGGAGGCTCCAGCTGCCTCTCCCACCAACCACAACACACAGGCTGCCTGCTCACTTTCCACACACCAGGTTCCACGTCCAAGCGGGCTGCAGCTTCTGAAGGAATCATGTTGCCTCTGGGGAAAACACAGACCTTTCCATAGAGAAGGTAGAGAGCTGTCACAGTGCAGTTGCAGATCCTCCTCCACGCATCACCTGCTTCAAAGTTCTTGGCACCCATTGCAGTCCTAAACCTAGCTTCTGGTGACCCCAAAACAAATTGTTCATGGCTTCAGTGCCAACAAATCCCCTTATGCCCTGACTCAGCTCACGCCTGCTCCAAAGCTGCAAAAACCAGAATGATGGCACTTCTCCTCTGGGATCCCTCTCATTCAGGCCACGGAAGCATTTCACTGGGCTTCTCCTCAAACACAGGTGTTCAACTTCAAAAATGATCTGCTATCAGCAATCCTCATGTGCTTACATAGTTCCATCTCTGATAGATACATTCTATTTTCATATCCTGTAGATACTTTTTTCAGTGCATGTAGGGCTGGTTCTACCTCATGCTCAGGGGCAGCTGTGAAATGCCATCTTCTCAAGAACACAATCACAGTACCAGAGAAGTTTCTGGCTTGGAAGGGATTCTCAAAGATCACTGAGCCCAGCTCCAGGGCCTGCCCGGGGCAGCCTCAACAATCACACCCTGCGCCCAAGAGCACTGTCCAAACACTTTTGGAGCTAGTCAGCCTTGCTGCTGGCACCCTTTCCCTGGAGAGCCTGTTGCAGTGGCCAAGCACCCTCTGCGTGAAGAGCCTTTTCCTTCTATCCACCCTAAGCCTGCACTGGCACATCTTGCAGCCCATTCTCTTGCCTCTTCCCACTGGCCCCAGGACTGAAGAGAGTAGTGCATGGCTTTCTGCTTCCCCTCCTGAGGATAGCTGCTGAACTGCTAGAGGATCCTGCCTAGGCAATTGCACCTCAAAACCACAGCAATGACAGCAAAAAGAAAGGAGCTGGGACAGAGGAGCTCAGGGCTTGCAACGATGAGATCGAGAAGGAAGGCTACTGACACATCCTTGGCGGAACGATTTCTAACTGGAGCATTGTTTAGATCTTTTCCAGGTGGAAAGGAGAGGCACAATGAAAAGGACAGCAAGAGCCAACAATCAGCCGTGAGTTGTGCCCCAGGGTTAAAGGACAGCAAACTGTAGGCATGGGCAGGAGGAGAACTGCTCTTTCAGAGTCAGGGTGGAATTGCTTCAAGCCTGTGCATCCACAGCAAGGCTCTCTCCAGCACTTGCCCTTCTTACCTCCACCTCCTTCTTCCTTTAGGCACATCAATGTTGGCAGCGACTTTCAGGCTGAGCTCCCACAGCTGCAGAGCAGAGAACCAAGTGAGGATGAAGAGCCTGCAACCCTGGTCTGGAGCCCTGGGGAGAAGATGACTCTGACATGGAAAAACCTGACAGAGGTCGCTTCTCTTCAAGCTTTTCTTCCACCCCTGACATACTTGGATCTTTCAAAGTCTCCTTTTGCATAGAAAGGCAGCTTTTTGCAGGCTGCGCTTCTCTCCCTGTCTCGTCCATCTTCCCATCTACAAGTGTTAGAGGCAAGGAGAATGCTCTGCTTGTGCAGCAGAGCAGGAAAAAGAGCAAGCATCTTGCTCTCCAAATTGGTTAGGCCCATTTGCCACTGCAAGAGAGGAGATGAGCCTCCACTTCTTCTTGCAGAAGCTTCTCTGAAGGGAGAGCCAGCACTGAAGCGGGGGCCCTTGCTTCAGCTGGCCCTGTCTTTGCTCTCCTTTTCATGCTCTCCAAGCTGCTGCCTTTAGCTCCTGGCCTTTCCTTCCGCCTTGCAGCGCAACCTTTGCTCTTGCTGGCCTCAAGGCTGACTTTGGCTGCCTTTTTGATGTGCTTGCAGTAAGACAACTGCTGGACATGGCCAGCTCCCGTGGCATTCCCGGGCCAGCAGCTGACCTGGAGCGAGCCCTGCACTGCCTGCACCAGGCACGCGGCAGCCTTCCGGTAAGAAGCGGCTCTGTGGGCGCACAGAAGAGGCCACAGGGAATGCACAAGGCCCGGCCACTGGGACAGCCTTTCCTGCCTGCTCCTTGATGAAGGGTCTTCACAGGGAGCAGAGCACGTGCTGCCTGCTGTGTCTCCTCCAGCTGCGTCAGGGCTGAGCCCAAACGGCTCCAGCAGGGAGAATCTCCCTCCTGCAGGTGGCGGCGCAAGCTCCTGCAGCCTGCTGCCTTGGAAATGGCCTGCAGGTCTGGCTGCTCTAAGACATTTGGAGGGGAAATTCCCAGAAGCCTCACTTAGCTGAGGCCATTCTGGCTGCAGGAGCTGCAAAGTCATTTGCTTCGGGAGCAAAATGCCACTCTTGGGGACCAGCATCAAAGGGCTGGGCAGCAAAAACTAGGCACTGGGATCAAATCCCAGGCTTTCACCCACATGGCATACAGTTACTTGAATGTCTGAAGAGGCAAAGTAGCTGAAAGGCAGCATCTGTGATTTTTGGCTCATTTTGGATGTGGTGGGGTGCCTAAAGCCTTTTCCCCTTGCATCTTGCAGGAGGCTCTGGAGATGTTGCTCTCAGGGGGGCCTGCAACAGCTCAAGGCCATCCCTTGGCTGATTATCATTACGCAGGTAAGCAAAGCAGAGCTTCTTCCTTCACTGACACATGCTGCCGTCCCCTTCAGTGTTGTGGCAAGCGTTTCTGCTTCAACAAATTGTGCTTAACACCAGCTCGAGGTCTTGTCTTCTCGGGGGCTGGGGAAAGCACCAGCATCTAGTCCTTCAGCTTTACTTCTTTGCCAATCCTCTTCCCTGGGGAATGCCTGCTCCTGTCTTCAACACATTCTGAGGGAGCAGACATGTACTCACACGGGAATGATGGCCTGCAACCATTTTCTTTTGGCGACCAGTGGGATCTACTTCATGTGGATGGAGGGATCCATTTACCTGCTGCTTTTTATTGCCAGGCTCTGATAGATGGACACCTGAGGAGAAGGACTCCTTCCAAAAGGCTTTCCACACCTACGGCAAGGATTTTCATCTCATCCAGAAGCAGGTAAATCCGCAGCACATTCTTTACCTCAGCAGATCATCAGGAGCAAAGCTTGCTTCTATCTGGTAACAAACACTGGGCTTCGCTCTCTCTCTTCTCAAGTACCAAAACTGCTCAAGTAGTAACAAAACGGCACATCAAAGGCCTGTGTGAAAAGGATGATCCTGTCTCTCCAGCCCTTTTCTCCAAGCTCCTTTGCAATATGATGATTTATTCTCTCAGACTTGTCGCACACGTCTGCTGCTGCTTCCACATGACATTGTGCTGGCATAAGTGGAGTGAACCCGGGAAAGAAGACCTGTGCTAGATGGATTTGTTGTTGATCTGTGCATTACGTGTGCTACCACGTAGCATGATACACGGTTTACTACATTGCATGATGCCTCTCTTTCTCCATCTTGATTTCATTTTACACCCTACTCCATTGACTTCATGATTTTACTTCCCAGTTTACTCCATCTTCTACTTTTTCCCCAATGCAGCCTACCAAGGAATTTTGGATTCCTTCTTTTTCTCTTCACAACAGATCCAGACTAAGACCGTGGCACAGTGTGTGGAGTACTACTACAGCTGGAAAAAGGAGCATCGAGTTGATAGCACTCTTGCTCAGGTGAGGGGGAAGAAAATACAGGCGTGCCAGGAGGGTGCAGAAACTGGGAGAAGGGGAGAAAACCTGATGGCCAGCTGTGCCAGACGCCGCTTTGCCAGGATCACATCGTCCCATGAGCTGGCAAAAGCGCAGCATATGCTGCCCAGGCCTTCCTTCTGCTGCTGCCCTGAAATACGCCATTCTGGAGCCTAACTTTGAGCCAAGGAAGCCGCACCACCACCCAAATGGGCTTTGACTCTCTACAGATGGCTTTCTCAAGGGCTGCCACCTTTGCTGACTCCAATCAGACCCTTCATTCCCCACTGAACTCCTCCTGACATCAGCAATCCCTGTGTTCAGGGAGATGTTGCAGATTTTCAGGCAGTTTTTCTAGCATCCCAGCATACTCGCCAAGAAGCAGCTGCCAGTGCTGTGGCTCCCCTCAGACTTTCCTTACCAGCAAAGAGCAATTTGGTTGGCAAGAGTGAGAGAGAGAGAGAGAAAGAGAGAGAGAGATTATTCTGGGTTCTATAAAACGTCTAACCATGTGTCTTCCCTAATTTGACTGAATTTCCTTCCCATTCCCTAGACATTTCTGCAGGAAAACCCGAGGCAAATAGATGTTAGGCAGACAGGCAGAAATAAGAAATGTAGATTTCTAGATGGCCGCACATTTATGCCACCCCTTTGGCCTGTAGGAAAGAGGAGCATTTCCCTCCAAGCTCTGCCTTGGCAGCCCGCCGCAGCCCACTGGCAAAGGCAGCCGTTTCCTCAGCTCTTGAGGGTTTGCAAGGATTTGCTTAGGCCAATAGATTTTAGTGCTGGATGCAGGCATTTCCAGCTTTCTGACGGGAAGGAGACATTGAAACAGGATTCTTTGATTTTCCAGGCTGTGGGCGAAGGCAAGAGGAGCAAAAGCCCCCCCAGAAAGGAGGATGGGCAGGCAGGGAAGAGAAGCCGCAAGAGGGCTGGCAGCGCCGAGTGTCCCTGCTGCCAACCGCGCCAGCCGCCCTGTTCGGCGGGAGGCCCCTTTCCCTGCGGCCAGTGCAAATGGTGCGCAAGTTCCTGCTCTTTCTGCTCCAACCTGCGCCTTGCCACTAAAACAGGCTGACCCTTTGCAAAGGCGCCGCAGGGCAAGCTCAGGCCACTTGCACCATCGCCCCTCGTAGCCCTGCTCAAGCTTACAACCCACCTCAAACCCAAACAGCTCACTTAAAACCCAGCCTTCACTATGAAACCTTGCCCTGCCCCAACAACACACACTGCATACAAGTAGGAACAGATCCATCAAAGCTGCCTTTGATGCTGCTGATCAAATTCCAAATAGCATGCAGCAAAAGGAGGAAGACATTTCAAGGCATTGAAACAAGAAAGATCGGACTCATGGTCTGATCAATTCACAACGTGCCACTGCCCAAAAAGACAGAAATTCCTACTAAAAGGGACATCTTGCCGCTTGCTTTAACGGTGTGTACTAAATTGAACAATGGATGCTTTCTTTCCTATCTTCCAGGCTCTTTGAAACCATGCAGGAAAGGAACAAACACAGGAGAAGACATGGCCCTCGCAAAGAAGCAGAGCCTCTCCCCAACAAGAAAAGACCAAATTAGACAAGCCTGCAGCTTGTCCAGCCGGGCCTAGCAAGGGTTAGGCATCAATAGGACTAGATAGGAATAGCACTGGTGTTTAAGCTTTTAGACTTGTTGAAATTCTATTTAGTTAGTTTACATGATAGGAATCTCCTCAATTTCTTACTTAAGGTACATGACTATTATTCAAGATTCATTCGTAGGATTAGATTTATCAGTCAATGTAAGAGGCTTGGTGTTGGCTAGGCTCCGTCTTTTGTCATTTTGCCTTTGTTGAGACACAATCTGTCTTTATCATTAAACCATGTTTGTTCCACTTTGTCTTTTGGTCTGTATGAAATCACCACGGCAATCAAAGACGGCACTTGCCCTGAGAGGAGAATCTGGGCACGCACGACCTCCCCAAGGCCCAGCCCCTTGCTCAGCTGGCAGGACTGGCAAAGGTGTGTCTCCTTTACTGCCAGGGAAATAACGCTGGCGCTTCATCATTTGATTCCTAAAAATCTCAGCTGCGAGTGGAAAGGGAAGCTTTGTTTAATTCAATGAATTGGATCAAAATGAATGCTCTTCTCTCACCATAGTTTCTGGCCTAAAAGCAAGGGCTTTAGTCCTTTTTGTAGCCCAGCAACATAACTTTGTTTCATTTTGGGGGACTGATGGACCTGACCACCTTGGAAGACCTTTCTAGAACCCCTCCAATTCTATCCAATTTGTATCCACATGCACCACAAAGGCATCAGTAGTTCACTTTCAGTTTCTCTTGAAAGGACCACTCTCCCACTCTGGGCCTCCACCAATCTCCTCAGCTAAAGCAGAGCGGCTGGGATCATGATCCTCTCTCTGGCTTCCCACAGCTTAGGTATTTGCACTAAAGAAGAAGCAAAGTCCCTCTTTCATCTAGCCCAGCAAATGGCACTGCCCAGCAAGGCTTTGCTGGCAGGGGCTGTGCAGGGTGGAGAGGGGGTGAGGGAGGGGGCAATTGCCAGGCTGCTTCTGGGAAGCCCAGGCAAGCTTGCCCTTGTCTGATGGAGCCAGTGCAGCTGGCCTTTGGAGCCTACAAAGTATCTGCCTTGCAGTGGCACTTGGTACAGCTGCCCCCTCACTTTGCTGCCCTGTGGGCAACATGCAGCCTGCGAAGAAAGCAAGACTGGGACTGAAGCAAGATTTGCTTTGCCTTAACTCAAGGCCGGGAAGCAGCAAAACTGGCTGGGTTTTGTCCTATCTGGCACCTAAGTATTAAAAGAAACGCCAAGGCCATCAGTGTGGAAAGGTAATTCCATCAGTGTTCCTTTGTTAGAGGAATGCCTGAGTCTTTTGAGACAAACAGCTAGTTTCTCCAAGGCAGCTGGAAGAGGGATATAGAAAGTCTGCATTCATGGTTGCTACAGAAATGCCCCTGTGCTGTCCCTGTCTGTGTGTCCCCATCAGTTGCCCTGAGAAACATGCTGTTTCTCTAAGTTTCAAGGAAGGAGTGATGAGGTGAGTGACCAGCTCAGAGGCCCAAAGGAGGGAAAACATCAAGTGACATTATTGGGCAGCAAAAGGAGATTTGAGAAAGGGGGCAGCATGAATGCCTCCACTTTGAGAGGAAGCTTTGGAGTTGCCTCTCGGCTGAACAACTTGCAAATTCTAGCTCCTCTCAGAGCTGGAGGAGAGCCAGCGGGAGGAGTCCTGCTGGTTCTCCAGGGCAGGAGATGAGGTTCTGGGCCCTTGGACACAGACAGGCTCCTGGGCACCTTGAGCTGCAGACACCTTGCAGACAAGCACCGAGAAGAGACAGGGCTGTCCCTGCACTGCTTTTGCCCGTCTCCTCAGACGACTCAGGAGAAAAGCCCAATGGCAAGGCTCTCACAGCAAGCCTGCAGCAGCAGAAGTAAAAGGGGCAGAGGTGGCCCATGCCTGTTTCTGTCCCATGGCTCCCCTGGCATTCTACATGGAATGTTGGGCTGTGCCCATAGCAACTGTCGTTGTCTCCTGCTCCTGCGGCCCTTGCTGGAACGCTGGTGGAGCAGCGCTGGAGCAGCGGCTGCAGGATCAGCTCCTGGGCTGTCCCTGACCAGCCACCTCCTGCATTCATCGCCACACCCGGCCTCTGCACCCACATCCTCATCTCCTCGGCTGCCTCCAGGCATCCCCACAGCACTTGGGCACCGTCAAAGGTAAGAAAGTCCCCGTTTGCCCTCAAAGCACTAACACAAGGCCAGGAGGCTCCAGCTGCCTCTCCCACAAACCACGACAGACAGGCTGCGTGCTAACTTTCGCCACACCAGGTTCCATGTCCAAGCGGGCTGCCGCTTCTGAAGTAATCATGTTGCCTCCTGGGCAAACACAGACCTTTCCATAGAGGATGTAGAGAGCTGTCACAGTGTAGTTGCAGATCCTCCTCCACGCATCACCTGCTTCAAAGTTCTTGGCACCCATTGCAGTCCTAAACCTAGCTTGTGGTGACCCCAAAACAAATTGGTCATGGCTTCAGTGCCAACAAATCCCCTTATGCCCTGACTCAGCTCACGCCTGCTCCAAAGCTGCAAAAACCACAATGATGGCACTTCTCCTCTGGGATCCCTCTCATTCAGGCCATGGAAGAATTTCAGTGGGCTTCTCCTCAAACACAGGTGTTCAACTTCAAAAATGATCTGCTATCAGCAATCCTGATGTGCTTACATAGTTCCATCTCTGATAGATACATTCTATTTTCATATCCTGTAGATACTTTTTTCAGTGCATGTAGGGCTGGTTCTACCTCATGCTCAGGGGCAGCTGTGAAATGCCATCTTCTCAAGAACACAATCACAGTAGCAGAGAAGTTTCTGGCTTGGAAGGGATTCTCAAAGATCACTGAGCCCAACTCCAGGGCCTGCCCGGGGCAGCCTCAACAATCACACCCTGTGCCCAAGAGCGCTGTCCAAACACTTTTGGAGCTCAGTCAGCCTTGCTGCTGGCACCCCTTCCCTGGAGAGCCTGTTGCAGTGGCCAAGCACCCTCTGCGTGAAGAGCCTTTTCCTTCTATCCACCCTAAGCCTGCACTGGCACATCTTGCAGCCCATTCTCTTGCCTCTTCCCACTGGCCCCAGGACTGAAGAGAGTAGTGCATGGCCTTCTGCTTCCCCTCCTGAGGATAGCTGCTGACTGCTAGAGGCTCCTGCCTAGGCAATTGCACCTCCAAACCACGGCAATGACAGCAAAAAGAAAGGAGCTGGGACAGAGGAGCTCAGGGCTTGCAACGATGAGGTTGAGAAGGAAGGCTACTGACACATCCTTGGCGGAACGATTTCTAACTGGAGCATTGTTTGGATCTTTTGCAGGTGGAAAGGAGAGGCACAATGAAAAGGAAAGCAAGAGCCAACAATCAGCCGTGAGTTTTGCCCCAGGGTTAAAGAACAGCAAACTGGAGAAATGGCCAGAAGGAGAACTGCTCTTTCAGAGTCAGTGTGGGATTGCTTCAAGCCTGTGCATCCACAGCAAGGCTCTCTCCAGCACTTGCCCTTCTTACCTCCACCTCCTTCTTCCTTTAGGCACATCAATGTTGGCAGCGACTTTCAGGCTGAGCTCCCACAGCTGCAGAGCAGAGCACACAGTGAGGATGAAGAGCCTGCAACCTTGGTCTGGAAGCCCTGGGGAGAAGATGACTCTGACATGGAAAAACCTGACAGAGGTAGCTTCTCTTCAAGCTTTTCTTCCACCCCTGACATACTTGGATCTTTCAAAGTCTCCTTTTGCATAGAAAGGCAGCTTTTTGCAGGCAACGCTTCTCTCCCTGTCTCGCCCATCTTCCCATCTACAAGTGTTAGAGGCAAGGAGAATGCTCTGCTTGTGCAGCAGAGCAGGAAAAAGAGCAAGCATCTTGCTCTCCAAATTGGTCAGGCCCATTTGCCACTGCAAGAGAGGAGATTGGCCTGCACTTCTTCTCACAGAAGCTGCTCTGAAGGGAGAGCCAGCACTGCGGGGGCCCTTGCTTCAGCTGGCCCTGTCTTTGCTCTCCTTTTCATGCTCTCCAAGCTGCTGCCTTTAGCTCCTGGCCTTTCCTTCCGCCTTGCATGGCAACCTTTGCTCTTGCTGGCCTCAAGGCTGACTTTGGCTGCCTTTTTGTTGTGCTTGCAGTAAGACAACTGCTGGACATGGCCAGCTCCCGTGGCATTCCCGGGCCAGCAGATGACCTGGAGCGCGCCCTGCACTGCCTGCACCAGGCACGCGGCAGCCTTCCGGTAAGAAGCGGCTCTGTGGGCGCACAGAAGAGGCCACAGGGAATGCACAAGGCCCGGCCACTGGGACAGCCTTTCCTGCCTGCTCCTTGATGAAGGGTCTTCACAGGGAGCAGAGCACGTGCTGCCTGCTGTGTCTCCTCCAGCTGCATCAGGGCTGAGCCCAAACGGCTCCAGCAGGGAGAATCTCCCTCCTGCAGGTGGCGGCGCAAGCTTCTGCAGCCTGCTGCCTTGGAAATCGCCTGCAGGTCTGGCTGCTCTAAGACATTTGGAGGGGAAATTCCCAGAAGCCTCACTTAGCTGAGGCCATTCTGGCTGCAGGAGCTGCAAAGTCATTTGCTTCGGGAGCAAAATGCCACTCTTGGGGACCAGCATCAAAGGGCTGGGCAGCAAAAACTAGGCACTGGGATCAAATCCCAGGCTTTCACCCACATGGCATACAGTTGCTTGAATGTCTGAAGAGGCAAAGTAGCTGAAAGGCAGCATCTGTGATTTTTGGCTCATTTTGGATGTGGTGGGGTGCCTAAAGCCTTTTCCCCTTGCATCTTGCAGGAGGCTCTGGAGATGTTGCTCTCAGGGGGGCCTGCAACAGCTCAAGGCCATCCCTTGGCTGATTATCATTACGCAGGTAAGCAAAGCAGAGCTTCTTCCTTCACTGACACATGCTGCCGTCCCCTTCAGTGTTGTGGCAAGCGTTTCTGCTTCAACAAATTGTGCTTAACAACAGCTCGAGGTCTTGTCTTCTTGGGGGCTGGGGAAAGCACCAGCATCTAGTCCTTCAGCTTTACTTCTTTGCCAATCCTTTTCCCTGGGGAATGCCTGCTCTTGTCATCATCACCTTCTGAGGGAGCAGACATGTACTAACACGGGAATGATGGCCTGCAACCATTTTCTTTCGGCGACCAGTGGGATCTACTCCATGTGGATGGAGGGATCCATTTTCCTGCTGCTTCTTATTGCCAGGCTCTGATAGATGGACACCTGAGGAGAAGGACTCCTTCCAAAAGGCTTTCCACACCTACGGCAAGGATTTTCATCTCATCCAGAAGCAGGTAAAGCTGCAGGACATTCTTGACCTGAGCAGATCATCAGGAGGAAAGCTTGCTTCTATCTGGTAACAAACACTGGGCTTCGCTCTCTCTCTTCTCAAGTACCAAAACTGCTCAAGAAGTAACAAAACGGCACATCAAAGGCCTGTGTGAAAAGGATGATCCTGTCTCTCCAGCCCTTTTCTCCAAGCTCCTTTGCAATATGATGATTTATTCTCTCAGACTTGTCGCAAAGGTCTGCTGCTGCTTCCACAAGACATTGTGCTGGCATAAGTGGAGTGAACCCGGGAAAGAAGACCTGTGCTAGATGGATTTGTTGTTGATCTGTGCACTACGTGTGCCACCACGTAGCATGATACACGGTTTACTACATTGCACGATGCCTCTCTTTCTCCATCTTGATTTCATTTTACACCCTACTCCATTGACTTCATGATTTTACTTCCCAGTTTACTCCATCTTCTACTTTTTCCCCAATGCAGCCTACCAAGGAATTTTGGATTCCTTCTTTTTCTCTTCACAACAGATCCAGACTAAGACCGTGGCACAGTGTGTGGAGTTCTACTTCAGCTGGAAAAAGAAGCATCGAGTTGCTAGCACTCTTGCTCAGGTGAGGGGGAAGAAAATCCAGGCGTGCCAGGAGGGTGGAGAAACTGGGAGAAGGGGAGAAAACCTGCTGGCCAGCCGTGCCAGATGCCGCTTTGCCAGGATCACATCGTCCCATGAGCTGGCAAAGGCGCAGCAGATGCTGCCCAGGCCTTCCTTCTGCTGCTGCCCTGAAATACGCCATTCTGGAGCCTAACTTTGAGCCAAGGAAGCCGCACCACCACCCAAATGGGCTTTGACTCTCTACAGATGGCTTTCTCAAGGGCTGCCACCTTTGCTGACTCCAATCAGACCCTTCATTCCCCACTGAATTCCTCCTGACATCAGCAATCCCTGTGTTCAGGGAGATGATTTTCAGACAGTTTTTCCAGCATCCCAGCATACTCGCCAAGAAGCAGCTGCCAGTGCTGTGGCTCCCCTCAGACTTTCCTTACCAGCAAAGAGCAATTTGGTTGGCAAGAGTGAGAGAGAGAGAGAGAAAGAGAGAGAGAGATTATTCTGGGTTCTATAAAACGTCTAACCATGTGTCTTCCCTAATTTGACTGAATTTCCATCCCATTCCCTAGACATTTCTGCAGGAAAACCCGAGGCAAAAAGATGTTAGGCAGACAGGCAGAAATAAGAAATGTAGAATTCTAGATGGCCGCACATTTATGCCACCCCTTTGGCCTGTAGGAAAGAGGAGCATTTCCCTCCAAGCTCTGCCTTGGCAGCCCGCCGCAGCCCACTGGCAAAGGCAGCCGTTTCCTCAGCTCTTGAGGGTTTGCAAGGATTTGCTTAGGCCAATAGATTTTTGTGCTGGACGCAGGCATTTCCAGCTTTCTGACGGGAAGGAGACATTGAAACAGGATTCTTTGATTTCCAGGCTGTGGGCGAAGGCAAGAGGAGCAAAAGCCCCCCCAGAAAGGAGGATGGGCAGACAGGGAAGAGAAGCCGCAAGAGGGCTGGCAGCGCCGAGTGTCCCTGCTGCCAACTGCTCCAGCCGCCCCGTTTGGCGGGAGGCCCCTTTCCCTGCGGCCAGTGCAAACGGTGCGCAAGTTCCTGCTCTTTCTGCTCCAACCTGCGCCTTGCCGCTAAAACAGGCTGACCCTTTGCAAAGGCGCCGCAGGGCAAGCTCAGGCCACTTGCACCATCGCCCCTCGTAGCCCTGCTCAAGCTTACAATCCACCTCAAACCCAAACAGCTCACTTAAAACCCAGCCTTCACTATGAAACCTTGCCCTGCCCCAACAACACACACTGCATACAAGTAGGAACAGATCCATCAAAGCTGCCTTTGATGCTGCTGATCAAATTCCAAATAGCATGCAGCAAAAGGAGGAAGACATTTCAAGGCATTGAAACAAGAAAGATCGGACTCCTGGTCTGATCAATTCACAACGTGCCACTGCCCAAAAAGACAGTAATTCCTACTAAAAGGGACATCTTGCCGCTTGCTTTAACGGTGTGTACTAAATTGAACAATGGATGCTTTCTTTCCTATCTTCCAGGCTCTTTGAAACCATGCAGGAAAGGAACAAACACAGGAGAAGACATGGCCCTCGCAAAGAAGCAGAGCCTCTCCCCAACAAGAAAAGACCAAATTAGACAAGCCTGCAGCTTGTCCAGCCGGGCCTAGCAAGGGTTAGGCATCAATAGGACTAGATAGGAATAGGACTGGTGTTTAAGCTTTTAGACTTGTTGAAATTCTATTTAGTTAGTTTACATGATAGGAATCTCCTCAATTTCTTACTTAAGGTACGTAACTATTATTCAAGATTCATTCGTAGGATTAGATTTATCAGTCAATGTAAGAGGCTTGGTGTTGGCTACGCTGAGTCTTTTGTCATTTTGCCTTTGTTGAGACACAATCTGTCTTTATCATTAAACCATGTTTGTTCCACGTTGTCTTTTGGTCTGTATGAAATCACTCTGGCAATCAAAGATGGCACTTGCCCTGAGAGGAGAATCTGGGCACGCACGACCTCGCCCAGGCCCAGCCCCTTGCTCAGCTGGCAGGACTGGCAAAGGTGTGTCTCCTTTACTGCCAGGGAAATAACGCTGGCGCTTCATCCTTTGATTCCTAAAATTCTCAGCTGCGAGTGGAAAGGGAGGCTTTGTTTAATTCAATGAATTGGATGAAAATGTGTGCTCTGCTCTCACCATCGTTTCTGGCCTAAATGCAAGGGCTTTAGTCCTTTTTGTAGCCCAGCAACATAACTTTGTTTCATTTTGGGGGACTGATGGACCTGACCACCTTGGAAGACCTTTCTAGAACCCCTCCAATTCTATCCAATTTGTATCCACATGCACCACAAAGGCATCAGTAGTTCACTTTCAGTTTCTCTTGAAAGCACCACTCTCCCACTCTGGGCCTCCACCAATCTCCTCAGCTAAAGCAGAGCGGCTGGGATCATGATCCTCTCTCTGGCTTCCCACAGCTTAGGTATTTGCACTAAAGAAGAAGCAAAGTCCCTCTTTCATCTAGGCCAGCAAATGGCACTGCCCAGCAAGGCTTTGCTGGCAGGGGCTGTGCAGGGTGGAGAGGGGGCGAGGGAGGGGGCAATTGCCAGGCTGCTTCTGGGAAGCCCAGGCAAGCTTGCCCTTGTCTGATGGAGCCAGTGCAGCTGGCCTTTGGAGCCTACAAAGTATCTGCCTTGCAGTGGCACTTGGTACAGCTGCGCCCTCACTTTGCTGCCCTGTGGGCAACATGCAGCCTGCGAAGGAAGCAAGATTGGGACTGAAGCAAAATTTGCTTTGCCTTAACTATAGGCTGGGAAGCAGCAAAAGTGGCTGGGTTTTGTCCTATCTGGCACCTAAGTATTAAAAGAAACGCCAAGGGCATCAGTGTGGAAAGGTAATTCCATCAGTGTTCCTTAGTTAGAGGAATGCCTGAGTCTTTTGAGACAAACAGTTTCTCCAAGGCAGCTGGAAGAGGGATATAGAAAGTCTGCATTCATGTTTGCTACAGAAATGCCCCTGTGCTGTCCCTGTCTGTGTGTCCCCATCAGTTGCCCTGAGAAACATGCTGTTTCTCTAAGTTTCAAGGAAGGAGTGATGAGGTGAGTGACCAGCTCAGAGGCCCAAAGGAGGGAAAACATCAAGTGACATTATTGGGCAGCAAAAGGAGATTTGAGAAAGGGGGCAGCATGAATGCCTCCACTTTGAGAGGAAGCTTTGGAGTTGCCTCTCGGCTGAACAACTTGCAAATTCTAGCTCCTCTCAGAGCTGGAGGAGAGCCAGCGGGAGGAGTCCTGCTGGTTCTCCAGGGCAGGAGATGAGGTTCTGGGCCCTTGGACACAGACAGGCTCCTGGGCACCTTCAGCTGCAGACACCTTGCAGACAAGCACCGAGAAGAGACAGGGCTGTCCCTGCACTGCTTTTGCCCGTCTCCTCAGACGACTCAGGAGAAAAGCCCAATGGCAAGGCTCTCACAGCAAGCCTGCAGCAGCAGAAGTAAAAGGGGCAGAGGTGGCCCATGCCTGTTTCTGTCCCATGGCTCCCCTGGGGTTCTACATGGAATGTTGGGCTGTGCCCATAGCAACTGTCGTTGTCTCCTGCTCCTGCGGCCCTTGATGCAACGCTGGTGGAGCAGCGCTGGAGCAGCGGCTGTAGGATCAGCTCCTGGGCTCTCCCTGACCAGCCACCTCCTGCACTCAGCGCCACACCCGGCCTCTGCACCCACATCCTCGTCTCCTCGGCTGCCTCCCGGCATCCCCACAGCACTTGGGCACCGTCAAAGGTAAGAAAGTCCCCGTTTGCCCTCAAAGCACTAACACAAGGCCAGGAGGCTCCAGCTGCCTCTCCCACCAACCACGACACACAGGCTGCGTGCTCACTTTCCCCACACCAGGTTCCACGCCCAAGCGGGCTGCAGCTTCTGAAGGAATCATGTTGCCTCCCGGGCAAACACAGACCTTTCCATAGAGGATGTAGAGAGCTGTCACAGTGCAGTGGCAGATCCTCCTCCTCGCATCACCTGCTTCAAAGTTCTTGGCACCCATTGCAGTCCTAAACCTAGCTTGTGGTGACCCCAAAACAAATTGTTCATGGCTGACGAGTTCAGGGCTTCAGTGCCAACAAATCCCCTTATGCCCTGACTCAGCTCACGCCTGCTCCAAAGCTGCAAAAACCACAATGATGGCACTTCTCCTCTGGGATCCCTCTCATTCAGGCCATGGAAGCATTTCACTGGGCTTCTCCTCAAACACAGGTGTTCAACTTCAAAAATGATCTGCTATCAGCAATCCTGATGTGCTTACATAGTTCCATCTCTGATAGATACATTCTATTTTCATATCCTGTAGATATTTTTTTCAGTGCATGTAGGGCTGGTTCTACCTCATGCTCAGTGGCAGCTGTGAAATGCCATCTTCTCAAGAACACAATCACAGTAGCAGAGAAGTTTCTGGCTTGGAAGGGATTCTCAAAGATCACTGAGCCCAAATCCAGGGCCTGCCCGGGGCAGCCTCAACAATCACACCCTGTGCCCAAGAGCGCTGTCCAAACACTTTTGGAGCTCAGTCAGCCTTGCTGCTGGCACCCCTTCCCTGGAGAGCCTGTTGCAGTGGCCAAGCACCCTCTGCGTGAAGAGCCTTTTCCTTCTATCCACCCTAAGCCTGCACTGGCGCATCTTGCAGCCCATTCTCTTGCCTCTTCCCACTGGCCCCAGGACTGAAGAGAGTAGTGCATGGCCGTCTGCTTCCTCTCCTGAGGATAGCGGCTGACTGCTAGAGGCTCCTGCCTAGGCAATTGCACCTCAAAACCACGGCAATGACAGCAAAAAGAAAGGAGCTGGGACAGAGGAGCTCAGGGCTTGCAACGATGAGGTCGAGAAGGAAGGCTACTGACACATCCTTGGCGGAACGATTTCTAACTGGAGCATTGTTTGGATCTTTTGCAGGTGGAAAGGAGAGGCACAATGAAAAGGAAAGCAAGAGCCAACAATCAGCCGTGAGTTTTGCCCCAGGGTTAAAGGACAGCAAACTGGAGGAATGGCCAGGAGGAGAACTGCTCTTTCAGAGTCAGGGTGGAATTGCTTCAAGCCTGTGCATCCACAGCAAGGCTCTCTCCAGCACTTGCCCTTCTTACCTCCACCTCCTTCTTCCTTTAGGCACATCAATGTTGGCAGCGACTTTCAGGCTGAGCTCCCACAGCTGCAGAGCAGAGCACCAAGTGAGGATGAAGAGCCTGCAACCTTGGTCTGGAAGCCCTGGGGAGAAGATGACTCTGACATGGATAAACCTGACAGAGGTCGCTTCTCTTCAAGCTTTTCTTCCACCCCTGACATACTTGGATCTTTCAAAGTCTCCTTTTGCATAGAAAGGCAGCTTTTTGCAGGCAACGCTTCTCTCCCTGTCTCGCCCATCTTCCCATCTACAAGTGTTAGAGGCAAGGAGAATGCTCTGCTTGTGCAGCAGAGCAGGAAAAAGAGCAAGCATCTTGCTCTCCAAATTGGTCAGGCCCATTTGCCACTGCAAGAGAGGAGATTGGCCTGCACTTCTTCTTACAGAAGCTGCTCTGAAGGGAGAGCCAGCACTGCGGGGGCCATTGCTTCAGCTGGCCCTGTCTTTGCTCTCCTTTTCATGCTCTCCAAGCTGCTGCCTTTAGCTCCTGGCCTTTCCTTGCGCCTTGCATGGCAACCTTTGCTCTTGCTGGCCTCAAGGCTGACTTTGGCTGCCTTTTTGTTGTGCTTGCAGTAAGACAACTGCTGGACATGGCCAGCTCCCGTGGCATTCCCGGGCCAGCAGCTGACCTGGAGCGCGCCCTGCACTGCCTGCACCAGGCAGGCGGCAGCCTTCCGGTAAGAAGCGGCTCTGTGGGCGCACAGAAGAGGCCACAGGGAATGCACAAGGCGCGGCCACTGGGACAGCCTTTCCTGCCTGCTCCTTGATGAAGGGTCTTGACAGGGAGCAGAGCACGTGCTGCCTGCTGTGTCTCCTCCAGCTGCGTCAGGGCTGAGCCCAAACGGCTCCAGCAGGGAGAATCTCCCTCCTGCAGGCGGCGGCGCAAGTTCCTGCAGCCTGCTGCCTTGGAAATCGCCTGCAGGTCTGGCTGCTCTAAGACATTTGGAGGGGAAATTCCAAGAAGCCTCACTCAGCTGAGGCCATTCTGGCTGCAGGAGCTGCAAAATCATTCGCTTAGGGAGCAAAATGCCACTCTTGGGGACCAGCATCCAAGGGCTGGGCAGCAAAAACTAGGCACTGGGATCAAATCCCAGGCTTTCACCCACATGGCATACAGTTGCTTGAATGTCTGAAGAGGCAAAGTAGCTGATAGGCAGCATCTGTGATTTTTGGCTCATTTTGGATGTGGTGGGGTGCCTAAAGCCTTTTCCCCTTGCATCTTGCAGGAGGCTCTGGAGATGTTGCTCTCAGGGGGGCCTGCAACAGCTCAAGGCCATCCCTTGGCTGATTATCATTACGCAGGTAAGCAAAGCAGAGCTTCTTCCTTCACTGACACATGCTGCCGTCCCCTTCAGTGTTGTGGCAAGCGTTTCTGCTTCAACAAATTGTGCCTAAAACCAGCACAAGGTCTTGTCTTCTCGGGGGCTGGGGAAAGCACCAGCATCTAGTCCTTCAGCTTTACTTCTTTGCCAATCCTTTTCCCTGGGGAATGCCTGCTCTTGTCTTCATCACCTTCTGAGGGAGCAGACATGTACTCACACGGGAATGATGGCCTGCAACCATTTTCTTTCGGCGGCCAGTGGGATCTACTTCATGTGGATGGAGGGATCCATTTACCTGCTGCTTCTTATTGCCAGGCTCTGATAGATGGACACCTGAGGAGAAGGACTCCTTCCAAAAGGCTTTCCACACCTACGGCAAGGATTTTCATCTCATCCAGAAGCAGGTAAAGCCACAGAACATTCTTGACCTGAGCAGATCATCAGGAGGAAAGCTTGCTTCTATCTGGTAACAAACACTGGGCTTCGCTCTCTCTCTTCTCAAGTACCAAAACTGCTCAAGAAGTAACAAAAGGGCACATCAAAGGCCTGTGTGAAAAGGATGATCCTGTCTCTCCAGCCCTTTTCTCCAAGCTCCTTTGCAATATGATGATTTATTCTCTCAGACTTGTCGCACAGGTCTGCCGCTGCTTCCACAAGGCATTGTGCTGGCATAAGTGGAGTGAACCCGGGAAAGAAGACCTGTGCTAGATGGATTTCTTGTTGATCTGTGCATTACGTCTGCTACCACGTAGCATGATAGACGGTTTACTACATTGCACGATGCCTCTCTTTCTCCATCTTGATTTCATTTTACACCCTACTCCATTGACTTCATGATTTTACTTCCCAGTTTACTCCATCTTCCACTTTTTCCCCAATGCAGCCTACCAAGGAATTTTACATTCCTTCTTTTTCTCTTCACAACAGATCCAGACTAAGACCGTGGCACAGTGTGTGGAGTACTACTACAGCTGGAAAAAGGAGCATCGAGTTGCTAGCACTCTTGCTCAGGTGAGGGGGAAGAAAATCCAGGCGTGCCAGGAGGGTGGAGAAACTGGGAGAAGGGGAGAAAACCTGCTGGCCAGCTGTGCCAGACGCCGCTTTGCCAGGATCACATCGTCCCATGCGCTGGCAAAGGCGCAGCAGATGCTGCCCAGGCCTTCCTTCTGCTGCTGCCCTGAAATACGCCATTCTGGAGCCTAACTTTGAGCCAAGGAAGCCGCACAACCACCCAAATGGGCTTTGACTCTCTACAGATGGCTTTCTCAAGGGCTGCCACCTTTGCTGACTCCAATCAGACCCTTCATTCCCCACTGAACTCCTCCTGACATCAGCAATCCCTGTGTTCAGGGAGATGTTGCAGATTTTCAGGCAGTTTTTCTAGCATCCCAGCATACTCGCCAAGAAGCAGCTGCCAGTGCTGTGGCTCCCCTCAGACTTTCCTTACCAGCAAAGAGCAATTTGCTTGGCAAGAGTGAGAGAGAGAGAGAGAAAGAGAGAGAGAGATTATTCTGGGTTCTATAAAACATCTAACCATGTGTCTTCCCTAATTTGACTGAATTTCCTTCCCATTCCCTAGACATTTCTGCAGGAAAACCCGAGGCAAATAGATGTTAGGCAGACAGGCAGAAATAAGAAATGTAGAATTCTAGATGGCCGCACATTTATGCCACCCCTTTGGCCTGTAGGAAAGAGGAGCATTTCCCTCCAAGCTCTGCCTTGGCAGCCCGCCGCAGCCCACTGGCAAAGGCAGCCGTTTCCTCAGCTCTTGAGGGTTTGCAAGGATTTGCTTAGGCCAATAGATTTTAGTGCTGGACGCAGGCATTTCCAGCTTTCTGACGGGAAGGAGACATTGAAACAGGATTCTTTCATTTCCAGGCTGTGGGCGAAGGCAAGAGGAGCAAAAGCCCCCCCAGAAAGGAGGATGGGCAGACAGGGAAGAGAAGCCGCAAGAGGGCTGGCAGCGCCGAGTGTCCCTGCTGCCAACCGCGCCAGCCGCCCCGTTCGGCGGGAGGCCCCTTTCCCTGCGGCCAGTGCAAATGGTGCGCAAGTTCCTGCTCTTTCTGCTCCAACCTGCGCCTTGCCACTAAAACAGGCTGACCCTTTGCAAAGGCGCCGCAGGGCAAGCTCAGGCCACTTGCACCATCGCCCCTCGCAGCCCTGCTCAAGCTTACAACCCACCTCAAACCCAAACAGCTCACTTAAAACCCAGCCTTCACTATGAAACCTTGCCCTGCCCCAACAACACACACTGCATACAAGTAGGAACAGATCCATCAAAGCTGGCTTTGATGCTGCTGATCAAATTCCAAATAGCATGCAGCAAAAGGAGGAAGACATTTCAAGGCATTGAAACAAGAAAGATCGGACTCATGGTCTGATCAATTCACAACGTGCCACTGCCCAAAAAGACAGAAATTCCTACTAAAAGGGACATCTTGCCCCTTGCTTTAACGGTGTGTACTAAATTGAACAATGGATGCTTTGTTTCCTATCTTCCAGGCTCTTTGAAACCATGCAGGAAAGGAACAAACACAGGAGAAGACATGGCCCTCGCAAAGAAGCAGAGCCTCTCCCCAACAAGAAAAGACCAAATTAGACAAGCCTGCAGCTTGTCCAGCCGGGCCTAGCAAGGGTTAGGCATCAATAGGACTAGATAGGAATAGCACTGGTGTTTAAGCTTTTAGACTTGTTGAAATTCTATTTAGTTAGTTTACATGATAGGAATCTCCTCGATTTCTTACTTAAGGTACATGACTATTATTCAAGATTCATTCGTAGGATTAGATTTATCAGTCAATGTAAGAGGCTTGGTGTTGGCTACGCTGCGTCTTTTGTCATTTTGCCTTTGTTGAGACACAATCTGTCTTTATCATTAAACCATGTTTGTTCCACTTTGTCTTTTGGTCTGTATGAAATCACTCTGGCAATCAAAGACGGCACTTGCCCTGAGAGGAGAATCTGGGCACGCACGACCTCCCCAAGGCCCAGCCCCTTGCTCAGCTGGCAGGACTGGCAAATGTGTGTCTCCTTTACTGCCAGGGAAATAACGCTGGCGCTTCATCCTTTGATTCCTAAAAATCTCAGCTGCGAGTGGAAAGGGAGGCTTTGTTTAATTCAATGAATTGGATGAAAATGTGTGCTCTGCTCTCACCATCGTTTCTGGCCTAAATGCAAGGGCTTTAGTCCTTTTTGTAGCCCAGCAACATAACTTTGTTTCATTTTGGGGGACTGATGGACCTGACCACCTTGGAAGACCTTTCTAGAACCCCTCCAATTCTATCCAATTTGTATCCACATGCACCACAAAGGCATCAGTAGTTCACTTTCAGTTTCTCTTGAAAGCACCACTCTCCCACTCTGGGCCTCCACCAATCTCCTCAGCTAAAGCAGAGCGGCTGGGATCATGATCCTCTCTCTGGCTTCCCACAGCTTAGGTATTTGCACTAAAGAAGAAGCAAAGTCCCTCTTTCATCTAGCCCAGCAAATGGCACTGCCCAGCAAGGCTTTGCTGGCAGGGGCTGTGCAGGGTGGAGAGGGGGCGAGGGAGGGGGCAATTGCCAGGCTGCTTCTGGGAAGCCCAGGCAAGCTTGCCCTTGTCTGATGGAGCCAGTGCAGCTGGCCTTTGGAGCCTACAAAGTATCTGCCTTGCAGTGGCACTTGGTACAGCTGCCCCCTCACTTTGCTGCCTGTGGCAACATGCAGCCTGCAAAGGAAGCAAGATTGGGACTGAAGCAAGATTTGCTTTGCCTTAACTATAGGCTGGGAAGCAGCAAAAGTGGCTGGGTTTTGTCCTATCTGGCACCTAAGTATGAAAAGAAACGCCAAGGCCATCAGTGTGGAAAGGTAATTCCATCAGTGTTCCTTTGTTAGAGGAATGCCTGAGTCTTTTGAGACAAACAGCTAGTTTCTCCAAGGCAGCTGGAAGAGGGATATAGAAAGTCTGCATTCATGTTTGCTACAGAAATGCCCCTGTGCTGTCCCTGTCTGTGTGTCCCCATCAGTTGCCCTGAGAAACATGCTGTTTCTCTAAGTTTCAAGGAAGGAGTGATGAGGTGAGTGACCAGCTCAGAGGCCCAAAGGAGGGAAAACATCAAGTGACATTATTGGGCAGCAAAAGGAGATTTGAGAAAGGGGGCAGCATGAATGCCTCCACTTTGAGAGGAAGCTTTGGAGTTGCCTCTCGGCTGAACAACTTGCAAATTCTAGCTCCTCTCAGAGCTGGAGGAGAGCCAGCGGGAGGAGTCCTGCTGGTTCTCCAGGGCAGGAGATGAGGTTCTGGGCCCTTGGACACAGACAGGCTCCTGGGCACCTTCAGCTGCAGACACCTTGCAGACAAGCACAGAGAAGAGACAGGGCTGTCCCTGCACTGCTTTTGCCCGTCTCCTCAGACGACTCAGGAGAAAAGCCCAATGGCAAGGCTCTCAAAGCAAGCCTGCAGCAGCAGAAGTAAAAGGGGCAGAGGTGGCCCATGCCTGTTTCTGTCCCATGGCTCCCCTGGGGTTCTACATGGAATGTTGGGCTGTGCCCATAGCAACTGTCGTTGTCTCCTGCTCCTGCGGCCCTTGCTGGAACGCTGGTGGAGCAGCGCTGGAGCAGCGGCTGCAGGATCAGCTCCTGGGCTCTCCCTGACCAGCCACCTCCTGCACTCAGCGCCACACCCGGCCTCTGCACCCACATCCTCGTCTCCTCGGCTGCCTCCAGGCATCCCCACACCACTTGGGCACCGTCAAAGGTAAGAAAGTGCCCGTTTGCCCTCAAAGCACTAACACAAGGCCAGGAGGCTCCAGCTGCCTCTCCCACCAACCACGACACACAGGCTGCGTGCTCACTTTCCCCACACCAGGTTCCACGTCCAAGCGGGCTGCAGCTTCTGAAGGAATCATGTTGCCTCCTGGGCAAACACAGACCTTTCCATAGAGGATGTAGAGAGCTGTAACAGTGCTGTTGCAGATCCCCCTCCACGCATCAGCTGCTTCAAAGTTCTTGGCACCCATTGCAGTCCTAAACCTAGCTTGTGGTGACCCCAAAACAAATTGTTCATGGCTGACGAGTTCAGGGCTTCAGTGCCAACAAATCCCCTTATGTCCTGACTCAGCTCACGCCTGCTCCAAAGCTGCAAAAACCACAATGATGGCACTTCTCCTCTGGGATCCCTCTCATTCAGGCCATGGAAGCATTTCACTGGGCTTCTCCTCAAACACATGTGTTCAACTTCAAAAATGATCTGCTATCAGCAATCCTGATGTGCTTACATAGTTCCATCTCTGATAGATACATTCTATTTTCATATCCTGTAGATACTTCTTCAGTGCATGTAGGGCTGGTACTACCTCATGCTCAGGGGCAGCTGTGAAATGCCATCTTCTCAAGAACACAATCACAGTAGCAGAGAAGTTTCTGTCTTGGAAGGGATTCTCAAAGTTCGCTGAGCCCAGATCCAGGGCCTGCCCGGGGCAGCCTCAACAATCACACCCTGTGCCCAAGAGCGCTGTCCAAACACTTTTGGAGCTCAGTCAGCCTTGCTGCTGGCACCCCTTCCCTGGAGAGCCTGTTGCAGTGGCCAAGCACCCTCTGCGTGAAGAGCCTTTTCCTTCTATCCACCCTAAACCTGCACTGGCACATCTTGCGGCCCATTCTCTTGCCTCTTCCCACTGGCCCCAGGACTGAAGAGAGTAGTGCATGGCCTTCTGCTTCCCCTCCTGAGGAAGCTGCTGACTGCTAGAGGCTCCTGCCTAGGCAATTCCACCTCAAAACCACAGCAATGACAGCAAAAAGAAAGGAGCTGGGACAGAGCAGCTCAGCGCTTGCAATGATGAGGATGAGAAGGAAGGCTACTGATCCATCCTTGGCGGAACGATTTCTATCTGCAGCATTGTTTGGATCTTTTCCAGTTGGAAAGGAGAGGCACAATGAAAAGGAAAGCAAGAGCCAACAATCAGCCGTGAGTTTTGCCCCAGGGTTAAAGGACAGCAAACTGGAGGCATGGGCAGGAGGAGAACTGCTCTTTCAGAGTCAGGGTGGAATTGCTTCAAGCCTGTGCATCCACAGCAAGGCTCTCTCCAGCACTTGCCTTTCTTACCTCCACCTCCTTCTTCCTTTAGGCACATCAATGTTGGCAGCGACTTTCAGGCTGAGCTCCCACAGCTGCAGAGCAGAGCACCAAGTGAGGATGAAGAGCCTGCAACCTTGGTCTGGAAGCCCTGGGGAGAAGATGACTCTGACATGGAAAAACCTGACAGAGGTAGCTTCTCTTCAAGCTTTTCTTCCACCCCTGACATACTTGGATCTTTCAAAGTCTCCTTTTGCATAGAAAGGCAGCTTTTTGCAAGCTGCGCTTCTCTCCCTGTCTCGCCCATCTTCCCATCTACAAGTGTTAGAGGCAAGGAGAATGCTCTGCTTCTGCAGCAGAGCAGGAAAAAGAGCAAGCATCCTGCTCTCCAAATTGGTCAGGCCAATTTGCCACTGCAAGAGAGGAGATTGGCCTCCACTTCTTCTTACAGAAGCTGCTCTGAAGGAAGAGCCAGCACTGCGGGGGCCCTTGCTTCAGCTGGCCCTGTCTTTGCTCTCCTTTTCATGCTCTCCAAGCTGCTGCCTTTAGCTCCTGGCTTTTCCTTCCGCCTTGCATGGCAACCTTTGCTCTTGCTGGCCTCAAGGCTGACTTTGGCTGGGTGTTTGTTGTGCTTGCAGTAAGAAAACTGCTGGACATGGCCAGCTCCCGTGGCATTCCCGGGCCAGCAGCTGACCTGGAGCGCGCCCTGCACTGCCCGCACCAGGCAGGCGGCAGCCTTCCGGTAAGAAGCGGCTCTGTGGGCGCACAGAAGAGGCCACAGGGAATGCACAAGGCCCGGCCACTGGGACAGCCTTTCCTGTCTGCTCCTTGATGAAGGGTCTTCACAGGGAGCAGAGCACGTGCCGCCTGCTGTGTCTCCTCCAGCTGCGTCAGGGCTGAGCCCAAACGGCTCCACCAGGGAGAATCTCCCTCCTGCAGGCGGCGGCGCAAGCTCCTGCAGCCTGCTGCCTTGGAAATCGCCTGCAGGTCTGGCTGCTCTAAGACATTTGGAAGGGAAATTCCCAGAAGCCTCACTCAGCTGAGGCCATTCTGGCTGCAGGAGCTGTAAAATCATTCGTTTGGGTTGCAAAATGCCACTCTCGGGGACCAGCATCAAAGGGCTGGGCAGCAAAAACTAGGCACTGGGATCAAATCTCAGGCTTTCACCCACATGGCATACAGTCGCTTGAATGTCTGAAGAGGCAAAGTAGCTGAAAGGCAGCATCTGTGATTTTTGGCTCATTTTGGATGTGGTGGGGTGCCTATAGCCTTTTCCCCTTGCATCTTGCAGGAGGCTCTGGAGATGTTGCTCTCAGGGGGGCCTGCAACAGCTCAAGGCCATCCCTTGGCTGATTATCATTACGCAGGTAAGCAAAGCAGAGCTTCTTCCTTCACTGACACATGCTGCCGTCCCCTTCAGTGTTGTGGCAAGCGTTTCTGCTTCAACAAATTGTGCTTAACACCAGCACAAGGTCTTGTCTTCTCGGGGGCTGGGGAAAGCACCAGCATCTAGTCCTTCAGCTTTACTTCTTTGCCAATCCTTTTCCCTGGGGACTGCGCGCTCTTGTCTTCATCACCTTCTGAGGGAGCAGACATGTACTCACACGGGAATGATGGCCTGCAACCATTTTCTTTCGGCGGCCAGTGGGATCTACCTCGTGTTGATCGAGGGATCCCTTTACCTGCTGCTTCTTATTGCCAGGCTCTGATAGATGGACACCTGAGGAGAAGGACTCCTTCCAAAAGGCTTTCCACACCTACGGCAAGGATTTTCATCTCATCCAGAAGCAGGTAAACCTGCAGGACATTCTTGACCTGAGCAGATCATCAGGAGGAAAGCTTGCTTCTATCTGGTAACAAACACTGGGCTTCGCTCTCTCTCTTCTCAAGTACCAAAACTGCTCAAGAAGTAACAAAAGGGCACATCAAAGGCCTGTGTGAAAAAGATGATCCTGTCTCTCCAGCCCTTTTCTCCAAGCTCCTTTGCAATATGATGATTTATTCTCTCAGACTTGTCGCACAGGTCTGCTGCTGCTTCCACAAGACATTGTGCTGGCATAAGTGGAGTGAACCCGGGAAAGAAGACCTGTGCTAGATGGATTTGTTGTTGATCTGTGCACTACGTGTGCCACCACGTAGCATGATACACGGTTTACTACATTGCACGATGCCTCTCTTTCTCCATCTTGATTTCATTTTACACCCTACTCCATTGACTTCATGATTTTACTTCCCAGTTTACTCCATCTTCTACTTTTTCCCCAATGCAGCCTACCAAGGAATTTTGGATTCCTTCTTTTTCTCTTCACAACAGATCCAGACTAAGACCGTGGCACAGTGTGTGGAGTTCTACTTCAGCTGGAAAAAGAAGCATCGAGTTGCTAGCACTCTTGCTCAGGTGAGGGGGAAGAAAATCCAGGCGTGCCAGGAGGGTGGAGAAACTGGGAGAAGGGGAGAAAACCTGCTGGCCAGCCGTGCCAGATGCCGCTTTGCCAGGATCACATCGTCCCATGAGCTGGCAAAGGCGCAGCAGATGCTGCCCAGGCCTTCCTTCTGCTGCTGCCCTGAAATACGCCATTCTGGAGCCTAACTTTGAGCCAAGGAAGCCGCACCACCACCCAAATGGGCTTTGACTCTCTACAGATGCGGTTATCAAGGGCTGCCACCTTTGCTGACTCCAATCAGACCCTTCATTCCCCACTGAACTCCTCCTGACATCAGCAATCCCTGTGTTCAGGGAGATGTTGCAGATTTTCAGGCAGTTTTTCTAGCATCCCAGCATACTCGCCAAGAAGCAGCTGCCAGTGCTGTGGCTCCCCTCAGACTTTCCTTACCAGCAAAGAGCAATTTGCTTGGCAAGAGTGAGAGAGAGAGAGAGAAAGAGAGAGAGAGATTATTCTGGGTTCTATAAAACATCTAACCATGTGTCTTCCCTAATTTGACTGAATTTCCTTCCCATTCCCTAGACATTTCTGCAGGAAAACCCGAGGCAAATAGATGTTAGGCAGACAGGCAGAAATAAGAAATGTAGAATTCTAGATGGCCGCACATTTATGCCACCCCTTTGGCCTGTAGGAAAGAGGAGCATTTCCCTCCAAGCTCTGCCTTGGCAGCCCGCCGCAGCCCACTGGCAAAGGCAGCCGTTTCCTCAGCTCTTGAGGGTTTGCAAGGATTTGCTTAGGCCAATAGATTTTTGTGCTGGATGCAGGCATTTCCAGCTTTCTGACGGGAAGGAGACATTGAAACAGGATTCTTTCATTTCCAGGCTGTGGGCGAAGGCAAGAGGAGCAAAAGCCCCCCCAGAAAGGAGGATGGGCAGACAGGGAAGAGAAGCCGCAAGAGGGCTGGCAGCGCCGAGTGTCCCTGCTGCCAACCGCGCCAGCCGCCCCGTTCGGCGGGAGGCCCCTTTCCCTGCGGCCAGTGCAAATGGTGCGCAAGTTCCTGCTCTTTCTGCTCCAACCTGCGCCTTGCCACTAAAACAGGCTGACCCTTTGCAAAGGCGCCGCAGGGCAAGCTCAGGCCACTTGCACCATCGCCCCTCGCAGCCCTGCTCAAGCTTACAACCCACCTCAAACCCAAACAGCTCACTTAAATACCAGCCTTCACTATGAAACCTTGCCCTGCCCCAACAACACACTGCATACAAGTAGGAACAGATCCATCAAACCTGGCTTTGATGCTGCTGATCAAATTCCAAATAGCATGCAGCAAAAGGAGGAAGACATTTCAAGGCATTGAAACAAGAAAGATCGGACTCATGGTCTGATCAATTCACAACGTGCCACTGCCCAAAAAGACAGAAATTCCTACTAAAAGGGACATCTTGCCGCTTGCTTTAACGGTGTGTACTAAATTGAACAATGGATGCTTTGTTTCCTATCTTCCAGGCTCTTTGAAACCATGCAGGAAAGGAACAAACACAGGAGAAGACATCGCCCTCGCAAAGAAGCAGAGCCTCTCCCCAAGAAGAAAAGACCAAATTAGACAAGCCTGCAGCTTGTCCAGCCGGGCCTAGCAAGGGTTAGGCATCAATAGGACTAGATAGGAATAGCACTGGTGTTTAAGCTTTTAGACTTGTTGAAATTCTATTTAGTTAGTTTACATGATAGGAATCTCCTCGATTTCTTACTTAAGGTACATGACTATTATTCAAGATTCATTCGTAGGATTAGATTTATCAGTCAATGTAAGAGGCTTGGTGTTGGCTACGCTGCGTCTTTTGTCATTTTGCCTTTGTTGAGACACAATCTGTCTTTATCATTAAACCATGTTTGTTCCACTTTGTCTTTTGGTCTGTATGAAATCACTCTGGCAATCAAAGACGGCACTTGCCCTGAGAGGAGAATCTGGGCACGCACGACCTCCCCCAGGCCCAGCCCCTTGCTCAGCTGGCAGGACTGGCAAAGGTGTGTCTCCTTTACTGCCAGGGAAATAACGCTGGCGCTTCATCCTTTGATTCCTAAAAATCTCAGCTGCGAGTGGAAAGGGAGGCTTTGTTTAATTCAATGAATTGGATGAAAATGTGTGCTCTGCTCTCACCATCGTTTCTGGCCTAAATGCAAGGGCTTTAGTCCTTTTTGTAGCCCAGCAACATAACTTTGTTTCATTTTGGGGGACTGATGGACCTGACCACCTTGGAAGACCTTTCTAGAACCCCTCCAATTCTATCCAATTTGTATCCACATGCACCACAAAGGCATCAGTAGTTCACTTTCAGTTTCTCTTGAAAGCACCACTCTCCCACTCTGGGCCTCCACCAATCTCCTCAGCTAAAGCAGAGCGGCTGGGATCATGATCCTCTCTCTGGCTTCCCACAGCTTAGGTATTTGCACTAAAGAAGAAGCAAAGTCCCTCTTTCATCTAGCCCAGCAAATGGCACTGCCCAGCAAGGCTTTGCTGGCAGGGGCTGTGCAGGGTGGAGAGGGGGTGAGGGAGGGGGCAATTGCCAGGCTGCTTCTGGGAAGCCCAGGCAAGCTTGCCCTTGTCTGATGGAGCCAGTGCAGCTGGCCTTTGGAGCCTACAAAGTATCTGCCTTGCAGTGGCACTTGGTACAGCTGCCCCCTCACTTTGCTGCCTGTGGCAACATGCAGCCTGCAAAGGAAGCAAGATTGGGACTGAAGCAAGATTTGCTTTGCCTTAACTATAGGCTGGGAAGCAGCAAAAGTGGCTGGGTTTTGTCCTATCTGGCACCTAAGTATTAAAAGAAACGCCAAGGCCATCAGTGTGGAAAGGTAATTCCATCAGTGTTCCTTTGTTAGAGGAATGCCTGAGTCTTTTGAGACAAACAGCTAGTTTCTCCAAGGCAGCTGGAAGAGGGATATAGAAAGTCTGCATTCATGTTTGCTACAGAAATGCCCCTGTGCTGTCCCTGTCTGTGTGTCCCCATCAGTTGCCCTGAGAAACATGCTGTTTCTCTAAGTTTCAAGGAAGGAGTGATGAGGTGAGTGACCAGCTCAGAGGCCCAAAGGAGGGAAAACATCAAGTGACATTATTGGGCAGCAAAAGGAGATTTGAGAAAGGGGGCAGCATGAATGCCTCCACTTTGAGAGGAAGCTTTGGAGTTGCCTCTCGGCTGAACAACTTGCAAATTCTAGCTCCTCTCAGAGCTGGAGGAGAGCCAGCGGGAGGAGTCCTGCTGGTTCTCCAGGGCAGGAGATGAGGTTCTGGGCCCTTGGACACAGACAGGCTCCTGGGCACCTTGAGCTGCAGACACCTTGCAGACAAGCACCGAGAAGAGCCAGGGCTGTCCCTGCACTGCTTTTGCCCGTCTCCTCAGACGACTCAGGAGAAAAGCCCAATGGCAAGGCTCTCAAAGCAAGCCTGCAGCAGCAGAAGTAAAAGGGGCAGAGGTGGCCCATGCCTGTTTCTGTCCCATGGCTCCCCTGGCGTTCTACATGGAATGTTGGGCTGTGCCCATAGCAACTGTCGTTGTCTCCTGCTCCTGCGGCCCTTGCTGGAACGCTGGTGGAGCAGCGCTGGAGCAGCGGCTGCAGGATCAGCTCCTGGGCTCTCCCTGACCAGCCACCTCCTGCACTCAGCGCCACACCCGGCCTCTGCACCCACATCCTCGTCTCCTTGGCTGCCTCCAGGCATCCCCACACCACTTGGGCACCGTCAAAGGTAAGAAAGTCCCCGTTTGCCCTCAAAGCACTAACACAAGGCCAGGAGGCTCCAGCTGCCTCTCCCACCAACCACGACACACAGGCTGCGTGCTCACTTTCCCCACACCAGGTTCCACGTCCAAGCGGGCTGCAGCTTCTGAAGGAATCATGTTGCCTCCTGGGCAAACACAGACCTTTCCATAGAGGAGGTAGAGAGCTGTCACAGTGCAGTTGCAGATCCTCCTCCACGCATCACCTGCTTCAAAGTTCTTGGCACCCATTGCAGTCCTAAACCTAGCTTGTGGTGACCCCAAATCAAATTGGTCATGGCTGACGAGTTCAGGGCTTCAGTGCCAACAAATCCCCTTATGCCCTGACTCAGCTCACACCTGCTCCAAAGCTGCAAAAACCAGAATGATGGCACTTCTCCTCTGGGATCCCTCTCATTCAGGCCATGGAAGCATTTCACTGGGCTTCTCCTCAAACACAGGTGTTCAACTTCAAAAATGATCTGCTATCAGCAATCCTGATGTGCTTACATAGTTCCATCTCTGATAGATACATTCTATTTTCATATCCTGTAGATAGTTTCTTCAGTGCATGTAGGGCTGGTTCTACCTCATGCTCAGGGGCAGCTGTGAAATGCCATCTTCTCAAGAACACAATCACAGTACCAGAGAAGTTTCTGGCTTGGAAGGGATTCTCAAAGATCACTGAGCCCAACTCCAGGGCCTGCCCAGGGCAGCCTCAACAATCACACCCTGTGCCCAAGAGCGCTGTCCAAACATTTTGGAGCTCAGTCAGCCTTGCTGCTGGCACCCCTTCCCGGGAGAGCCTGTTGCAGTGGCCAAGCACCCTCTGCGTGAAGAGCCTTTTCCTTCTATCCACCCTAAGCCTGCACTGGCACATCTTGCAGCCCATTCTCTTGCCTCTTCCCACTGGCCCCAGGACTGAAGAGAGTAGTGCATGGCCTTCTGCTTCCCCTCCTGAGGATAGCTGCTGGCTGCTAGAGGCTCCTGCCTAGGCAATTCCACCTCAAAACCACGGCAATGACAGCAAAAAGAAAGGAGCTGGGACAGAGGAGCTCAGGGCTTGCAACGATGAGGTCGAGAAGGAAGGCTACTGACACATCCTTGGCGGAACGATTTCTAACTGGAGCATTGTTTGGATCTTTTGCAGGTGGAAAGGAGAGGCACAATGAAAAGGAAAGCAAGAGCCAACAATCAGCCGTGAGTTTTGCCCCAGGGTTAAAGGACAGCAAACTGGAGGCATGGGCAGGAGGAGAACTGCTCTTTCAGAGTCAGGGTGGAATTGCTTCAAGCCTGTGCATCCACAGCAAGGCTCTCTCCAGCACTTGCCTTTCTTACCTCCACCTCCTTCTTCCTTTAGGCACATCAATGTTGGCAGCGACTTTCAGGCTGAGCTCCCACAGCTGCAGAGCAGAGCACCAAGTGAGGATGAAGAGCCTGCAACCCTGGTCTGGAAGGCCTGGGGAGAAGATGACTCTGACATGGAAAAACCTGACAGAGGTAGCTTCTCTTCAAGCTTTTCTTCCACCCCTGACATACTTGGATCTTTCAAAGTCTCCTTTTGCATAGAAAGGCAGCTTTTTGCAGGCTGCGCTTCTCTCCCTGTCTCGCCCATCTTCCCATCTACAAGTGTTAGAGGCAAGGAGAATGCTCTGCTTGTGCAGCAGAGCAGGAAAAAGAGCAAGCATCTTGCTCTCCAAATTGGTCAGGCCCATTTGCCACTGCAAGAGAGGAGATTGGCCTGCAGTTCTTCTTACAGAAGCTGCTCTGAAGGGAGAGCCAGCACTGAAGCGGGGGCCCTTGCTTCAGCTGGCCCTGTCTTTGCTCTCCTTTTCATGCTCTCCAAGCTGCTGCCTTTAGCTCCTGGCCTTTCCTTCCGCCTTGCATGGCAACCTTTGCTCTTGCTGGCCTCAAGGCTGACTTTGGCTGCCTTTTTGATGTGCTTGCAGTAAGACAACTGCTGGACATGGCCAGCTCCCGTGGCATTCCCGGGCCAGCAGCTGACCTGGAGCGCGCCCTGCACTGCCTGCACCAGGCACGCGGCAGCCTTCCGGTAAGAAGCGGCTCTGTGGGCGCGCAGAAGAGGCCACAGGGAATGCACAAGGCCCGGCCACTGGGACAGCCTTTCCTGCCTGCTCCTTGATGAAGGGTCTTCACAGGGAGCAGAGCACGTGCTGCCTGCTGTGTCTCCTCCAGCTGCGTCAGGGCTGAGCCCAAACGGCTCCAGCAGGGAGAATCTCCCTCCTGCAGGTGGCGGCGCAAGCTCCTGCAGCCTGCTGCCTTGGAAATGGCCTGCAGGTCTGGCTGCTCTAAGACATTTGGAGGGGAAATTCCCAGAAGCCTCACTCAGCTGAGGCCATTCTGGCTGCGAGAGCTGCAAAATCATTTGCTTGGGGAGCAAAATGCCACTCTTGGGGACCAGCATCCCAGGGCTGGGCAGCAAAAACTAGGCACTGGGATCAAATCACAGGCTTTCACCCACATGGCATTCAGATGCTTGAATGTCTGAAGAGGCAAAGTAGCTGAAAGGCAGCATCTGTGATTTTTGGCTCATTTTGGATTTGGTGGGTCACCTAAGGCCTTTTCCCCTTGCATCTTGCAGGAGGCTCTGGAGATGTTGCTCTCAGGGGGGCCTGCAACAGCTCAAGGCCGTCCCTTGGCTGATTATCATTACGCAGGTAAGCAAAGCAGAGCTTCTTCCTTCACTGACACATGCTGCCGTCCCCTTCAGTGTTGTGGCAAGCGTTTCTGCTTCAACAAATTGTGCTTAACACCAGCACAAGGTCTTGTCTTCTCGGGGGCTGGGGAAAGCACCAGCATCTAGTCCTTCAGCTTTACTTCTTTGCCAATCCTTTTCCCTGGGGAATGCCTGCTCTTGTCTTCATCACCTTCTGAGGGAGCAGACATGTACTCACACGGGAACGATGGCCTGACACCTTTTTCTTTCGGCGGCCAGTGGGATCTACTTCATGTGGATCGAGGGATCCATTTACCTGCTGCTTCTTATTGCCAGGCTCTGATAGATGGACACCTGAGGAGAAGGACTCCTTCCAAAAGGCTTTCCACACCTACGGCAAGGATTTTCATCTCATCCAGAAGCAGGTAAATCTGCAGGACATTCTTGACCTGAGCAGATCATCAGGAGGAAAGCTTGCTTCTATCTGGTAACAAACACTGGGCTTCGCTCTCTCTCTTCTCAAGTACCAAAACTGCTCAAGTAGTAACAAAAGGGCACATCAAAGGCCTGTGTGAAAAGGATGATCCTGTCTCTCCAGCCCTTTTCTCCAAGCTCCTTTGCAATATGATGATTTATTCTCTCAGACTTGTCGCACAGGTCTGCTGCTGCTTCCACAAGACATTATGCTGTCATAAGTGGAGTGAACCCGGGAAAGAAGACCTCTGCTAGATGGATTTGTTGTTGATCTGTGCATTACGTAGCATGATAGACAGTTTACTACATTGCATGATGCCTCTCTTTCTCCATCTTGATTTCATTTTACACCCTACTCCATTGACTTCATGATTTTACTTCCCAGTTTACTCCATCTTCTACTTTTTCCCCAATGCAGCCTACCAAGGAATTTTGGATTCCTTGTTTTTCTCTTCACAACAGATCCAGACTAAGACCGTGGCACAGTGTGTGGAGTACTACTACAGCTGGAAAAAGGAGCATCGAGTTGCTAGCACTCTTGCTCAGGTGAGGGGGAAGAAAATCCAGGCGTGCCAGGAGGGTGGAGAAACTGGGAGAAGGGGAGAAAACCTGCTGGCCAGCTGTGCCAGACGCCGCTTTGCAAGGATCACATCGTCCCATGCGCTGGCAAAGGCGCAGCAGATGCTGCCCAGGCCTTCCTTCTGCTGCTGCCCTGAAATACGCCATTCTGGAGCCTAACTTTGAGCCAAGGAAGCCGCACCACCACCCAAATGGGCTTTGACTCTCTACAGATGGCTTTCTCAAGGGCTGCCTCCTTTGCTGACTCCAATCAGACCCTTCATTCCCCACTGAACTCCTCCTGACATCAGCAATCCCTGTGTTCAGGGAGATGTTGCAGATTTTCATGCAGTTTTTCTAGCATCCCAGCATACTCGCCAAGAAGCAGCTGCCAGTGCTGTGGCTCCCCTCAGACTTTCCTTACCAGCAAAGAGCAATTTGCTTGGCAAGAGTGAGAGAGAGAGAGAGAAAGAGAGAGAGAGATTATTCTGGGTTCTATATAACATCTAACCAAGTGTCTTCCTTAATTTGACTGAATTTCCATCCCATTCCCTAGACATTTCTGCAGGAGAACCCGAGGCAAAAAGATGTTAGGCAGACAGGCAGAAATAAGAAATGTAGAATTCTAGATAGCCGCAAATTTATGCCAACCCTTTGGCCTGTAGGAAAGAGGAGCATTTCCCTCCAAGCTCTGCCTTGGCAGCCCTCCGCAGCCCACTGGCAAAGGCAGCCGTTACCTCAGCTCTTGAGGGTTTGCAAGGATTTGCTTAGGCCAATAGATTTTTGTGCTGGACGCAGGCATTTCCAGCTTTCTGACGGGAAGGAGACATTGAAACAGGATTCTTTGATTTTCCAGGCTGTGGGCGAAGGCAAGAGGAGCAAAAGCCCCCCCAGAAAGGAGGATGGGCAGACAGGGAAGAGAAGCCGCAAGAGGGCTGGCAGCGCCGAGTGTCCCTGCTGCCAACCGCGCCAGCCGCCCCGTTCGGCGGGAGGCCCCTTTCCCTGCGGCCAGTGCAAACGGTGCGCAAGTTCCTGCTCTTTCTGCTCCAACCTGTGCCTTGCCACTAAAAGAGGCTGACCCTTTGCAAAGGCGCCGCAGGGCAAGCTCAGGCCACTTGCACCATTGCCCCTCGCAGCCCTGCTCAAGCTTACAACCCACCTCAAACCCAAACAGCTCACTTAAAACCCAGCCTTCACTATGAAACCTTGCCCTGCCCCAACAACACACACTGCATACAAGTAGGAACAGATCCATCAAAGCTGCCTTTGATGCTGCTGATCAAATTCCAAATAGCATGCAGCAAAAGGAGGAAGACATTTCAAGGCATTGAAACAAGAAAGATCGGACTCATGGTCTGATCAATTCACAACGTGCCACTGCCCAAAAAGACAGAAATTCCTACTAAAAGGGACATCTTGCCGCTTGCTTTAACGGTGTGTACTAAATTGAACAATGGATGCTTTGTTTCCTATCTTCCAGGCTCTTTGAAACCATGCAGGAAAGGAACAAACACAGGAGAAGACATGGCCCTCGCAAAGAAGCAGAGCCTCTCCCCAAGAAGAAAAGACCAAATTAGACAAGCCTGCAGCTTATCCAACAGGGCCTAGCAAGGGTTAGGCTTCAATAGGACTAGATAGGAATAGCACTGGTGTTTAAGCTTTTAGACTTGTTGAAATTCTATTTAGTTAGTTTACATGATATTAATCTCCTCAATTTCTTAATTAAGGTACGTAACTATTATTCAAGATTCATTAGTAGGATTAGATTTATCAGTCAATGTAAGAGGCTTGGTGTTGGCTACGCTGCGTCTTTTGTCATTTTGCCTTTGTTGAGACACAATCTGTCTTTATCATTAAACCATGTTTGTTCCACTTTGTCTTTTGGTCTGTATGAAATCACTCTGGCAATCAAAGACGGCACTTGCCCTGAGAGGAGAATCTGGGCACGCACGACCTCCCCCAGGCCCAGCCCCTTGCTCAGCTGGCAGGACTGGCAAAGGTGTGTCTCCTTTACTGCCAGGGAAATAACGCTGGCGCTTCATCCTTTGATTCCTAAAAATCTCAGCTGCGAGTGGAAAGGGAGGCTTTGTTTAATTCAATGAATTGGATGAAAATGTGTGCTCTGCTCTCACCATCGTTTCTGGCCTAAATGCAAGGGCTTTAGTCCTTTTTGTAGCCCAGCAACATAACTTTGTTTCATTTTGGGGGACTGATGGACCTGACCACCTTGGAAGACCTTTCTAGAACCCCTCCAATTCTATCCAATTTGTATCCACATGCACCACAAAGGCATCAGTAGTTCACTTTCAGTTTCTCTTGAAAGCACCACTCTCCCACTCTGGGCCTCCACCAATCTCCTCAGCTAAAGCAGAGCGGCTGGGATCATGATCCTCTCTCTGGCTTCCCACAGCTTAGGTATTTGCACTAAAGAAGAAGCAAAGTCCCTCTTTCATCTAGCCCAGCAAATGGCACTGCCCAGCAAGGCTTTGCTGGCAGGGGCTGTGCAGGGTGGAGAGGGGGCGAGGGAGGGGGCAATTGCCAGGCTGCTTCTGGGAAGCCCAGGCAAGCTTGCCCTTGTCTGATGGAGCCAGTGCAGCTGGCCTTTGGAGCCTACAAAGTATCTGCCTTGCAGTGGCACTTGGTACAGCTGCCCCCTCACTTTGCTGCCTGTGGCAACATGCAGCCTGCAAAGGAAGCAAGATTGGGACTGAAGCAAGATTTGCTTTGCCTTAACTATAGGCTGGGAAGCAGCAAAAGTGGCTGGGTTTTGTCCTATCTGGCACCTAAGTATGAAAAGAAACGCCAAGGCCATCAGTGTGGAAAGGTAATTCCATCAGTGTTCCTTTGTTAGAGGAATGCCTGAGTCTTTTGAGACAAACAGCTAGTTTCTCCAAGGCAGCTGGAAGAGGGATATAGAAAGTCTGCATTCATGTTTGCTGCAGAAATGCCCCTGTGCTGTCCCTGTCTGTGTGTCCCCATCAGTTGCCCTGAGAAACATGCTGTTTCTCT
Source organism: Ammospiza nelsoni (assembly GCF_027579445.1). Taxonomy (NCBI): domain Eukaryota; kingdom Metazoa; phylum Chordata; class Aves; order Passeriformes; family Passerellidae; genus Ammospiza; species Ammospiza nelsoni. The sequence goes on along the minus strand of NC_080669.1, from coordinate 47,845,270 downwards.
AAGTTTCAAGGAAGGAGTGATGAGGTGAGTGACCAGCTCAGAGGCCCAAAGGAGGGAAAACATCAAGTGACATTATTGGGCAGCAAAAGGAGATTTGAGAAAGGGGGCAGCATGAATGCCTCCACTTTGAGAGGAAGCTTTGGAGTTGCCTCTCGGCTGAACAACTTGCAAATTCTAGCTCCTCTCAGAGCTGGAGGAGAGCCAGCGGGAGGAGTCCTGCTGGTTCTCCAGGGCAGGAGATGAGGTTCTGGGCCCTTGGACACAGACAGGCTCCTGGGCACCTTGAGCTGCAGACACCTTGCAGACAAGCACCGAGAAGAGCCAGGGCTGTCCCTGCACTGCTTTTGCCCGTCTCCTCAGACGACTCAGGAGAAAAGCCCAATGGCAAGGCTCTCAAAGCAAGCCTGCAGCAGCAGAAGTAAAAGGGGCAGAGGTGGCCCATGCCTGTTTCTGTCCCATGGCTCCCCTGGCGTTCTACATGGAATGTTGGGCTGTGCCCATAGCAACTGTCGTTGTCTCCTGCTCCTGCGGCCCTTGCTGGAACGCTGGTGGAGCAGCGCTGGAGCAGCGGCTGCAGGATCAGCTCCTGGGCTCTCCCTGACCAGCCACCTCCTGCACTCAGCGCCACACCCGGCCTCTGCACCCACATCCTCGTCTCCTCGGCTGCCTCCAGGCATCCCCACAGCACTTGGGCACCGTCAAAGGTAAGAAAGTCCCCGTTTGCCCTCAAAGCACTAACACAAGGCCAGGAGGCTCCAGCTGCCTCTCCCACCAACCACGACACACAGGCTGCGTGCTCACTTTCCCCACACCAGGTTCCACGTCCAAGCGGGCTGCAGCTTCTGAAGGAATCATGTTGCCTCCTGGGCAAACACAGACCTTTCCATAGAGGATGTAGAGAGCTGTAACAGTGCTGTTGCAGATCCTCCTCCACGCATCACCTGCTTCAAAGTTCTTGGCACCCATTGCAGTCCTAAACCTAGCTTGTGGTGACCCCAAAACAAATTGTTCATGGCTGACGAGTTCAGGGCTTCAGTGCCAACAAATCCCCTTATGTCCTGACTCAGCTCACGCCTGCTCCAAAGCTGCAAAAACCACAATGATGGCACTTCTCCTCTGGGATCCCTCTCATTCAGGCCATGGAAGCATTTCACTGGGCTTCTCCTCAAACACAGGTGTTCAACTTCAAAAATGATCTGCTATCAGCAATCCTGATGTGCTTACATAGTTCCATCTCTGATAGATACATTCTATTTTCATATCCTGTAGATACTTCTTCAGTGCATGTAGGGCTGGTACTACCTCATGCTCAGGGGCAGCTGTGAAATGCCATCTTCTCAAGAACACAATCACAGTAGCAGAGAAGTTTCTGTCTTGGAAGGGATTCTCAAAGTTCGCTGAGCCCAGATCCAGGGCCTGCCCGGGGCAGCCTCAACAATCACACCCTGTGCCCAAGAGCGCTGTCCAAACACTTTTGGAGCTCAGTCAGCCTTGCTGCTGGCACCCCTTCCCTGGAGAGCCTGTTGCAGTGGCCAAGCACCCTCTGCGTGAAGAGCCTTTTCCTTCTATCCACCCTAAACCTGCACTGGCACATCTTGCGGCCCATTCTCTTGCCTCTTCCCACTGGCCCCAGGACTGAAGAGAGTAGTGCATGGCCTTCTGCTTCCCCTCCTGAGGAAGCTGCTGACTGCTAGAGGCTCCTGCCTAGGCAATTCCACCTCAAAACCACAGCAATGACAGCAAAAAGAAAGGAGCTGGGACAGAGCAGCTCAGCGCTTGCAATGATGAGGATGAGAAGGAAGGCTACTGATCCATCCTTGGCGGAACGATTTCTAACTGGAGCATTGTTTGGATCTTTTCCAGTTGGAAAGGAGAGGCACAATGAAAAGGAAAGCAAGAGCCAACAATCAGCCGTGAGTTTTGCCCCAGGGTTAAAGGACAGCAAACTGGAGGCATGGGCAGGAGGAGAACTGCTCTTTCAGAGTCAGGGTGGAATTGCTTCAAGCCTGTGCATCCACAGCAAGGCTCTCTCCAGCACTTGCCTTTCTTACCTCCACCTCCTTCTTCCTTTAGGCACATCAATGTTGGCAGCGACTTTCAGGCTGAGCTCCCACAGCTGCAGAGCAGAGCACCAAGTGAGGATGAAGAGCCTGCAACCCTGGTCTGGAAGCCCTGGAGAGAAGATGACTCTGACATGGAAAAACCTGACAGAGGTAGCTTCTCTTCAAGCTTTTCTTCCACCCCTGACATACTTGGATCTTTCAAAGTCTCCTTTTGCATAGAAAGGCAGCTTTTTGCAAGCTGCGCTTCTCTCCCTGTCTCGCCCATCTTCCCATCTACAAGTGTTAGAGGCAAGGAGAATGCTCTGCTTCTGCAGCAGAGCAGGAAAAAGAGCAAGCATCCTGCTCTCCAAATTGGTCAGGCCAATTTGCCACTGCAAGAGAGGAGATTGGCCTCCACTTCTTCTTACAGAAGCTGCTCTGAAGGAAGAGCCAGCACTGCGGGGGCCCTTTGCTTCAGCTGGCCCTGTCTTTGCTCTCCTTTTCATGCTCTCCAAGCTGCTGCCTTTAGCTCCTGGCTTTTCCTTCCGCCTTGCATGGCAACCTTTGCTCTTGCTGGCCTCAAGGCTGACTTTGGCTGGGTGTTTGTTGTGCTTGCAGTAAGACAACTGCTGGACATGGCCAGCTCCCGTGGCATTCCCGGGCCAGCAGCTGACCTGGAGCGCGCCCTGCACTGCCTGCACCAGGCAGGCGGCAGCCTTCCGGTAAGAAGCGGCTCTGTGGGCGCACAGAAGAGGCCACAGGGAATGCACAAGGCCCGGCCACTGGGACAGCCTTTCCTGTCTGCTCCTTGATGAAGGGTCTTCACAGGGAGCAGAGCACGTGCCGCCTGCTGTGTCTCCTCCAGCTGCGTCAGGGCTGAGCCCAAACGGCTCCAGCAGGGAGAATCTCCCTCCTGCAGGCGGCGGCACAAGCTCCTGCAGCCTGCTGCCTTGGAAATCGCCTGCAGGTCTGGCTGCTCTAAGACATTTGGAAGGGAAATTCCCAGAAGCCTCACTCAGCTGAGGCCATTCTGGCTGCAGGAGCTGTAAAATCATTCGTTTGGGTTGCAAAATGCCACTCTCGGGGACCAGCATCAAAGGGCTGGGCAGCAAAAACTAGGCACTGGGATCAAATCTCAGGCTTTCACCCACATGGCATACAGTCGCTTGAATGTCTGAAGAGGCAAAGTAGCTGAAAGGCAGCATCTGTGATTTTTGGCTCATTTTGGATGTGGTGGGGTGCCTATAGCCTTTTCCCCTTGCATCTTGCAGGAGGCTCTGGAGATGTTGCTCTCAGGGGGGCCTGCAACAGCTCAAGGCCATCCCTTGGCTGATTATCATTACGCAGGTAAGCAAAGCAGAGCTTCTTCCTTCACTGACACATGCTGCCGTCCCCTTCAGTGTTGTGGCAAGCGTTTCTGCTTCAACAAATTGTGCTTAACACCAGCACAAGGTCTTGTCTTCTCGGGGGCTGGGGAAAGCACCAGCATCTAGTCCTTCAGCTTTACTTCTTTGCCAATCCTTTTCCCTGGGGACTGCGCGCTCTTGTCTTCATCACCTTCTGAGGGAGCAGACATGTACTCACACGGGAATGATGGCCTGCAACCATTTTCTTTCGGCGGCCAGTGGGATCTACCTCGTGTTGATCGAGGGATCCCTTTACCTGCTGCTTCTTATTGCCAGGCTCTGATAGATGGACACCTGAGGAGAAGGACTCCTTCCAAAAGGCTTTCCACACCTACGGCAAGGATTTTCATCTCATCCAGAAGCAGGTAAACCTGCAGGACATTCTTGACCTGAGCAGATCATCAGGAGGAAAGCTTGCTTCTATCTGGTAACAAACACTGGGCTTCGCTCTCTCTCTTCTCAAGTACCAAAACTGCTCAAGAAGTAACAAAAGGGCACATCAAAGGCCTGTGTGAAAAGGATGATCCTGTCTCTCCAGCCCTTTTCTCCAAGCTCCTTTGCAATATGATGATTTATTCTCTAAGACTTGTCGCACAGGTCTGCTGCTGCTGCCACAATACATTGTGCTGGCATAAGTGGAGTGAACCCGGGAAAGAAGACCTGTGCTAGATGGATTTGTTGTTGATCTGTGCACTACGTGTGCCACCACGTAGCATGATACACGGTTTACTACATTGCACGATGCCTCTCTTTCTCCATCTTGATTTCATTTTACACCCTACTCCATTGACTTCATGATTTTACTTCCCAGTTTACTCCATCTTCTACTTTTTCCCCAATGCAGCCTACCAAGGAATTTTGGATTCCTTCTTTTTCTCTTCACAACAGATCCAGACTAAGACCGTGGCACAGTGTGTGGAGTTCTACTTCAGCTGGAAAAAGAAGCATCGAGTTGCTAGCACTCTTGCTCAGGTGAGGGGGAAGAAAATCCAGGCGTGCCAGGAGGGTGGAGAAACTGGGAGAAGGGGAGAAAACCTGCTGGCCAGCCGTGCCAGATGCCGCTTTGCCAGGATCACATCGTCCCATGCGCTGGCAAAGGCGCAGCAGATGCTGCCCAGGCCTTCCTTCTGCTGCTGCCCTGAAATACGCCATTCTGGAGCCTAACTTTGAGCCAAGGAAGCCGCACCACCACCCAAATGGGCTTTGACTCTCTACAGATGCGGTTATCAAGGGCTGCCACCTTTGCTGACTCCAATCAGACCCTTCATTCCCCACTGAACTCCTCCTGACATCAGCAATCCCTGTGTTCAGGGAGATGTTGCAGATTTTCAGGCAGTTTTTCTAGCATCCCAGCATACTCGCCAAGAAGCAGCTGCCAGTGCTGTGGCTCCCCTCAGGCTTTCCTTACCAGCAAAGAGCAATTTGCTTGGCAAGAGTGAGAGAGAGAGAGAGAAAGAGAGAGAGAGATTATTCTGGGTTCTATAAAACATCTAACCATGTGTCTTCCCTAATTTGACTGAATTTCCTTCCCATTCCCTAGACATTTCTGCAGGAAAACCCGAGGCAAATAGATGTTAGGCAGACAGGCAGAAATAAGAAATGTAGAATTCTAGATGGCCGCACATTTATGCCACCCCTTTGGCCTGTAGGAAAGAGGAGCATTTCCCTCCAAGCTCTGCCTTGGCAGCCCGCCGCAGCCCACTGGCAAAGGCAGCCGTTTCCTCAGCTCTTGAGGGTTTGCAAGGATTTGCTTAGGCCAATAGATTTTTGTGCTGGATGCAGGCATTTCCAGCTTTCTGACGGGAAGGAGACATTGAAACAGGATTCTTTCATTTCCAGGCTGTGGGCGAAGGCAAGAGGAGCAAAAGCCCCCCCAGAAAGGAGGATGGGCAGACAGGGAAGAGAAGCCGCAAGAGGGCTGGCAGCGCCGAGTGTCCCTGCTGCCAACCGCGCCAGCCGCCCCGTTCGGCGGGAGGCCCCTTTCCCTGCGGCCAGTGCAAATGGTGCGCAAGTTCCTGCTCTTTCTGCTCCAACCTGCGCCTTGCCACTAAAACAGGCTGACCCTTTGCAAAGGCGCCGCAGGGCAAGCTCAGGCCACTTGCACCATCGCCCCTCGCAGCCCTGCTCAAGCTTACAACCCACCTCAAACCCAAACAGCTCACTTAAAAACCAGCCTTCACTATGAAACCTTGCCCTGCCCCAACAACACACACTGCATACAAGTAGGAACAGATCCATCAAAGCTGCCTTTGATGCTGCTGATCAAATTCCAAATAGCATGCAGCAAAAGGAGGAAGACATTTCAAGGCATTGAAACAAGAAAGATCGGACTCATGGTCTGATCAATTCACAACGTGCCACTGCCCAAAAAGACAGAAATTCCTACTAAAAGGGACATCTTGCCGCTTGCTTTAACGGTGTGTACTAAATTGAACAATGGATGCTTTGTTTCCTATCTTCCAGGCTCTTTGAAACCATGCAGGAAAGGAACAAACACAGGAGAAGACATCGCCCTCGCAAAGAAGCAGAGCCTCTCCCCAAGAAGAAAAGACCAAATTAGACAAGCCTGCAGCTTGTCCAGCCGGGCCTAGCAAGGGTTAGGCATCAATAGGACTAGATAGGAATAGCACTGGTGTTTAAGCTTTTAGACTTGTTGAAATTCTATTTAGTTAGTTTACATGATAGGAATCTCCTCGATTTCTTACTTAAGGTACATGACTATTATTCAAGATTCATTCGTAGGATTAGATTTATCAGTCAATGTAAGAGGCTTGGTGTTGGCTACGCTGCGTCTTTTGTCATTTTGCCTTTGTTGAGACACAATCTGTCTTTATCATTAAACCATGTTTGTTCCACTTTGTCTTTTGGTCTGTATGAAATCACTCTGGCAATCAAAGACGGCACTTGCCCTGAGAGGAGAATCTGGGCACGCACGACCTCCCCCAGGCCCAGCCCCTTGCTCAGCTGGCAGGACTGGCAAAGGTGTGTCTCCTTTACTGCCAGGGAAATAACGCTGGCGCTTCATCCTTTGATTCCTAAAAATCTCAGCTGCGAGTGGAAAGGGAGGCTTTGTTTAATTCAATGAATTGGATGAAAATGTGTGCTCTGCTCTCACCATCGTTTCTGGCCTAAATGCAAGGGCTTTAGTCCTTTTTGTAGCCCAGCAACATAACTTTGTTTCATTTTGGGGGACTGATGGACCTGACCACCTTGGAAGACCTTTCTAGAACCCCTCCAATTCTATCCAATTTGTATCCACATGCACCACAAAGGCATCAGTAGTTCACTTTCAGTTTCTCTTGAAAGCACCACTCTCCCACTCTGGGCCTCCACCAATCTCCTCAGCTAAAGCAGAGCGGCTGGGATCATGATCCTCTCTCTGGCTTCCCACAGCTTAGGTATTTGCACTAAAGAAGAAGCAAAGTCCCTCTTTCATCTAGCCCAGCAAATGGCACTGCCCAGCAAGGCTTTGCTGGCAGGGGCTGTGCAGGGTGGAGAGGGGGCGAGGGAGGGGGCAATTGCCAGGCTGCTTCTGGGAAGCCCAGGCAAGCTTGCCCTTGTCTGATGGAGCCAGTGCAGCTGGCCTTTGGAGCCTACAAAGTATCTGCCTTGCAGTGGCACTTGGTACAGCTGCCCCCTCACTTTGCTGCCTGTGGCAACATGCAGCCTGCAAAGGAAGCAAGATTGGGACTGAAGCAAGATTTGCTTTGCCTTAACTATAGGCTGGGAAGCAGCAAAAGTGGCTGGGTTTTGTCCTATCTGGCACCTAAGTATGAAAAGAAACGCCAAGGCCATCAGTGTGGAAAGGTAATTCCATCAGTGTTCCTTTGTTAGAGGAATGCCTGAGTCTTTTGAGACAAACAGCTAGTTTCTCCAAGGCAGCTGGAAGAGGGATATAGAAAGTCTGCATTCATGTTTGCTACAGAAATGCCCCTGTGCTGTCCCTGTCTGTGTGTCCCCATCAGTTGCCCTGAGAAACATGCTGTTTCTCTAAGTTTCAAGGAAGGAGTGATGAGGTGAGTGACCAGCTCAGAGGCCCAAAGGAGGGAAAACATCAAGTGACATTATTGGGCAGCAAAAGGAGATTTGAGAAAGGGGGCAGCATGAATGCCTCCACTTTGAGAGGAAGCTTTGGAGTTGGCTCTCGGCTGAACAACTTGCAAATTCTAGCTCCTCTCAGAGCTGGAGGAGAGCCAGCGGGAGGAGTCCTGCTGGTTCTCCAGGGCAGGAGATGAGGTTCTGGGCCCTTGGACACAGACAGGCTCCTGGGCACCTTCAGCTGCAGACACCTTGCAGACAAGCACCGAGAAGAGCCAGGGCTGTCCCTGCACTGCTTTTGCCCGTCTCCTCAGACGACTCAGGAGAAAAGCCCAATGGCAAGGCTCTCAAAGCAAGCCTGCAGCAGCAGAAGTAAAAGGGGCAGAGGTGGCCCATGCCTGTTTCTGTCCCATGGCTCCCCTGGCGTTCTACATGGAATGTTGGGCTGTGCCCATAGCAACTGTCGTTGTCTCCTGCTCCTGCGGCCCTTGCTGGAACGCTGGTGGAGCAGCGCTGGAGCAGCGGCTGCAGGATCAGCTCCTGGGCTCTCCCTGACCAGCCACCTCCTGCACTCAGCGCCACACCCGGCCTCTGCACCCACATCCTCATCTCCTTGGCTGCCTCCAGGCATCCCCACACCACTTGGGCACCGTCAAAGGTAAGAAAGTCCCCGTTTGCCCTCAAAGCACTAACACAAGGCCAGGAGGCTCCAGCTGCCTCTCCCACCAACCACGACACACAGGCTGCGTGCTCACTTTCCCCACACCAGGTTCCACGTCCAAGCGGGCTGCAGCTTCTGAAGGAATCATGTTGCCTCCTGGGCAAACACAGACCTTTCCATAGAGGAGGTAGAGAGCTGTCACAGTGCAGTTGCAGATCCTCCTCCACGCATCACCTGCTTCAAAGTTCTTGGCACCCATTGCAGTCCTAAACCTAGCTTGTGGTGACCCCAAATCAAATTGGTCATGGCTGACGAGTTCAGGGCTTCAGTGCCAACAAATCCCCTTATGCCCTGACTCAGCTCACGCCTGCTCCAAAGCTGCAAAAACCAGAATGATGGCACTTCTCCTCTGGGATCCCTCTCATTCAGGCCATGGAAGCATTTCACTGGGCTTCTCCTCAAACACAGGTGTTCAACTTCAAAAATGATCTGCTATCAGCAATCCTGATGTGCTTACATAGTTCCATCTCTGATAGATACATTCTATTTTCATATCCTTTAGATACTTTTTTCAGTGCATGTAGGGCTGGTTCTACCTCATGCTCAGGGGCAGCTGTGAAATGCCATCTTCTCAAGAACACAATCACAGTAGCAGAGAAGTTTCTGGCTTGGAAGGGATTCTCAAAGATCACTGAGCCCAACTCCAGGGCCTGCCCAGGGCAGCCTCAACAATCACACCCTGTGCCCAAGAGCGCTGTCCAAACATTTTGGAGCTCAGTCAGCCTTGCTGCTGGCACCCCTTCCCGGGAGAGCCTGTTGCAGTGGCCAAGCACCCTCTGCGTGAAGAGCCTTTTCCTTCTATCCACCCTAAGCCTGCACTGGCACATCTTGCAGCCCATTCTCTTGCCTCTTCCCACTGGCCCCAGGACTGAAGAGAGTAGTGCATGGCCTTCTGCTTCCCCTCCTGAGGATAGCTGCTGGCTGCTAGAGGCTCCTGCCTAGGCAATTCCACCTCAAAACCACGGCAATGACAGCAAAAAGAAAGGAGCTGGGACAGAGGAGCTCAGGGCTTGCAACGATGAGGTCGAGAAGGAAGGCTACTGACACATCCTTGGCGGAACGATTTCTAACTGGAGCATTGTTTGGATCTTTTGCAGGTGGAAAGGAGAGGCACAATGAAAAGGAAAGCAAGAGCCAACAATCAGCCGTGAGTTTTGCCCCAGGGTTAAAGGACAGCAAACTGGAGGCATGGGCAGGAGGAGAACTGCTCTTTCAGAGTCAGGGTGGAATTGCTTCAAGCCTGTGCATCCACAGCAAGGCTCTCTCCAGCACTTGCCTTTCTTACCTCCACCTCCTTCTTCCTTTAGGCACATCAATGTTGGCAGCGACTTTCAGGCTGAGCTCCCACAGCTGCAGAGCAGAGCACCAAGTGAGGATGAAGAGCCTGCAACCCTGGTCTGGAAGGCCTGGGGAGAAGATGACTCTGACATGGAAAAACCTGACAGAGGTAGCTTCTCTTCAAGCTTTTCTTCCACCCCTGACATACTTGGATCTTTCAAAGTCTCCTTTTGCATAGAAAGGCAGCTTTTTGCAGGCTGCGCTTCTCTCCCTGTCTCGCCCATCTTCCCATCTACAAGTGTTAGAGGCAAGGAGAATGCTCTGCTTCTGCAGCAGAGCAGGAAAAAGAGCAAGCATCTTGCTCTCCAAATTGGTCAGGCCCATTTGCCACTGCAAGAGAGGAGATTGGCCTGCACTTCTTCTTACAGAAGCTGCTCTGAAGGGAGAGCCAGCACTGAAGCGGGGGCCCTTGCTTCAGCTGGCCCTGTCTTTGCTCTCCTTTTCATGCTCTCCAAGCTGCTGCCTTTAGCTCCTGGCCTTTCCTTCCGCCTTGCATGGCAACCTTTGCTCTTGCTGGCCTCAAGGCTGACTTTGGCTGCCTTTTTGATGTGCTTGCAGTAAGACAACTGCTGGACATGGCCAGCTCCCGTGGCATTCCCGGGCCAGCAGCTGACCTGGAGCGCGCCCTGCACTGCCTGCACCAGGCACGCGGCAGCCTTCCGGTAAGAAGCGGCTCTGTGGGCGCGCAGAAGAGGCCACAGGGAATGCACAAGTCCCGGCCACTGGGACAGCCTTTCCTGCCTGCTCCTTGATGAAGGGTCTTCACAGGGACCAGAGCACGTGCTGCCTGCTGTGTCTCCTCCAGCTGCGTCAGGGCTGAGCCCAAACGGCTCCAGCAGGGAGAATCTCCCTCCTGCAGGTGGCGGCGCAAGCTCCTGCAGCCTGCTGCCTTGGAAATGGCCTGCAGGTCTGGCTGCTCTAAGACATTTGGAGGGGAAATTCCCAGAAGCCTCACTTAGCTGAGGCCATTCCGGCTGCGAGAGCTGCAAAATCATTTGCTTCGGGAGCAAAATGCCACTCTTGGGGACCAGCATCCCAGGGCTGGGCAGCAAAAACTAGGCACTGGGATCAAATCACAGGCTTTCACCCACATGGCATTCAGATGCTTGAATGTCTGAAGAGGCAAAGTAGCTGAAAGGCAGCATCTGTGATTTTTGGCTCATTTTGGATTTGGTGGGTCACCTAAGGCCTTTTCCCCTTGCATCTTGCAGGAGGCTCTGGAGATGTTGCTCTCAGGGGGGCCTGCAACAGCTCAAGGCCGTCCCTTGGCTGATTATCATTACGCAGGTAAGCAAAGCAGAGCTTCTTCCTTCACTGACACATGCTGCCTTCCCCTTCAGTGTTGTGGCAAGCGTTTCTGCTTCAACAAATTGTGCTTAACACCAGCACAAGGTCTTGTCTTCTCGGGGGCTGGGGAAAGCACCAGCATCTAGTCCTTCAGCTTTACTTCTTTGCCAATCCTTTTCCCTGGGGAATGCCTGCTCTTGTCTTCATCACCTTCTGAGGGAGCAGACATGTACTCACACGGGAACGATGGCCTGACACCTTTTTCTTTCGGCGGCCAGTGGGATCTACTTCATGTGGATCGAGGGATCCATTTACCTGCTGCTTCTTATTGCCAGGCTCTGATAGATGGACACCTGAGGAGAAGGACTCCTTCCAAAAGGCTTTCCACACCTACGGCAAGGATTTTCATCTCATCCAGAAGCAGGTAAATCTGCAGGACATTCTTGACCTGAGCAGATCATCAGGAGGAAAGCTTGCTTCTATCTGGTAACAAACACTGGGCTTCGCTCTCTCTCTTCTCAAGTACCAAAACTGCTCAAGTAGTAACAAAAGGGCACATCAAAGGCCTGTGTGAAAAGGATGATCCTGTCTCTCCAGCCCTTTTCTCCAAGCTCCTTTGCAATATGATGATTTATTCTCTCAGACTTGTCGCACAGGTCTGCTGCTGCTTCCACAAGACATTATGCTGTCATAAGTGGAGTGAACCCGGGAAAGAAGACCTCTGCTAGATGGATTTGTTGTTGATCTGTGCATTACGTAGCATGATAGACAGTTTACTACATTGCATGATGCCTCTCTTTCTCCATCTTGATTTCATTTTACACCCTACTCCATTGACTTCATGATTTTACTTCCCAGTTTACTCCATCTTCTACTTTTTCCCCAATGCAGCCTACCAAGGAATTTTGGATTCCTTGTTTTTCTCTTCACAACAGATCCAGACTAAGACCGTGGCACAGTGTGTGGAGTACTACTACAGCTGGAAAAAGGAGCATCGAGTTGCTAGCACTCTTGCTCAGGTGAGGGGGAAGAAAATCCAGGCGTGCCAGGAGGGTGGAGAAACTGGGAGAAGGGGAGAAAACCTGCTGGCCAGCTGTGCCAGACGCCGCTTTGCAAGGATCACATCGTCCCATGCGCTGGCAAAGGCGCAGCAGATGCTGCCCAGGCCTTCCTTCTGCTGCTGCCCTGAAATACGCCATTCTGGAGCCTAACTTTGAGCCAAGGAAGCCGCACCACCACCCAAATGGGCTTTGACTCTCTACAGATGGCTTTCTCAAGGGCTGCCTCCTTTGCTGACTCCAATCAGACCCTTCATTCCCCACTGAACTCCTCCTGACATCAGCAATCCCTGTGTTCAGGGAGATGTTGCAGATTTTCAGGCAGTTTTTCTAGCATCCCAGCATACTCGCCAAGAAGCAGCTGCCAGTGCTGTGGCTCCCCTCAGACTTTCCTTACCAGCAAAGAGCAATTTGCTTGGCAAGAGTGAGAGAGAGAGAGAGAAAGAGAGAGAGAGATTATTCTGGGTTCTATAAAACGTCTAACCATGTGTCTTCCCTAATTTGACTGAATTTCCATCCCATTCCCTAGACATATCTGCAGGAAAACACGAGGCAAAAAGATGTTAGGCAGACAGGCAGAAATATGAAATGTAGAATTCTAGATAGCCGCACATTTATGCCACCCCTTTGGCCTGTAGGAAAGAGGAGCATTTCCCTCCAAGCTCTGCCTTGGCAGCCCGCCGCAGCCCACTGGCAAAGGCAGCCGTTTCCTCAGCTCTTGAGGGTTTGCAAGGATTTGCTTAGGCCAATAGATTTTTGTGCTGGACGCAGGCATTTCCAGCTTTCTGACGGGAAGGAGACATTGAAACAGGATTCTTTGATTTCCAGGCTGTGGGCGATGGCAAGAGGAGCAAAAGCCCCCCCAGAAAGGAGGATGGGCAGGCAGGGAAGAGAAGCCGCAAGAGGGCTGGCAGCGCCGAGTGTCCCTGCTGCCAACCGCGACAGCCGCCCTGTTCAGCGGGAGGCCCCTTTCCCTGTGGCCAGTGCAAACGGTGCGCAAGTTCCTGCTCTTTCTGCTCCAACCTGCGCCTTGCCACTAAAACAGGCTGACCCTTTGCAAAGGCGCCGCAGGGCAAGCTCAGGCCACTTGCACCATCGCCCTCGCAGCCCTGCTCAAGCTTACAACCCACCTCAAACCCAAACAGCTCACTTAAAACCCAGCCTTCACTATGAAACCTTGCCCTGCCCCAACAACACACACTGCATACAAGTAGGAACAGATCCATCAAAGCTGCCTTTGATGCTGCTGATCAAATTCCAAATAGCATGCAGCAAAAGGAGGAAGACATTTCAAGGCATTGAAACAAGAAAGATCGGACTCATGGTCTGATCAATTCACAACGTGCCACTGCCCAAAAAGACAGAAATTCCTACTAAAAGGGACATCTTGTCGCTTGCTTTAATGGTGTGTACTAAATTGAACAATGGATGCTTTGTTTCCTATCTTCCAGGCTCTTTGAAACCATGCAGGAAAGGAACAAACACAGGAGAAGACATGGCCCTCGCAAAGAAGCAGAGCCTCTCACCAAGAAGAAAAGACCAAATTAGACAAGCCTGCAGCTTGTCCAGCCGGGCCTAGCAAGGGTTAGGCATCAATAGGACTAGATAGGAATAGGAATGGTGTTTAAGCTTTTAGACTTGTTGAAATTCTATTTAGTTAGTTTACATGATAGGAATCTCCTCAATTTCTTACTTAAGGTACATAACTATTATTCAAGATTCATTCGTAGGATTAGATTTATCAGTCAATGTAAGAGGCTTGGTGTTGGCTACGCTGCGTCTTTTGTCATTTTGCCTTTGTTGAGACACAATCTGTCTTTATCATTAAACCATGTTTGTTCCACTTTGTCTTTTGGTCTGTATGAAATCACTGCAAAAATCAAAGATGGCACTTGCCCTGAGAGGAGAATCTGGGCACGCACAACCTCCCCAAGGCCCAGCCCCTTGCTCAGCTGGCAGGACTGGCAAAGGTGTGTCTCCTTTACTGCCAGGGAAATAACGCTGGCGCTTCATCCTTTGATTCCTAAAAATCTCAGCTGTGAGTGGAAAGGGAGGCTTTGTTTAATTCATTGAATTGGATCAAAATGTGTGCTCTGCTCTCACCATAGTTTCTGGCCTAAAAGCAAGGGCTTTAGTCCTTTTTGTAGCCCAGCAACATAACTTTGTTTCATTTTGGGGGACTGATGGACCTGACCACCTTGGAAGACCTTTCTAGAACCCCTCCAATTCTATCCAATTTGTATCCACATGCACCACAAAGGCATCAGTAGTTCACTTTCAGTTTCTCTTGAAAGCACCACTCTCCCACTCTGGGCCTCCACCAATCTCCTCAGCTAAAGCAGAGCGGCTGGGATCATGATCCTCTCTCTGGCTTCCCACAGCTTAGGTATTTGCACTAAAGAAGAAGCAAAGTCCCTCTTTCATCTAGCCCAGCAAATGGCACTGCCCAGCAAGGCTTTGCTGGCAGGGGCTGTGCAGGGTGGAGAGGGGGCGAGGGAGGGGGCAATTGCCAGGCTGCTTCTGGGAAGCCCAGGCAAGCTTGCCCTTGTCTGATGGAGCCAGTGCAGCTGGCCTTTGGAGCCTACAAAGTATCTGCCTTGCAGTGGCACTTGGTACAGCTGCCCCCTCACTTTGCTGCCTGTGGGCAACATGCAGCCTGCGAAGGAAGCAAGATTGGGACAGAAGCAAGATTTGCTTTGCCTTAACTCAAGGCCGGGAAGCAGCAAAACTGGCTGGGTTTTGTCCTATCTGGCACCTAAGTATTAAAAGAAACGCCAAGGCCATCAGTGTGGAAAGGTAATTCCATCAGTGTTCCTTTGTTAGAGGAATGCCTGAGTCTTTTGAGACAAACAGCTAGTTTCTCCAAGGCAGCTGGAAGAGGGATATAGAAAGTCTGCATTCATGTTTGCTACAGAAATGCCCCTGTGATGTCCCTGTCTGTGTGTCCCCATCAGTTGCCCTGAGAAACATGCTGTTTCTCTAAGTTTCAAGGAAGGAGTGATGAGGTGAGTGACCAGCTCAGAGGCCCAAAGGAGGGAAAACATCAAGTGACATTATTGGGCAGCAAAAGGAGATTTGAGAAAGGGGGCAGCATGAATGCCTCCACTTTGAGAGGAAGCTTTGGAGTTGCCTCTTGGCTGAACAACTTGCAAATCCTAGCTCCTCTCAGAGCTGGAGGAGAGCCAGCGGGAGGAGTCCTGCTGGTTCTCCAGGGCAGGAGATGAGGTTCTGGGCCCTTGGACACAGACAGGCTCCTGGGCACCTTCAGCTGCAGACACCTTGCAGACAAGCACCGAGAAGAGCCAGGGCTGTCCCTGCACTGCTTTTGCCCGTCTCCTCAGACGACTCAGGAGAAAAGCCCAATGGCAAGGCTCTCACAGCAAGCCTGCAGCAGCAGAAGTAAAAGGGGCAGAGGTGGCCCATGCCTGTTTCTGTCCCATGGCTCCCCTGGGGTTCTACATGGAATGTTGGGCTGTGCCCATAGCAACTGTCGTTGTCTCCTGCTCCTGCGGCCCTTGCTGCAACGCTGGTGGAGCAGCGCTGGAGCAGCGGCTGCAGGATCAGCTCCTGGGCTCTCCCTGACCAGCCACCTCCTGCATTCAGTGCCACACCCGGCCTCTGCACCCACATCCTCATCTCCTCAGCTGCCTCCAGGCATCCCCACAGCACTTGGGCACCGTCAAAGGTAAGAAAGTCCCCGTTTGCCCTCAAAGCACTAACACAAGGCCAGGAGGCTCCAGCTGCCTCTCCCACCAACCACGACACACAGGCTGCGTGCTCACTTTCCCCACACCAGGTTCCACGTCCAAGCGGGCTGCCGCTTCTGAAGGAATCATGTTGCCTCCCGGGCAAACACAGACCTTTCCATAGAGGAGGTAGAGAGCTGTCACAGTGCAGTTGCAGATCCTCCTCCTCGCATCACCTTCTTCAAAGTTCTTGGCACCCATTGCAGTCCTAAACCTAGCTTGTGGTGACCCCAAAACAAATTGTTCATGGCTGACGAGTTCAGGGCTTCAGTGCCAACAAATCCCCTTATGCCCTGACTCAGCTCACGCCTGCTCCAAAGCTGCAAAAACCACAATGATGGCACTTCTCCTCTGGGATCCCTCTCATTCAGGCCATGGAAGCATTTCACTGGGCTTCTCCTCAAACACAGGTGTTCAACTTCAAAAATGATCTGCTATCAGCAATCCTGATGTGCTTACATAGTTCCATCTCTGATAGATACATTCTATTTTCATATCCTGTAGATACTTTCTTCAGTGCATGTAGGGCTGGTTCTACCTCATGCTCAGGGGCAGCTGTGAAATGCCATCTTCTCAAGAACACAATCACAGTAGCAGAGAAGTTTCTGGCTTGGAAGGGATTCTCAAAGATCACTGAGCCCAACTCCAGGGCCTGCCCGGGGCAGCCTCAACAATCACACCCTGTGCCCAAGAGCGCTGTCCAAACACTTTTGGAGCTCAGTCAGCCTTGCTGCTGGCACCCCTTCCCTGGAGAGCCTGTTGCAGTGGCCAAGCACCCTCTGCGTGAAGAGCCTTTTCCTTCTATCCACCCTAAGCCTGCACTGGCACATCTTGCAGCCCATTCTCTTGCCTCTTCCCACTGGCCCCAGGACTGAAGAGAGTAGTGCATGGCCTTCTGCTTCCCCTCCTGAGGATAGCTGCTGACTGCTAGAGGATCCTGCCTAGGCAATTCCACCTCAAAACCACGGCAATGACAGCAAAAAGAAAGGAGCTGGGACAGAGGAGCTCAGGGCTGGCAACAATGAGGTCGAGAAGGAAGGCTACTGACACATCCTTGGCGGAACGATTTCTAACTGGAGCATTGTTTGGATCTTTTGCAGGTGGAATTTTAGATGCACAATGAAAAGGAAAGCAAGAGCCAACAATCAGCCGTGAGTTTTGCCCCAGGGTTAGAGGACAGCAAACTGGAGGCATGGCCAGGAGGAGAACTGCTCTTTCAGAGTCAGCGTGGGATTGCTTCAAGCCTGTGCATCCACAGCAAGGCTCTCTCCAGCACTTGCCTTTCTTACCTCCACCTCCTTCTTCCTTTAGGCACATCAATGTTGGCAGCGACTTTCAGGCTGAGCTCCCACAGCTGCAGAGCAGAGCACCAAGTGAGGATGAAGAGCCTGCAACCCTGGTCTGGAAGGCCTGGGGAGAAGATGGCTCTGACATGGAAAAACCTGACAGAGGTAGCTTCTCTTCAAGCTTTTCTTCCACCCCTGACATACTTGGATCTTTCAAAGTCTCCTTTTGCATAGAAAGGCAGCTTTTTGCAGGCTGCGCTTCTCTCCCTGTCTCGCCCATCTTCCCATCTACAAGTGTTAGAGGCAAGGAGAATGCTCTGCTTGTGCAGCAGAGCAGGAAAAAGAGCAAGCATCTTGCTCTCCAAATTGGTCAGGCCCATTTGCCACTGCAAGAGAGGAGATTGGCCTCCACTTCTTCTTACAGAAGCTGCTCTGAAGGGAGAGCCAGCACTGAAGCGGGGGCCCTTGCTTCAGCTGGCCCTGTCTTTGCTCTCCTTTTCATGCTCTCCAAGCTGCTGCCTTTAGCTCCTGGCCTTTCCTTGCGCCTTGCATGGCAACCTTTGCTCTTGCTGGCCTCAAGGCTGACTTTGGCTGGGTGTTTGTTGTGCTTGCAGTAAGACAACTGCTGGACATGGCCAGCTCCCGTGGCATTCCCGGGCCAGCAGCTGACCTGGAGCGCGCCCTGCACTGCCTGCACCAGGCAGGCGGCAGCCTTCCGGTAAGAAGCGGCTCTGTGGGCGCACAGAAGAGGCCACAGGGAATGAACAAGGCCCGGCCACTGGGACAGCCTTTCCTGCCTGCTCCTTGATGAAGGGTCTTGACAGGGACCAGAGCACGTGCTGCCTGCTGTGTCTCCTCCAGCTGCATCAGGGCTGAGCCCAAACGGCTCCAGCAGGGAGAATCTCCCTCCTGCAGGTGGCGGCGCAAGCTCCTGCAGCCTGCTGCCTTGGAAATGGCCTGCAGGTCTGGCTGCTCTAAGACATTTGGAGGGGAAATTCCCAGAAGCCTCACTCAGCTGAGGCCATTCTGGCTGCGAGAGCTGCAAAATCATTTGCGTGGGGAGCAAAATGCCACTCTTGGGGACCAGCATCAAAGGGCTGGGCAGCAAAAACTAGGCACTGGGATCAAATCCCAGGCTTTCACCCACATGGCATACAGTTGCTTGAATGTCTGAAGAGGCAAAGTAGCTGAAAGGCAGCATCTGTGATTTTTGGCTCATTTTGGATGTGGTGGGGTGCCTATAGCCTTTTCCCCTTGCATCTTGCAGGAGGCTCTGGAGATGTTGCTCTCAGGGGGGCCTGCAACAGCTCAAGGCCATCCCTTGGCTGATTATCATTACGCAGGTAAGCAAAGCAGAGCTTCTTCCTTCACTGACACATGCTGCCGTCCCCTTCAGTGTTGTGGCAAGCATTTCTGCTTCAACAAATTGTGCCTAAAACCAGCACAAGGTCTTGTCTTCTCGGGGGCTGGGGAAAGCACCAGCATCTAGTCCTTCAGCTTTACTTCTTTGCCAATCCTTTTCCCTGGGGAATACCTGCTCTTGTCATCATCACCTTCTCAGGGAGTAGACATGTACTCACACGGGAATGATGGCCTGACACCTTTTTCTTTCCAAAGCCAGTGGGATCTACTTCATGTGGATGGAGGGATCCATTTACCTGCTGCTTTTTATTGCCAGGCTCTGATAGATGGACACCTGAGGAGAAGGACTCCTTCCAAAAGGCTTTCCACACCTACGGCAAGGATTTTCATCTCATTCAGAAGCAGGTAAGCTGCAGGACATCCTTGACCTGAGCAGATCATCAGGAGGAAAGCTTGCTTCTATCTGGTAACAAACACTGGGCTTCGCTCTCTCTCTTCTCAAGTACCAAAACTGCTCAAGTAGTAACAAAACGGCACATCAAAGGCCTGTGTGAAAAGGATGATCCTGTCTCTCCAGCCCTTTTCTCCAAGCTCCTTTGCAATATGATGATTTATTCTCTAAGACTTGTCGCACAGGTCTGCTGCTGCTGCCACAATACATTGTGCTGGCATAAGTGGAGTGAACCCGGGAAAGAAGACCTGTGCTAGATGGATTTGTTGTTGATCTGTGCATTAGGTGTTCTACCACGTAGCATGATAGATGGTTTACTACATTGCACGATGCCTCTCTTTCTCCATCTTGATTTCATTTTACACCCTACTCCATTGACTTCATGATTTTACTTCCCAGTTTACTCCATCTTCTACTTTTTCCCCAATGCAGCCTACCAAGGAATTTTAGATTCCTTCTTTTTCTCTTCACAACAGATCCAGACTAAGACCGTGGCACAGTGTGTGGAGTACTACTACAGCTGGAAAAAGGAGCATCGAGTTGCTAGCACTCTTGCTCAGGTGAGGGGGAAGAAAATCCAGGCGTGCCAGGAGGGTGGAGAAACTGGGAGAAGGGGAGAAAACCTGCTGGCCAGCCGTGCCAGACGCCGCTTTGCCAGGATCACATCGTCCCATGTGCTGGCAAAGGCGCAGCAGATGCTGCCCAGGCCTTCCTTCTGCTGCTGCCCTGAAATACGCCATTCTGGAGCCTAACTTTGAGCCAAGGAAGCCGCACCACCACCCAAATGGGCTTTGACTCTCTACAGATGGCTTTCTCAAGGGCTGCCACCTTTGCTGACTCCAATCAGACCCTTCATTCCCTACTGAACTCCTCCTGACATCAGCAATCCCTGTGTTCAGGGAGATGTTGCAGATTTTCAGGCAGTTTTACTAGCATCCCAGCATACTCGCCAAGAAGCAGCTGCCAGTGCTGTGGCTCCCCTCAGACTTTCCTTACCAGCAAAGAGCAATTTGCTTGGCAAGAGTGAGAGAGAGAGAGAGAAAGAGAGAGAGAGATTATTCTGGGTTCTATAAAACGTCTAACCATGTGTCTTCCCTAATTTGACTGAATTTCCATCCCATTCCCTAGACATTTCTGCAGGAAAACCCGAGGCAAAAAGATGTTAGGCAGACAGGCAGAAATAAGAAATGTAGAATTCTAGATAGCCGCACATTTATGCCACCCCTTTGGCCTGTAGGAAAGAGGAGCATTTCCCTCCAAGCTCTGCCTTGGCAGCCCGCCGCAGCCCACTGGCAAAGGCAGCCGTTTCCTCAGCTCTTGAGGGTTTGCAAGGATTTGCTTAGGCCAATAGATTTTAGTGCTGGACGCAGGCATTTCCAGCTTTCTGACGGGAAGGAGACATTGAAACAGGATTCTTTGATTTGCAGGCTGTGGGCGAAGGCAAGAGGAGCAAAAGCCCCCCCAGAAAGGAGGATGGGCAGGCAGGGAAGAGAAGCCGCAAGAGGGCTGGCAGCGCCGAGTGTCCCTGCTGCCAACCGCGCCAGCCGCCCTGTTCAGCGGGAGGCCCCTTTCCCTGCGGCCAGTGCAAACGGTGCGCAAGTTCCTGCTCTTTCTGCTCCAACCTGCGCCTTGCCACTAAAACAGGCTGACCCTTTGCAAAGGCGCCGCAGGGCAAGCTCAGGCCACTTGCACCATCGCCCTCGCAGCCCTGCTCCACCTTACAACCCACCTCAAACCCAAACAGCTCACTTAAAACCCAGCCTTCACTATGAAACCTTGCCCTGCCCCAACAACACACACTGCATACAAGTAGGAACAGATCCATCAAACCTGGCTTTGATGCTGCTGATGAAATTCCAAATAGCATGCAGCAAAAGGAGGAAGACATTTCAAGGCATTGAAACAAGAAAGATCGGACTCATGGTCTGATCAATTCACAATGTGCCACTGCCCAAAAAGACAGAAATTCCTACTAAAAGGGAGATCTTGCCGCTTGCTTTAACGGTGTGTACTAAATTGAACAATGGATGCTTTGTTTCCTATCTTCCAGGCTCTTTGAAACCATGCAGGAAAGGAACAAACACAGGAGAAGACATCGCCCTCGCAAAGAAGCAGAGCCTCTCCCCAAGAAGAAAAGACCAAATTAGACAAGCCTGCAGCTTGTCCAGCCGGGCCTAGCAAGGGTTAGGCATCAATAGGACTGGATAGGAATAGGACTGGTGTTTAAGCTTTTAGACTTGTTGAAATTCTATTTAGTTAGTTTACATGATAGGAATCTCCTCAATTTCTTACTTAAGGTACATGACTATTATTCAAGATTCATTCGTAGGATTAGATTTATCAGTCAATGTAAGAGGCTTGGTGTTGGCTACGCTGCGTCTTTTGTCATTTTGCCTTTGTTGAGACACAATCTGTCTTTATCATTAAACCATGTTTGTTCCACTTTGTCTTTTGGTCTGTATGAAATCACCACGGCAATCAAAGACGGCACTTGCCCTGAGAGGAGAATCTGGGCACGCACGACCTCCCCTAAGCCCAGCCCCTTGCTCAGCTGGCAGGACTGGCAAAGGTGTGTCTCCTTTACTGCCAGGGAAATAACGCTGGCGCTTCATCCTTTGATTCCTAAAAATCTCAGCTGCGAGTGGAAAGGGAGGCTTTGTTTAATTCATTGAATTGGATCAAAATGTGTGCTCTGCTCTCACCATCGTTTCTGGCCTAAATGCAAGGGCTTTAGTCCTTTTTGTAGCCCAGCAACATAACTTTGTTTCATTTTGGGGGACTGATGGACCTGACCACCTTGGAAGACCTTTCTAGAACCCCTCCAATTCTATCCAATTTGTATCCACATGCACCACAAAGGCATCAGTAGTTCACTTTCAGTTTCTCTTGAAAGCACCACTCTCCCACTCTGGGCCTCCACCAATCTCCTCAGCTAAAGCAGAGCGGCTGGGATCATGATCCTCTCTCTGGCTTCCCACAGCTTAGGTATTTGCACTAAAGAAGAAGCAAAGTCCCTCTTTCATCTAGCCCAGCAAATGGCACTGCCCAGCAAGGCTTTGCTGGCAGGGGCTGTGCAGGGTGGAGAGGGGGCGAGGGAGGGGGCAATTGCCAGGCTGCTTCTGGGAAGCCCAGGCAAGCTTGCCCTTGTCTGATGGAGCCAGTGCAGCTGGCCTTTGGAGCCTACAAAGTATCTGCCTTGCAGTGGCACTTGGTACAGCTGCGCCCTCACTTTGCTGCCCTGTGGGCAACATGCAGCCTGCGAAGGAAGCAAGATTGGGACTGAAGCAAGATTTGCTTTGCCTTAACTCAAGGCCGGGAAGCAGCAAAAGTGGCTGGGTTTTGTCCTATCTGGCACCTAAGTATTAAAAGAAACGCCAAGGGCATCAGTGTGGAAAGGTAATTCCATCAGTGTTCCTTTGTTAGAGGAATGCCTGAGTCTTTTGAGACAAACAGCTAGTTTCTCCAAGGCAGCTGGAAGAGGGATATAGAAAGTCTGCATTCATGTTTGCTACAGAAATGCCCCTGTGCTGTCCCTGTCTGTGTGTCCCCAACAGTTGCCCTGAGAAACATGCTGTTTCTCTAAGTTTCAAGAAAGGAGTGATGAGGTGAGTTACCAGCTCAGAGGCCCAAAGGAGGGAAAACATCAAGTGACATTATTGGGCAGCAAAAGGAGATTTGAGAAAGGGGGCAGCATGAATGCCTCCACTTTGAGAGGAAGCTTTGGAGTTGGCTCTCGGCTGAACAACTTGCAAATTCTAGCTCCTCTCAGAGCTGGAGGAGAGCCAGCGGGAGGAGTCCTGATGGTTCTCCAGGGCAGGAGATGAGGTTCTGGGCCCTTGGACACAGACAGGCTCCTGGGCACCTTCAGCTGCAGACACCTTGCAGACAAGCACCGAGAAGAGCCAGGGCTGTCCCTCCACTGCTTTTGCCCATCTCCTCAGACGACTCAGGAGAAAAGCCCAATGGCAAGGCTCTCACAGCAAGCCTGCAGCAGCAGAAATAAAAGGGGCAGAGGTGACCCATGCCTGTTTCTGTCCCATGGCTCCCCTGGCGTTCTACATGGAATGTTGGGCTGTGCCCATAGCAACTGTCGTTGTCTCCTGCTCCTGCGGCCCTTGCTGGAACGCTGGTGGAGCAGCGCTGGAGCAGCGGCTGCAGGATCAGCTCCTGGGCTCTCCCTGACCAGCCACCTCCTGCATTCAGCGCCACACCCGGCCTCTGCACCCACATCCTCGTCTCCTCGGCTGCCTCCAGGCATCCCCACAGCACTTGGGCACCGTCAAAGGTAAGAAAGTCCCCGTTTGCCCTCAAAGCACTAACACAAGGCCAGGAGGCTCCAGCTGCCTCTCCCACCAAGCACGACACACAGGCTGCGTGCTCACTTTCCACACACCAGGTTCCACGTCCAAGCGGGCTGCAGCTTCTGAAGGAATCATGTTGCCTCCCGGGCAAACACAGACCTTTCCATAGAGGAGGTAGAGAGCTGTCACAGTGCAGTTGCAGATCCTCCTCCACGCATCACCTGCTTCAAAGTTCTTGGCACCCATTGCAGTCCTAAACCTAGCTTGTGGTGACCCCAAAACAAATTGTTCATGGCTGACGAGTTCAGGGTTTCAGTGCCAACAAATCCCCTTATGCCCTGACTCAGCTCACGCCTGCTCCAAAGCTGCAAAAACCAGAATGATGGCACTTCTCCTCTGGGATCCCTCTCATTCAGGCCATGGAAGCATTTCACTGGGCTTCTCCTCAAACACAGGTGTTCAACTTCAAAAATGATCTGCTATCAGCAATCCTGATGTGCTTACATAGTTCCATCTCTGATAGATACATTCTATTTTCATATCCATATCCTGTAGATACTTTTTTCAGTGCATGTAGGGCTGATTCTACCTCATGCTCAGGGGCAGCTGTGAAATGCCATCTTCTCAAGAACACAATCACAGTAGCAGAGAAGTTTCTGGCTTGGAAGGGATTCTCAAAGATCACTGAGCCCAACTCCAGGGCCTGCCCGGGGCAGCCTCAACAATCACACCCTGTGCCCAAGAGCGCTGTCCAAACACTTTTGGAGCTCAGTCAGCCTTGCTGCTGGCACCCCTTCCCTGGAGAGCCTGTTGCAGTGGCCAAGCACCCTCTGCGTGAAGAGCCTTTTCCTTCTATCCACCCTAAGCCTGCACTGGCACATCTTGCAGCCCATTCTCTTGCCTCTTCCCACTGGCCCCAGGACTGAAGAGAGTAGTGCATGGCCTTCTGCTTCCCCTCCTGAGGATAGCTGCTGACTGCTAGAGGCTCCTGCCTAAGCAATTGCACCTCAAAACCACGGCAATGACAGCAAAAAGAAAGGAGCTGGGACAGAGGAGCTCAGGGCTTGCAAGGATGAGGTCGAGAAGGAAGGCTACTGACACATCCTTGGCGGAACGATTTCTAACTGGAGCATTGTTTGGATCTTTTCCAGGTGGAAAGGAGAGGCACAATGAAAAGGAAAGCAAGAGGCAACAATCAGCCGTGAGTTTTGCCCCAGGGTTAAAGGACAGCAAACTGGAGGCATGGGCAGGAGGAGAATTGCTCTTTCAGAGTCAGCGTGGGATTGCTTCAGGCATGTGCATCCACAGCAAGGCTCTCTCCAGCACTTGCCTTTCTTACCTCCACCTCCTTCTTCCTATAGGCACATCAATGTTGGCAGCGACTTTCAGGCTGAGCTCCCACAGCTGCAGAGCAGAGCACCAAGTGAGGATGAAGAGCCTGCAACGTTTGTCTGGAAGCCCTGGGGAGAAGATGACTCTGACATGGAAAAACCTGACAGAGGTAGCTTCTCTTCAAGCTTTTCTTCCACACCTGATATACTTGGATCTTTCAAAGTCTCCTTTTGCATAGAAAGGCAGCTTTTTGCAGGCTGCGCTTCTCTCCCTGTCTCGCCCATCTTCCCATCTACAAGTGTTAGAGGCAAGGAGAATGCTCTGCTTGTGCAGCAGAGCAGGAAAAAGAGCAAGCATCTTGCTCTCCAAATTGGTCAGGCCCATTTGCCACTGCAAGAGAGGAGATTGGCCTCCACTTCTTCTTACAGAAGCTGCTCTGAAGGGAGAGCCAGCACTGAAGCGGGGGCCCTTGCTTCAGCTGGCCCTGTCTTTGCTCTCCTTTTCATGCTCTCCAAGCTGCTGCCTTTAGCTCCTGGCCTTTCCTTCCGCCTTGCATGGCAACCTTTGCTCTTGCTGGCCTCAAGGCTGACTTTGGCTGCCTTTTTGTTGTGCTTGCAGTAAGACAACTGCTGGACATGGCCAGCTCCCGTGGCATTCCCGGGCCAGCAGCTGACCTGGAGCGCGCCCTGCACTGCCTGCACCAGGCAGGCGGCAGCCTTCCGGTAAGAAGCGGCTCTGTGGGCGCACAGAAGAGGCCACAGGGAATGCACAAGGCCCGGCCACTGGGACAGCCTTTCCTGTCTGCTCCTTGATGAAGGGTCTTCACAGGGACCAGAGCACGTGCCGCCTGCTGTGTCTTCTCCAGCTGCGTCAGGGCTGAGCCCAAACGGCTCCAGCAGGGAGAATCTCCCTCCTGCAGGTGGCGGCGCAAGCTCCTGCAGCCTGCTGCCTTGGAAATGGCCTGCAGGTCTGGCTGCTCTAAGACATTTGGAGGGGAAATTCCCAGAAGCCTCACTCAGCTGAGGCCATTCTGGCTGCAGGAGCTGCAAAATCATTCACTTGGGGAGCAAAATGCCACTCTTGGGGACCAGCATCAAAGGGCTGGGCAGCAAAAACTAGGCACTGGGATCAAATCCCAGGCTTTCACCCACATGGCATACAGTTGCTTGAATGTCTGAAGAGGCAAAGTAGCTGAAAGGCAGCATCTGTGATTTTTGGCTCATTTTGGATGTGGTGGGGTCACCTAAGGCCTTTTCCCCTTGCATCTTGCAGGAGGCTCTGGAGATGGTGCTCTCAGGGGGGCCTGCAACAGCTCAAGGCCATCCCTTGGCTGATTATCATTACGCAGGTAAGCAAAGCAGAGCTTCTTCCTTCACTGACACATGCTGCCGTCCCCTTCAGTGTTGTGGCAAGCGTTTCTGCTTCAACAAATTGTGCCTAAAACCAGCACAAGGTCTTGTCTTCTCGGGGGCTGGGGAAAGCACCATCATCTAGTCCTTCAGCTTTACTTCTTTGCCAATCCTTTTCCCTGGGGAATGCCTGCTCTTTTCTTTATCACCTTATGAGGGAGCAGACATGTACTCACACAGGAACGATGGCCTGACACATTTTTCTTTCAGCGGCCAGTGGGATCTACTTCATGTGGATGGAGGGATCCATTTACCTGCTGCTTCTTATTGCCAGGCTCTGATAGATGGACACCTGAGGAGAAGGACTCCTTCCAAAAGGCTTTCCACACCTACGGCAAGGATTTTCATCTCATCCAGAAGCAGGTATACTGCAGGACATCCTTGACCTGAGCAGATCATCAGGAGGAAAGCTTGCTTCTATCTGGTAACAAACACTGGGCTTCGCTCTCTCTCTTCTCAAGTACCAAAACTGCTCAAGTAGTAACAAAACGGCACATCAAAGGCCTGTGTGAAAAGGATGATCCTGTCTCTCCAGCCCTTTTCTCCAAGCTCCTTTGCAATATGATGATTTATTCTCTAAGACTTGTCGCACAGGTCTGCTGCTGCTGCCACAAGACATTGTGCTGGCATAAGTGGAGTGAACCCAGGAAAGAAGACCTGTGCTAGATGGATTTGTTGTTGATCTGTGCATTACGTAGCATGATAGATGGTTTACTACATTGCATGATGCCTCTCTTTCTCCATCTTGATTCCATTTTACACCCTACTCCATTGACTTCATGATTTTACTTCCCAGTTTACTCCACCTTCTACTTTTTCCCCAATGCAGCCTACCAAGGAATTTTAGATTCCTTCTTTTTCTCTTCACAACAGATCCAGACTAAGACCGTGGCACAGTGTGTGGAGTACTACTACAGCTGGAAAAAGGAGCATCGAGTTGCTAGCACTCTTGCTCAGGTGAGGGGGAAGAAAATCCCGGTGTGCCAGGAGGGTAGAGAAACTGGGAGAAGGGGAGAAAAGCTGCTGGCCAGCCGTGCCAGACGCCGCTTTGCCAGGATCACATCGTCCCATGAGCTGGCAAAGGCGCAGCAGATGCTGCCCAGGCCTTCCTTCTGCTGCTGCCCTGAAATACGCCATTCTGGAGCCTAACTTTGAGCCAAGGAAGCCGCACCACCACCCAAATGGGCTTTGACTCTCTACAGATGGCTTTCTCAAGGGCTGCCACCTTTGCTGACTCCAATCAGACCCTTCATTCCCTACTGAACTCCTCCTGACATCAGCAATCCCTGTGTTCAGGGAGATGTTGCAGATTTTCAGGCAGTTTTTCTAGCATCCCAGCATACTCGCCAAGAAGCAGCTGCCAGTGCTGTGGCTCCCCTCAGACTTTCCTTACCAGCAAAGAGCAATTTGCTTGGCAAGAGTGAGAGAGAGAGAGAGAAAGAGAGAGAGAGATTATTCTGGGTTCTATAAAACGTCTAACCATGTGTCTTCCTTAATTTGACTGAATTTCCTTCCCATTCCCTAGACATTTCTGCAGGAAAACCCGAGGCAAAAAGATGTTAGGCAGACAGGCAGAAATAAGAAATGTAGAATTCTAGATGGCCGCACATTTATGCCACCCCTTTGGTCTGTAGGAAAGAGGAGCATTTCCCTCCAAGCTCTGCCTTGGCAGCCCGCCACAGCCCACTGGCAAAGGCAGCCGTTTCCTCAGCTCTTGAGGGTTTGCAAGGATTTGCTTAGGCCAATAGATTTTTGTGCTGGACGCAGGCATTTCCAGCTTTCTGACGGGAAGGAGACATTGAAACAGGATTCTTTTATTTGCAGGCTGTGGGCGAAGGCAAGAGGAGCAAAAGCCCCCCCAGAAAGGAGGATGGGCAGGCAGGGAAGAGAAGCCGCAAGAGGGCTGGCAGCGCCGAGTGTCCCTGCTGCCAACCGCGCCAGCCGCCCCGTTCGGCGGGAGGCCCCTTTCCCTGCGGCCAGTGCAAACGGTGCGCAAGTTGCTGCTCTTTCTGCTCCAACCTGCGCCTTGCCACTAAAACAGGCTGACCCTTTGCAAAGGCGCCGCAGGGCAAGCTCAGGCCACTTGCACCATCGCCCCTCGCAGCCCTGCTCAAGCTTACAACCCACCTCAAACCCAAACAGCTCACTTAAAACCCAGCCTTCACTATGAAACCTTGCCCTGCCCCAACAACACACACTGCATACAAGTAGGAACAGATCCATCAAAGCTGGCTTTGATGCTGCTGATCAAATTCCAAATAGCATGCAGCAAAAGGAGGAAGACATTTCAAGGCATTGAAACAAGAAAGATCGGACTCATGGTCTGATCAATTCACAACGTGCCACTGCCCAAAAAGACAGAAATTCCTACTAAAAGGGACATCTTGCCGCTTCTTTAACGGTGTGTACTAAATTGAACAGTGGATGCTTTGTTTCCTATCTTCCAGGCTCTTTGAAACCATGCAGGAAAGGAACAAACACAGGAGAAGACATGGCCCTCGCAAAGAAGCAGAGCCTCTCCCCAACAAGAAAAGACCAAATTAGACAAGCTTGCAGCTTGTCCAGCCGGGCCTAGCAAGGGTTAGGCATCAATAGGACTGGATAGGAATAGGACTGGTGTTTAAGCTTTTAGACTTGTTGAAATTCTATTTAGTTGGTTTACATGATAGGAATCTCCTCAATTTCTTACTTAAGGTACATGACTATTATTCAAGATTCATTCGTAGGATTAGATTTATCAGTCAATGTAAGAGGCTTGGTGTTGGCTACGCTGCGTCTTTTGTCATTTTGCCTTTGTTGAGACACAATCGGTCTTTATCATTAAACCATGTTTGTTCCACTTTGTCTTTTGGTCTGTCTGAAATCACTGCAAAAATCAAAGATGGCACTTGCCCTGAGAGGAGAATCTGGGCACGCACGACCTCCCCCAGGCCCAGCCTCAGCTGGCAGGACTGGCAAATGTGTGTCTCCTTTACTGCCAGGGAAATAACGCTGGCGCTTCATCCTTTGATTCCTAAAAATCTCAGCTGCGAGTGGAAAGGGAGGCTTTGTTTAATTCAGTGAATTGGATCAAAATGTGTGCTCTGCTCTCACCATAGTTTCTGGCCTAAAAGCAAGGGCTTTAGTCCTTTTTGTAGCCCAGCAACATAACTTTGTTTCATTTTGGGGGACTGATGGACCTGACCACCTTGGAAGACCTTTCTAGAACCCCTCCAATTCTATCCAATTTGTATGCACATGCACCACAAAGGCATCAGTAGTTCACTTTCAGTTTCTCTTGAAAGCACCACTCTCCCACTCTGGGCCTCCACCAATCTCCTCAGCTAAAGCAGAGCGGCTGGGATCATGATCCTCTCTCTGGCTTCCCACAGCTTAGGTATTTGCACTAAAGAAGAAGCAAAGTCCCTCTTTCATCTAGCCCAGCAAATGGCACTGCCCAGCAAGGCTTTGCTGGCAGGGGCTGTGCAGGGTGGAGAGGGGGCGGAGGAGGGGGCAATTGCCAGGCTGCTTCTGGGAAGCCCAGGCAAGCTTGCCCTTGTCTGATGGAGCCAGTGCAGCTGGCCTTTGGAGCCTACAAAGTATCTGCCTTGCAGTGGCACTTGGTACAGCTGCCCCCTCACTTTGCTGCCCTGTGGGCAACATGCAGCCTGCGAAGGAAACAAGACTGGGACTGAAGCAAGATTTGCTTTGCCTTAACTCTAGGCCGGGAAGCAGCAAAACTGGCTGGGTTTTGTCCTATCTGACACCTAAGTATTAAAAGAAACGCCAAGGCTATCAGTGTGGAAAGGTAATTCCATCAGTGTTCCATTGTTAGAGGAATGCCTGAGTCTTTTGAGACAAACAGCTAGTTTCTCCAAGGCAGCTGGAAGAGGGATTAGAAAGTCTGCATTCATGTTTGCTACAGAAATGCCCCTGTGCTGTCCCTGTCTGTGTGTCCCCATCAGTTGCCCTGAGAAACATGCTGTTTCTCTAAGTTTCAAGGAAGGAGTGATGAGGTGAGTGACCAGCTCAGAGGCCCAAAGGAGGGAAAACATCAAGTGACATTATTGGGCAGCAAAAGGAGATTTGAGAAAGGGGGCAGCATGAATGCCTCCACTTTGAGAGGAAGCTTTGGAGTTGGCTCTTGGCTGAACAACTTGCAAATTCTAGCTCCTCTCAGAGCTGGAGGAGAGCCAGCGGCAGGAGGCCTGCTGGTTCTCCAGGGCAGGAGATGAGGTTCTGGGCCCTTGGACACAGACAGGCTCCTGGGCACCTTCAGCTGCAGACACCTTGAAGACAAGCACCGAGAAGAGCCAGGGCTGTCCCTGCACTGCTTTTGCCCGTCTCCTCAGACGACTCAGGAGAAAAGCCCAATGGCAAGGCTCTCACAGCAAGCCTGCAGCAGCAGAAGTAAAAGGGGCAGAGGTGGCCCATGCCTGTTTCTGTCCCATGGCTCCCCTGGCGTTCTACATGGAATGTTGGGCTGTGCCCATAGCAACTGTCGTTGTCTCCTGCTCCTGCGGCCCTTGCTGGAACGCTGGTGGAGCAGCGCTGGAGCAGCGGCTGCAGGATCAGCTCCTGGGCTCTCCCTGACCAGCCACCTCCTGCATTCAGCGCCACACCCGGCCTCTGCACCCACATCCTCGTCTCCTCGGCTGCCTCCAGGCATCCCCACAGCACTTGGGCACCGTCAAAAGTAAGAAAGTCCCCGTTTGCCCTCAAAGCACTAACACAAGGCCAGGAGGCTCCAGCTGCCTCTCTCACCAACAACGACACACAGGCTGCGTGCTCACTTTCCCCACACCAGGTTCCACGTCTTATCAGCCGCTTCTGAAGGAATCATGTTGCCTCCTGGGCAAACACAGACCTTTCCATAGAGGAGGTAGAGAGCTGTCACAGTGCAGTTGCAGATCCTCCTCCACGCATCACCTGCTTCAAAGTTCTTGGCACCCATTGCAGTCCTAAACCTAGCTTGTGGTGACCCCAAAACAAATTGGTCATGGCTGACGAGTTCAGGGCTTCAGTGCCAACAAATCCCCTTATGCCCTGACTCAGCTCACGCCTGCTCCAAAGCTGCAAAAACCAGAATGATGGCACTTCTCCTCTGGGATCCCTCTCGTTCAGGCCATGGAAGCATTTCACTGGGCTTCTCCTCAAACACAGGTGTTCAACTTCAAAAATGATCTGCTATCAGCAATCCTGATGTGCTTACATAGTTACATCTCTGATAGATACATTCTATTTCATATCCTGTATATACTTTTTTCAGTGCACGTAGGGCTGGTTCTACCTCATGCTCAGGGGCAGCTGTGAAATGCCATCTTCTCAAGAACACAATCACAGTAGCAGAGAAGTTTCTGGCTTGGAAGGGATTCTCAAAGATCACTGAGCCCAGCTCCAGGGCCTGCCCGGGGCAGCCTCAACAATCACACCCTGTGCCCAAGAGCGCTGTCCAAACACTTTTGGAGCTCAGTCAGCCTTGCTGCTGGCACCCCTTCCCTGGAGAGCCTGTTGCAGCGGCCAAGCACCCTCTGCGTGAAGAGCCTTTTCCTTCTATCCACCCTAAGCCTGCACTGGCACATCTTGCAGCCCATTCTCTTGCCTCTTCCCACTGGCCCCAGGACTGAAGAGAGTAGTGCATGGCCTTCTGCTTCCCCTCCTGAGGATAGCTGCTGACTGCTCCTGTCTAGGCAATTCCACCTCAAAACCACGGCAATGACAGCAAAAAGAAAGGAGCTGGGACAGAGGAGCTCAGGGCTTGCAACGATGAGGTCGAGAAGGAAGGCTAGTGACACATCCTTGGCGGAACGATTTCTAACTGGGGCATTGTTTGGATCTTTTTCAGGTGGAAAGGAGAGGCACAATGAAAATGAAAGCAAGAGCCAACAATCAGCCGTGAGTTTTGCCCCAGGATTAAAGGACAGCAAACTGGAGGCATGGCCAGGAGGAGAACTGCTCTTTCAGAGTCAGGGTGGAATTGCTTCAAGCTTGTGCATCCACAGCAAGGCTCTCTCCAGCACTTGCCCTTCTTACCTCCACCTCCTTCTTCCTTTAGGCACATCAATGTTGGCAGCGACTTTCAGGCTGAGCTCCCACAGCTGCAGAGCAGAGCACCAAGTGAGGATGAAGAGCCTGCAACCTTGGTCTGGAAGCCCTGGGGAGAAGATGACTCTGACATGGAAAAACCTGACAGAGGTAGCTTCTCTTCAAGCTTTTCTTCCACCCCTGACATACTTTCAAAGTCTCCTTTTGCATAGAAAGGCAGCTTTTTGCAGGCAACACTTCTCTCCCTGTCTCGCCCATCTTCCCATCTACAAGTGTTAGAGGCAAGGAGAATGCTCTGCTTGTGCAGCAGAGCAGGAAAAAGAGCAAGCATCTTGCTCTCCAAATTGGTCAGGCCCATTTGCCACTGCAAGAGAGGAGATTGGCCTCCACTTCTTCTTACAGAAGCTGCTCTGAAGGGAGAGCCAGCACTGCGGGGGCCCTTGCTTCAGCTGGCCCTGTCTTTGCTCTCCTTTTCATGCTCTCCAAGCTGCTGCCTTTAGCTCCTGGCCTTTCCTTCCGCCTTGCATGGTAACCTTTGCTCTTGCTGGCCTCAAGGCTGACTTTGGCTGCCATTTTGATGTGCTTGCAGTAAGACAACTGCTGGACATGGCCAGTTCCCGTGGCATTCCCGGGCCAGCAGCTGACCTGGAGCGCGCCCTGCACTGCCTGCACCAAGAAGGCGGCAGCCTTCCGGTAAGAAGCGGCTCTGTGGGCGCACAGAAGAGGCCACAGGGAATGCACAAGGCCCGGCCACTGGGACAGCCTTTCCTGCCTGCTCCTTGATGAAGGGTCTTGATAGGGAGCAGAGCACGTGCTGCCTGCTGTGTCTCCTCCAGCTGCGTCAGGGCTGAGCCCAAACGGCTCCAGCAGAGAGAATCTCCCTCCTGCAGGCGGCGGCGCAAGCTCCTGCAGCCTGCTGCCTTGGAAATGGCCTGCAGGTCTGGCTGCTCTAAGACATTTGGAGGGGAAATTCCCAGAAGCCTCACTCAGCTGAGGCCATTCTGTCTGCGAGAGCTGCAAAATCATTCGTTTGGGGAGCAAAATGCCACTCTTGGGGACCAGCATCCAAGGGCTGGGCAGCAAAAACTAGGCACTGGGATCAAATCCCAGGCTTTCACCCACATGGCATACAGTCGCTTGAATGTCTGAAGAGGCAAAGTAGCTGAAAGGCAGCATCTGTGATTTTTGGCTCATTTTGGATGTGGTGGGGTGCCTAAAGCCTTTTCCCCTTGCATCTTGCAGGAGGCTCTGGAGATGTTGCTCTCAGGGGGGCCTGCAACAGCTCAAGGCCATCCCTTGGCTGATTATCATTACGCAGGTAAGCAAAGCAGAGCTTCTTCCTTCACTGACACATGCTGCCGTCCCCTTCAGTGTTGTGGCAAGCGTTTCTGCTTCAACAAATTGTGCTTAACACCAGCACAAGGTCTTGTCTTCTCGGGGGCTGGGGAAAGCACCAGCCTCTAGTCCTTCAGCTTTACTTCTTGGCCAATCCTTTTCCCTGGGGAATGCCTGCTCTTGTCTTCATCACCTTCTGAGGGAGCAGACATGTACTCACACGGGAACGATGGCCTGACACCTTTTTCTTTCGGCGGCCAGTGGGATCTACTTCATGTGGATGGATGGATCTATTTACCTGCTGCTTCTTATTGCCAGGCTCTGATAGATGGACACCTGAGGAGAAGGACTCCTTCCAAAAGGCTTTCCACACCTACGGCAAGGATTTTCATCTCATCCAGAAGCAGGTAAAGCTGCAGGACATTCTTTACCTCAGCAGATCATCAGGAGGAAAGCTTGCTTCTATCTGGTAACAAACACTGGGCTTCGCTCTCTCTCTTCTCAAGTACCAAAACTGCTCAAGTAGTAACAAAACGGCACATCAAAGGCCTGTGTGAAAAGGATGATCCTGTCTCTCCAGCCCTTTTCTCCAAGCTCCTTTGCAATATGATGATTTATTCTCTCAGACTTGTCGCACAGGTCTGCTGCTGCTTCCACAAGACATTGTGCTGGCATAAGTGGAGTGAACCCGGGAAAGAAGACCTGTGCTAGATGGATTTGTTGTTGTTCTGTGCACTACGTGTGCCACCACGTAGCATGATACACGATTTACTACCTTGCACGATGCCTCTCTTTCTCCATCTTGATTTCATTTTACACCCTACTCCATTGACTTCATGATTTTACTTCCCAGTTTACTCCATCTTCTACATTTTCCCCAATGCAGCCTACCAAGGAATTTTAGATTCCTTCTTTTTCTCTTCACAACAGATCCAGACTAAGACCGTGGCACAGTGTGTGGAGTACTACTACAGCTGGAAAAAGGAGCACCGAGTTGCTAGCACTCTTGCTCAGGTGAGGGGGAAGAAAATCCAGGCATGCCAGGAGGGTGGAGAAACTGGGAGAAGGGGAGAAAACCTGCTGGCCAGCCGTGCCAGATGCCGCTTTGCCAGGATCACATCGTCCCATGCGCTGGCAAAGGCGCAGCAGATGCTGCCCAGGCCTTCCTTCTGCTGCTGCCCTGAAATACGCCATTCTGGAGCCTAACTTTGAGCCAAGGAAGCCGCGCCACCACCCAAATGGGCTTTGACTCTCTACACATGGCTTTCTCAAGGGCTGCCACCTTTGCTGACTCCAATCAGACCCTTCATTCCCCACTGAACTCCTCCTGACATCAGCAATCCATGTGTTCAGGGAGATGATTTTCAGGCAGTTTTTCTAGCATCCCAGCATACTCGCCAAGAAGCAGCTGCCAGTGCTGTGGCTCCCCTCAGACTTTCCTTACCAGCAAAGAGCAATTTGGTTGGCAAGAGTGAGAGAGAGAGAGAGAAAGAGAGAGAGAGATTATTCTGGGTTCTATAAAACGTCTAACCATGTGTCTTCCCTAATTTGACTGAATTTCCTTCCCATTCCCTAGACATTTCTGCAGGAAAACCCGAGGCAGATAGATGTTAGGCAGACAGGCAGAAATAAGAAATGTAGAATTCTAGATGGCCGCACATTTATGCCACCCCTTTGGCCTGTAGGAAAGAGGAGCATTTCCCTCCAAGCTCTGCCTTGGCAGCCCGCCGCAGCCCACTGGCAAAGGCAGCCGTTTCCTCAGCTCTTGAGGGTTTGCAAGGATTTGCTTAGGCCAATAGATTTTTGTGCTGGACGCAGGCATTCCCAGCTTTCTGACGGGAAGGAGACATTGAAACAGGATTCTTTGATTTCCAGGCTGTGGGCGAAGGCAAGAGGAGCAAAAGCCCCCCCAGAAAGGAGGATGGGCAGACAGGGAAGAGAAGCCGCAAGAGGGCTGGCAGCGCCGAGTGTCCCTGCTGCCAACCGCGCCAGCCGCCCCGTTCGGCGGGAGGCCCCTTTCCCTGCGGCCAGTGCAAACGGTGCGCAAGTTGCTGCTCTTTCTGCTCCAACCTGCGCCTTGCCACTAAAACAGGCTGACCCTTTGCAAAGGCGCCGCAGGGCAAGCTCAGGCCACTTGCACCATCGCCCCTCGCAGCCCTGCTCAAGCTTACAACCCACCTCAAACCCAAACAGCTCACTTAAAACCCAGCCTTCACTATGAAACCTTGCCCTGCCCCAACAACACACACTGCATACAAGTAGGAACAGATCCATCAAAGCTGCCTTTGATGCTGCTGATCAAATTCCAAATAGCATGCAGCAAAAGGAGGAAGACATTTCAAGGCATTGAAACAAGAAAGATCGGACTCATGGTCTGATCAATTCACAACGTGCCACTGCCCAAAAAGACAGAAATTCCTACTAAAAGGGACATCTTGCCGCTTGCTTTAACGATGTGTACTAAATTGAACAATGGATGCTTTGTATCCTATCTTCCAGGCTCTTTGAAACCATGCAGGAAAGGAACAAACACAGGAGAAGACATGGCCCTCGCAAAGAAGCAGAGCCTCTCCCCAAGAAGAAAAGACCAAATTAGACAAGCCTGCAGCTTGTCCAGCCGGGCCTAGCAAGGGTTAGGCATCAATAGGACTAGATAGGAATAGGAATGGTGTTTAAGCTTTTAGACTTGTTGAAATTCTATTTAGTTAGTTTACATGATAGGAATCTCCTCGATTTCTTACTTAAGGTACATGACTATTATTCAAGATTCATTCGTAGGATTAGATTTATCAGTCAATGTAAGAGGCTTGGTGTTGGCTACGCTGCGTCTTTTGTCATTTTGCCTTTGTTGAGACACAATCTGTCTTTATCATTAAACCATGTTTTTTCCACGTTGTCTTTTGGTCTGTATGAAATCACTGCGGCAATCAAAGACGGCACTTGCCCTGAGAGGAGAATCTGGGCACGCACGACCTCCCCTAAGCCCAGCCCCTTGCTCAGCTGGCAGGACTGGCAAAGGTGTGTCTCCTTTACTGCCAGGGAAATAACGCTGGCGCTTCATCCTTTGATTCCTAAAAATCTCAGCTGTGAGTGGAAAGGGAGGCTTTGTTTAATTCAATGAATTGGATCAAAATGTGTGCTCTGCTCTCACCATTGTTTCTGGCCTAAAAGCAAGGGCTTTAGTCCTTTTTGTAGCCCAGC
Organism: Ammospiza nelsoni; assembly: GCF_027579445.1. Taxonomy (NCBI): domain Eukaryota; kingdom Metazoa; phylum Chordata; class Aves; order Passeriformes; family Passerellidae; genus Ammospiza; species Ammospiza nelsoni. The sequence goes on along the minus strand of NC_080669.1, from coordinate 47,808,933 downwards.
AACATAACTTTGTTTCATTTTGGGGGACTGATGGACCTGACCACCTTGGAAGACCTTTCTAGAACCCCTCCAATTCTATCCAATTTGTATGCACATGCACCACAAAGGCAATAGTAGTTCACCTTCAGTTTCTCTTGAAAGCACCACTCTCCCACTCTGGGCCTCCACCAATCTCCTCAGCTAAAGCAGAGCGGCTGGGATCATGATCCTCTCTCTGGCTTCCCACAGCTTAGCTATTTGCACTAAAGAAGAAGCAAAGTCCCTCTTTCATCTAGCCCAGCAAATGGCACTGCCCAGCAAGGCTTTGCTGGCAGGGGCTGTGCAGGGTGGAGAGGGGGCGAGGGAGGGGGCAATTGCCAGGCTGCTTCTGGGAAGCCCAGGCAAGCTTGCCCTTGTCTGATGGAGCTAGTGCAGCTGGCCTTTGGAGCCTACAAAGTATCTGCCTTGCAGTGGCACTTGGTACACCTGCCCCCTCACTTTGCTGCCCTGTGGGCAACATGCAGCCTGCGAAGGAAGCAAGATTGGGACTGAAGCAAGATTTGCTTTGCCTTAACTCAAGGCCGGGAAGCAGCAAATGTGGCTGGGTTTTGTCCTATCTGGCACCTAAGTATTAAAAGAAACGCCAAGGCCATCAGTGTGGAAAGGTAATTCCATCAGTGTTCCTTTGTTAGAGGAATGCCTGAGTCTTTTGAGACAAACAGCTAGTTTCTCCAAGGCAGCTGGAAGAGGGATATAGAAAGTCTGCATTCATGTTTGCTACAGAAATGCCCCTGTGCTGTCCCTGTCTGTGTGTCCCCATCAGTTGCCCTGAGAAACATGTTGTTTCTCTAAGTTTCAAGGAAGGAGTGATGAGGTGAGTGACCAGCTCAGAGGCCCAAAGGAGGGAAAACATCAAGTGACATTATTGGGCAGCAAAAGGAGATTTGAGAAAGGGGGCAGCATGAATGCCTCCACTTTGAGAGGAAGCTTTGGAGTTGCCTCTCGGCTGAACAACTTGCAAATTCTAGCTCCTCTCAGAGCTGGAGGAGAGCCAGCGGGAGGAGTCCTGCTGGTTCTCCAGGGCAGGAGATGAGGTTCTGGGCCCTTGGACACAGACAGGCTCCTGGGCACCTTCAGCTGCAGACACCATGCAGACAAGCACCGAGAAGAGCCAGGGCTGTCCCTGCACTGCTTTTGCCCGTCTCCTCAGACGACTCAGGAGAAAAGCCCAATGGCAAGGCTCTCACAGCAAGCCTGCAGCAGCAGAAGTAAAAGGGGCAGAGGTGGCCCATGCCTGTTTCTGTCCCATGGCTCCCCTGGCGTTCTACATGGAATGTTGGGCTGTGCCCATAGCAACTGTCGTTGTCTCCTGCTCCTGCGGCCCTTGCTGGAACGCTGGTGGAGCAGCGCTGGAGCAGCGGCTGCAGGATCAGCTCCTGGGCTCTCCCTGACCAGCCACCTCCTGCATTCAGTGCCACACCCGGCCTCTGCACCCACATCCTCGTCTCCTCGGCTGCCTCCAGGCATCCCCACAACACTTGGGCACCGTCAAAGGTAAGAAAGTCCCCGTTTGCCCTCAAAGCACTAACACAAGGCCAGGAGGCTCCAGCTGCCTCTCCCACCAAGCACGACACACAGGCTGCGTGCTCACTTTCCACACACCAGGTTCCACGTCCAAGCGGGCTGCAGCTTCTGAAGGAATCATGTTGCCTCCCGGGCAAACACAGACCTTTCCATAGAGGAGGTAGAGAGCTGTCACAGTGCAGTTGCAGATCCTCCTCCACGCATCACCTGCTTCAAAGTTCTTGGCACCCATTGCAGTCCTAAACCTAGCTTGTGGTGACCCCAAATCAAATTGGTCATGGCTGACGAGTTCAGGGCTTCAGTGCCAACAAATCCCCTTATGCCCTGACTCAGCTCACGCCTGCTCCAAAGCTGCAAAAACCAGAATGATGGCACTTCTCCTCTGGGATCCCTCTCATTCGGGCCATGGAAGCATTTCACTGGGCTTCTCCTCAAACACAGGTGTTCAACTTCAAAAATGATCTGCTATCAGCAATCCTGATGTGCTTACATAGTTGCATCTCTGATAGATACATTCTATTTTCATATCCATATCCTGTAGATACTTTTTTCAGTGCATGTAGGGCTGGTTCTACCTCATGCTCAGGGGCAGCTGTGAAATGCCATCTTCTCAAGAACACAATCACAGTAGCAGAGAAGTTTCTGGCTTGGAAGGGATTCTCAAAGATCACTGAGCCCAAATCCAGGGCCTGCCCGGGGCAGCCTCAACAATCACACCCTGTGCCCAAGAGTGCTGTCCAAACACTTTTGGAGCTCAGTCAGCCTTGCTGCTGGCACCCCTTCCCTGGAGAGCCTGTTGCAGTGGCCAAGCACCCTCTGCGTGAAGAGCCTTTTCCTTCTATCCACCCTAAGCCTGCACTGGCACATCTTGCAGCCCATTCTCTTGCCTCTTCCCACTGGCCCCAGGACTGAAGAGAGTAGTGCATGGCCTTCTGCTTCCCCTCCTGAGGATAGCTGCTGACTGCTAGAGGCTCCTGCCTAGGCAATTGCACCTCAAAACCACGGCAATGACAGCAAAAAGAAAGGAGCTGGGACAGAGGAGCTCAGGGCTTGCAACGATGAGGTCGAGAAGGAAGGCTACTGACACATCCTTGGCGGAACGATTTCTAACTGGAGCATTGTTTGGATCTTTTTCAGGTGGAAAGGAGAGGCACAATGAAAATGAAAGCAAGAGGCAAAAATCAGCCGTGAGTTTTGCCCCAGGGTTAAAGGACAGCAAACTGGAGGCATGGGCAGGAGGAGAATTGCTCTTTCAGAGTCAGCGTGGGATTGCTTCAAGCCTGTGCATCCACAGCAAGGCTCTCTCCAGCACTTGCCCTTCTTACCTCCACCTCCTTCTTCCTATAGGCACATCAATGTTGGCAGCGACTTTCAGGCTGAGCTCCCACAGCTGCAGAGCAGAGCACCAAGTGAGGATGAAGAGCCTGCAACCCTGGTCTGGAAGCCCTGGGGAGAAGATGACTCTGACATGGAAAAACCTGACAGAGGTAGCTTCTCTTCAAGCTTTTCTTCCACCCCTGACATACTTGGATCTTTCAAAGTCTCCTTTTGCATAGAAAGGCAGCTTTTTGCAGGCTGCACTTCTCTCCCTGTCTCGCCCATCTTCCCATCTACAAGTGTTAGAGGCAAGGAGAATGCTCTGCTTGTGCAGCAGAGCAGGAAAAAGAGCAAGCATCTTGCTCTCCAAATTGGTCAGGCCCATTTGCCACTGCAAGAGAGGAGATTGGCCTCCACTTCTTCTCACAGAAGCTGCTCTGAAGGGAGAGCCAGCACTGCGGGGGCCCTTGCTTCAGCTGGCCCTGTCTTTGCTCTCCTTTTCATGCTCTCCAAGCTGCTGCCTTTAGCTCCTGGCCTTTCCTTCCGCCTTGCATGGCAACCTTTGCTCTTGCTGGCCTCAAGGCTGACTTTGGCTGCCTTTTTGATGTGCTTGCAGTAAGACAACTGCTGGACATGGCCAGCTCCCGTGGCATTCCCGGGCCAGCAGCTGACCTGGAGCGCACCCTGCACTGCCTGCACCAGGCACGTGGCAGCCTTCTGGTAAGAAGCGGCTCTGTGGGCGCACAGAAGAGGCCACAGGGAATGCACAAGGCCCGGCCACTGGGACAGCCTTTCCTGTCTGCTCCTTGATGAAGGGTCTTGACAGGGACCAGAGCACGTGCCACCTGCTGTGTCTCCTCCAGCTGCGTCAGGGCTGAGCCCAAACGGCTCCAGCAGGGAGAATCTCCCTCCTGCAGGTGGCGGCGCAAGCTCCTGCAGCCTGCTGCCTTGGAAATCGCCTGCAGGTCTGGCTAATCTAAGACATTTGGAGGGGAAATTCCCAGAAGCCTCACTTAGCTGAGGCCATTCTGGCTGCAGGAGCTGCAAAATCATTTGCTTGGGGAGCAAAATGCCACTCTTGGGGACCAGCATCCAAGGGCTGGGCAGCAAAAACTAGGCACTGGGATCAAATCCCAGGCTTTCACCCACATGGCATACAGTTGCTTGAATGTCTGAAGAGGCAAAGTAGCTGAAAGGCAGCATCTGTGATTTTTGGCTCATTTTGGATGTGGTGGGGTCACCTAAGGCCTTTTCCCCTTGCATCTTGCAGGAGGCTCTGGAGATGTTGCTCTCAGGGGGGCCTGCAACAGCTCAAGGCCATCCCTTGGCTGATTATCATTACGCAGGTAAGCAAAGCAGAGCTTCTTCCTTCACTGACACATGCTGCCGTCCCCTTCAGTGTTGTGGCAAGCGTTTCTGCTTCAACAAATTGTGCCTAAAACCAGCACAAGGTCTTGTCTTCTCGGGGGCTGGGGAAAGCACCATCATCTAGTCCTTCAGCTTTACTTCTTTGCCAATCCTTTTCCCTGGGGAATGCCTGCTCTTGTCTTCATCACCTTCTGAGGGAGCAGACATGTACTCACACGGGAACGATGGCCTGACACCTTTTTCTTTCAGCGGCCAGTGGGATCTACTCCATGTGGATGGAGGGATCTATTTACCTGCTGCTCCTTATTGCCAGGCTCTGATAGATGGACACCTGAGGAGAAGGACTCCTTCCAAAAGGCTTTCCACACCTACGGCAAGGATTTTCATCTCATCCAGAAGCAGGTAAAGCTGCAGGACATTCTTTACCTCAGCAGATCATCAGGAGGAAAGCTTGCTTCTATCTGGTAACAAACACTGGGCTTCGCTCTCTCTCTTCTCAAGTACCAAAACTGCTCAAGTAGTAACAAAACGGCACATCAAAGGCCTGTGTGAAAAGGATGATCCTGTCTCTCCAGCCCTTTTCTCCAAGCTCCTTTGCAATATGATGATTTATTCTCTAAGACTTTTCGCACAGGTCTGCTGCTGCTGCCACAAGACATTGTGCTGGCATAAGTGGAGTGAACCCAGGAAAGAAGACCTGTGCTAGATGGATTTGTTGTTGATCTGTGCATTACGTAGCATGATAGATGGTTTACTACATTGCATGATGCCTCTCTTTCTCCATCTTGATTCCATTTTACACCCTACTCCATTGACTTCATGATTTTACTTCCCAGTTTACTCCACCTTCTAATTTTTCCCCAATGCAGCCTACCAAGGAATTTTGGATTCCTTCTTTTTCTCTTCACAACAGATCCAGACTAAGACCGTGGCACAGTGTGTGGAGTACTACTACAGCTGGAAAAAGGAGCATCGAGTTGCTAGCACTCTTGCTCAGGTGAGGGGGAAGAAAATCCAGGCGTGCCAGGAGGGTGGAGAAACTGGGAGAAGGGGAGAAAACCTGATGGCCAGCTGTGCCAGACGCCGCTTTGCCAGGATCACATCGTCCCATGCGCTGGCAAAGGCGCAGCAGATGCTGCCCAGGCCTTCCTTCTGCTGCTGCCCTGAAATACGCCATTCTGGAGCCTAACTTTGAGCCAAGGAAGCCGCACCACCACCCAAATGGGCTTTGACTCTCTACAGATGGCTTACTCAAGGGCTGCCACCTTTGCTGACTCCAATCAGACCCGTCATTCCCTACTAAACTCCTCCTGACATCAGCAATCCCTGTGTTCAGGGAGATGTTGCAGATTTTCAGGCAGTTTTTCTAGCATCCCAGCATACTCGCCAAGAAGCAGCTGCCAGTGCTGTGGCTCCCCTCAGACTTTCCTTACCAGCAAAGAGCAATTTGGTTGGCAACAGTGAGAGAGAGAGAGAGAAAGAGAGAGAGAGATTATTCTGGGTTCTATAAAACGTCTAACCATATGTCTTCCCTAATTTGACTGAATTTCTTTCCCATTCCCTAGACATTTCTGCAGGAAAACCCTAGGCAAATAGATGTTAGGCAGACAGGCAGAAATAAGAAATGTAAAATTCTAGATAGCCACACATTTATTCCACCCCTTTGGCCTGTAGGAAAGAGGAGCATTTCCCTCCAAGCTCTGCCTTGGCAGCCCGCCGCAGCCCACTGGCAAAGGCAGCCGTTTCCTCAGCTCTTGAGGGTTTGCAAGGATTTGCTTAGGCCAATAGATTTTTGTGCTGGACGCAGGCATTTCCAGCTTTCTGACGGGAAGGAGACATTGAAACAGGATTCTTTGATTTCCAGGCTGTGGGCGAAGGCAAGAGGAGCAAAAGCCCCCCCAGAAAGGAGGATGGGCAGGCAGGGAAGAGAAGCCGCAAGAGGGCTGGCAGCGCCGAGTGTCCCTGCTGCCAACCGCGCCAGCCGCCCCGTTCGGCGGGAGGCCCCTTTCCCTGCGGCCAGTGCAAACGGTGCGCAAGTTCCTGCTCTTTCTGCTCCAACCTGCGCCTTGCCACTAAAACAGGCTGACCCTTTGCAAAGGCGCCGCAGGGCAAGCTCAGGCCACTTGCACCATCGGCCGCGCAGCCCTGCTCAAGCTTACAACCCACCTCAAACCCAAACAGCTCACTTAAAACCCAGCCTTCACTATGAAACCTTGCCCTGCCCCAACAACACACACTGCATACAAGTAGGAACAGATCCATCAAAGCTGCCTTTGATGCTGCTGATCAAATTCCAAATAGCATGCAGCAAAAGGAGGAAGACATTTCAAGGCATTGAAACAAGAAAGATCGGACTCATGGTCTGATCAATTCACAACGTGCCACTGCCCAAAAAGACAGAAATTCCTACTAAAAGGGACATCTTGCCACTTGCTTTAACGGTGTGTACTAAATTGAACAATGGATGCTTTGTTTCCTATCTTCCAGGCTCTTTGAAACCATGCAGGAAAGGAACAAACACAGGAGAAGACATCGCCCTCGCAAAGAAGCAGAACCTCTCCCCAACAAGAAAAGACCAAATTAGACAAGCCTGCAGCTTGTCCAGCCGGGCCTAGCAAGGGTTAGGCATCAATAGGACTGGATAGGAATAGGACTGGTGTTTAAGCTTTTAGACTTGTTGAAATTCTATTTAGTTGGTTTACATGATAGGAATCTCCTCAATTTCTTACTTAAGGTACATGACTATTATTCAAGATTCATTCGTAGGATTAGATTTATCAGTCAATGTAAGAGGCTTGGTGTTGGCTACGCTGCGTCTTTTGTCATTTTGCCTTTGTTGAGACACAATCTCTCTTTATCATTAAACCATGTTTGTTCCACTTTGTCTTTTGGTCTGCATGAAATCACTGCAGCAATCAAAGACGGCACTTGCCCTGAGAGGAGAATCTGGGCACGCACGACCTCCCCAAGGCCCAGCCCCTTGCTCAGCTGGCAGGACTGGCAAAGGTGTGTCTCCTTTACTGCCAGGGAAATAACGCTGGCGCTTCATCCTTTGATTCCTAAAAATCTCATCTGCGAGTGGAAAGGGAGGCTTTGTTTAATTCAATGAATTGGATCAAAATGTGTGCTCTGCTTTCACCATCGTTTCTGGCCTAAAAGCAAGGGCTTTAGTCCTTTTTGTAGCCCAGCAACATAACTTTGTTTCATTTTGGGGGACTGATGGACCTGACCACCTTGGAAGACCATCCTAGAACCCCTCCAATTCTATCCAATTTGTATCCACATGCACCACAAAGGCATCAGTAGTTCACTTTCAGTTTCTCTTGAAAGGACCACTCTCCCACTCTGGGCCTCCACCAATCTCCTCAGCTAAAGCAGAGCGGCTGGGATCATGATCCTCTCTCTGGCTTCCCACAGCTTAGGTATTTGCACTAAAGAAGAAGCAAAGTCCCTCTTTCATCTAGCCCAGCAAATGGCACTGCCCAGCAAGGCTTTGCTGGCAGGGGCTGTGCAGGGTGGAGAGGGGGCGAGGGAGGGGGCAATTGCCAGGCTGCTTCTGGGAAGCCCAGGCAAGCTTGCCCTTGTCTGATGGAGCCAGTGCAGCTGGCCTTTGGAGCCTACAAAGTATCTGCCTTGCAGTGGTACAGCTGCGCCCTCACTTTGCTGCCCTGTGGGCAACATGCAGCCTGCGAAGGAAGCAAGATTGGGACTGAAGCAAGATTTGCTTTGCCTTAACTCAAGGCCGGAAAGCAGCAAAAGTGACTGGGTTTTGTCCTATCTGGCACCTAAGTATTAAAAGAAACGCCAAGGGCATCAGTGTGGAAAGGTAATTCCATCAGTGTTCCTTTGTTAGAGGAATGCCTGAGTCTTTTGAGACAAACAGTTTCTCCAAGGCAGCTGGAAGAGGGATATAGAAAGTCTGCATTCATGTTTGCTACAGAAATGCCCCTGTGCTGTCCCTGTCTGTGTGTCCCCATCAGTTGCCCTGAGAAACATGCTGTTTCTCTAAGTTTCAAGGAAGGAGTGATGAGGTGAGTGACCAGCTCAGAGGCCCAAAGGAGGGAAAACATCAAGTGACATTATTGGGCAGCAAAAGGAGATTTGAGAAAGGGGGCAGCATGAATGCCTCCACTTTGAGAGGAAGCTTTGGAGTTGCCTCTCGGCTGAACAACTTGCAAATTCTAGCTCCTCTCAGAGCTGGAGGAGAGCCAGCGGGAGGAGTCCTGCTGGTTCTCCAGGGCAGGAGATGAGGTTCTGGGCCCTTGGACACAGACAGGCTCCTGGGCACCTTCAGCTGCAGACACCTTGCAGACAAGCACCGAGAAGAGCCAGGGCTGTCCCTGCACTGCTTTTGCCCGTCTCCTCAGACGACTCAGGAGAAAAGCCCAATGGCAAGGCTCTCACAGCAAGCCTGCAGCAGCAGAAGTAAAAGGGGCAGAGGTGGCCCATGCCTGTTTCTGTCCCATGGCTCCCCTGGGGTTCTACATGGAATGTTGGGCTGTGCCCATAGCAACTGTCGTTGTCTCCTGCTCCTGCGGCCCTTGCTGGAACGCTGGTGGAGCAGCGCTGGAGCAGCGGCTGCAGGATCAGCTCCTGGGCTGTCCCTGACCAGCCACCTCCTGCATTCAGCGCCACACCCGGCCTCTGCACCCACATCCTCGTCTCCTCGGCTGCCTCCAGGCATCCCCACAACACTTGGGCACCGTCAAAGGTAAGAAAGTCCCCGTTTGCCCTCAAAGCACTAACACAAGGCCAGGAGGCTCCAGCTGCCTCTCCCACCAACCATGACACACAGGCTGTGTGCTCACTTTCCCCACACCAGGTTCCACGTCCAAGCGGGCTGCAGCTTCTGAAGGAATCATGTTGCCTCCCGGGCAAACACAGACCTTTCCATAGAGGAGGTAGAGAGCTGTCACAGTGCAGTTGCAGATCCTCCTCCATGCTTCACCTGTTTCAACGTTCTTGGCACCCATTGCAGTCCTTAACCTAGCTTGTGGTGACCTCAAAACAAATTGTTCATGGCTGACGAGTTCAGGGCTTCAGTGCCAACAAATCCCCTTATGTCCTGACTCAGCTCACGCCTGCTCCAAAGCTGCAAAAACCAGAATGATGGCACTTCTCCTCTGGGATCCCTCTCATTCAGGCCATGGAAGCATTTCACTGGGCTTCTCCTCAAACACAGGTGTTCAACTTCAAAAATGATCTGCTATCAGCAATCCTGATGTGCTTACATAGTTCCATCTCTGATAGATACATTCTATTTTCATATCCTGTAGATACTTTTTTCAGTGCATGTAGGGCTGGTTCTACCTCATGCTCAGGGGCAGCTGTGAAATGCCATCTTCTCAAGAACACAATCACAGTAGCAGAGAAGTTTCTGGCTTGGAAGGGATTCTCAAAGATCACTGAGCCCAACTCCAGGGCCTGCCCGGGGCAGCCTCAACAATCACACCCTGTGCCCAAGAGCGCTGTCCAAACACTTTTGGAGCTCAGTCAGCCTTGCTGCTGGCACCCCTTCCCTGGAGAGCCTGTTGCAGTGGCCAAGCACCCTCTGCGTGAAGAGCCTTTTCCTTCTATCCACCCTAAGCCTGCACTGGCACATCTTGCAGCCCATTCTCTTGCCTCTTCCCACTGGCCCCAGGACTGAAGACAGTAGTGCATGGCCTTCTGCTTCCCCTCCTGAGGAAGCTGCTGACTGCTAGAAGCTCCTGCCTAGGCAATTCCACCTCAAAACCATGGCAATGACAGCAAAAAGAAAGGAGCTGGGACAGAGGAGCTCAGGGCTTGCAATGATGAGGTCGAGAAGGAAGGCTACTGACACATCCTTGGCGGAACGATTTCTCACTGGAGCATTGTTTGGATCTTTTTCAGGTGGAAAGGAGAGGCACAATGAAAAGGAAAGCAAGAGCCAACAATCAGCCGTGAGTTTTGCCCCAGGGTTAAAGGACAGCAAACTGGAGGCATGGCCAGGAGGAGAACTGCTCTTTCAGAGTCAGGGTGGAACTGCTTCAAGCCTTTGCCTCCACAGGAAGGCTCTCTCCAGCACTTGCCTTTCTTACCTCCACCTCCTTCTTCCTTTAGGCACATCAATGTTGGCAGCGACTTTCCGGCTGTTGCCCGATTGATAAATGACACAAAACTCGGATAAGTTTATGGGTGCTTTATTAAAGGTCCGGGGAACTGGGGGACTCACGTCCGAAAGTCCAAGCCCCCAAATTCTCCTATGGGTGCTTCCCTCTTATACATGCGATTCACAACAAAGTTTCTAAGAAACAGTTCCCTGTTCCCCTTTCCTAGTCTCTAAGAAACAGTCCTCCGTTCCCCTTGCCTGGTCACAGACCCCTTGTGATACATTCCTTGGTTCACAACCAGGATCTTTAATCCTCTGCTTATCTTATTCTAAGAGCATTGTATGCTGCCTCTAGACAGGTTAGCATTCTTACTTTCTTGCACTAGTATAATTATTTATTAAATCACAGAATCACACAGAATCACAGAATTTTCAAGACTGGAAGAGACCTATAAGATCATCTAGTCCAGCCGATGTTCTAACTGTTCAGCTAGATCATGGCAGCAAGTGCCACATCCAATCTTTTTTTAAATTCTTCAAGGGATGATGCCTCTACCACCTCACTGGGTAAATGATTCCAGTTTCTGACCACTCTTTCTGTGAAGTATTTCCTTCTTACTTCTAACTTACATCTAGCTTGACGCAACTTGAGACTGTGTCCTCTTGTTCTATCCGTTGTCGCCCGGAGAAAGAGGCCGACCCCCAGCTCACTACAGCCACCCTTCAGGAAGTTGTAGAGAGTGATGAGGTCACCCCTTAGTCTCCTTTTCTCCAGGCTGAACAACCCCAGCTCCCTCAGTCACTCTTCATATGGCTTGTGTTCCAAGCCCCTTATTAGTTTCGTTGCTCTCCTCTGGACACGCTCAAGTAACTCAACGTCCCTCTTAAAGTGAGGGGCCCAGAACTGGATACAGTACTCCAAGTGAGGCCTCACCAGTGCCGAGTACAGGGGAAGAATGACCTCTCTGTTCCTGCTGGCCATACCATTTCTGATACTGGCCAGGATGGCATTGGCCCTCTTGGCTACCTGGGCACATTGCTGGCTCATATTCAATCGACTGTCAACCAGCACCCCCAGGTCCCTTTCCACCTGGGCACTATCCAGCCACTCCATCCCCAGCTTGTATCGGTACAGGGGATTATTATGGCCGAAGTGCAATACTCGGCACTTGGACTTATTGAAGTTCATCCCATTTGATTCTGTCCATTTGTCCAGCCGTTCCAAGTCTCTCTGGAGAGCCCTACACCCCTCTAGTTGATCTAAACTCATACCCAATTTGGTATCATCAGCGAAACTACTAATAAAAGACTCTAAGCCCTCATCCATATCGTCAATAAAAATATTGAACAAAACTGGTCCCAACACAGAACCCTGAGGGACACCACTTGTGACTGGTCGCCAGCTAGATGTGACACCATTCACCAGCACTCTTTGGGCCCGGCCATCCAGCCAGTTTTGAACCCAGCAAAGGGTATTCCTATCCAGACCACGGCCAGCTAGCTTGTGTAGGAGTATGCTATGGGAAACAGTGTCGAAGGCCTTTCTGAAATCCAGAAAAACAACATCTACAGCCTTCCCTGCATCCACTAGCCGGGTTACCTGATCATAAAAAGTGATCAGGTTAGTTAGACATGATCTACCCCTCCTAAATCCGTGCTGGCTAGGTCTGATACCCTGGCCATCCTGCAAATCTTGCATGATGGCACGTAATATGAACTGTTCCATTATTTTGCCAGGTATAGATGTCAGACTGACTGGTCTATAATTGCCAGGGTCATCCTTTGCGCCCTTTTTGTGAATAGGTATCACATTGGCCAGCTTCCAGTCATCCGGAATCTCACCAGTAATCCACGACTGTTGGTAAATGATAGAGAGTGGCTTTGCAATCTCACTCGCCAACTCTCTCATCACCCTGGGGTGGATCCCGTCTGGTCCCATAGATTTGTGAATGTCCAGGCATTTCAATAGTTCTATAACTGCCTCTTCCTGGATAATGTGGGGACCATTCTGTTCCCTAAAACCATCTACCAGTCCAGACGGACGGGAGTCTTGAGGGCAAGTTATCTTCTCATTAAAAACCGAGGTAAAATAGGCATTGAACACTTCTGCCTTCTCCTCGTCTGTAAATACTAAATTACCACCTGTGTCCATTAAGGAACAAAGGCTGGTCTTACCTTTTTTCCTACTATTAATATATTTATAAAAACATTTTTTGTTGTCCTTAACAGCAGTCGCTATCCTGAGTTCAAACTGGGCTTTGGCCTCCCTAATTTTCTTCCTGCAAACTCTAGCAGCCCTCTTGAATACATCCTCTCTAAGACTACCTGCTAGGTAACACACAAAACCCAACACACACTTTTAAAGGCTACAAAACTACTTTTTAACAAACCAGTTCACACACAACTCACTATAATTAAATATTTTGCTAAATTTCATTTCTTTTCCAACATTTCCCCCCTTTTGAGCATCCTTCAGTCCTGCTGCAAGGATGCTCAATCAACAGTAACATCTTCATAACGAGGTGGGGAGTGTTCTTCATTCTGCCGCCCGCGGGTCATCGCCTTCAGCAACCGGAGACATCGCCTCTTTTCCTTTTCGATCACACCTAAGAGGCATCTGATGGGGTCCGCTCCATGATTCCCGTAGCGGATCCATGTTCCACTTCTTGACGTACACCTGGTCCCCAGGCTGGATGTCGTGGACAGCATTCTCCAGCGTGAGCGGTCTATTCCACTGTAACGTATTTCTTAAAGAATTCAAGATGTGATTAAGTGACATAACATACTCTGCAATCGCCTGGTCCCCACTCACATGTACCTCCTCTTTTAATACAGTTGCATGATATGGTTTGCCATATAATATCTCATATGGACTTACACCTACCTTTTTCCCTTGGTTTAATTCGAGTCCTGAGTAGGGCCAAAGGCAAAGCTTGAGGCCAGTGCAGTTTAGCTTCCTGGCAAATCTTTTTGATTTGTCCTTTCAGGGTTTGATTAATTCTTTCCACCTGCCCACTAGACTGAGGTCTCCAGGGGCTATGCAAATTCCAGGTTATATCTAACATTCGTGCTAATTCCTGCACTACCCCGGCTATAAAATGTGGACCCCTATCTGATGACAATCCTAAAGGTACTCCAAATCTTGGTATTATTTCTTTTAACAAGGTTTTTACCACCTCCTTAGCCTGATTAGTTCTACATGGAAAAGCTTCCGGCCACCCTGAGAATGTACATACATACACTAACAAGTATCTGTATCCCTGTGCCCTAGGCAATTCAGAAAAATCAACTTGCCCGTAATCTCCTGGTTGTGGCCCGACTTGCAACTTTCCCATTTGTATTTGTCTCCTAACTACTGGATTATTTTTCAAACATACCGGGCACATTGCATTAACTCTTTTTGCCATTGTTAACATCTGATTAGAGATTATCTCATTCTTCAAAAATTTTACCAATACTTCTGCCCCCCAATGACATTTATTATGTTCTGATTCCAAAATAAATTTCATTATGCGGGTAGGTACCACTATTTGTCCCATTGGTGTAACGTACCACCCAAGTTGAATCTTCTGTGCCCCTAGCAAGTTTATTAGTTTTCCATCTTCTATTGAATATTTGGGCTCCTGATTCAGGTATGGGGTAGCCGGATTTGTTCTTACCGGTACCAATGCCATTTGAGTCCATACTTCCTGTGCCACTTGCCGTGCTGTAACATCAGCAAATCGATTTCCTCTGTAAACGTCTTCTTCCGCAGTCTGATGTCCTCTAACATGCATTACTGCAACTGCTTTGGGACTGTGTACCGCATCCAGTAGCTGTAACACTTCTTCCCGGTGCTTGATGTTGGTTCCCTGTGAATTCAAAAGCCCCCTTTTCTTCCATAATGCCCCATGTACATGAACCACACCAAAGGCATATTTAGAATCTGTCCAGATAGTAACCCTTTTGTCCTTGCTCAAATACAGGGCTCTGGTGAGTCCAATCACCTCTGCCTTCTGGGCCGAAGTTCCAGGTAACAAAGCCTTTGCCTCTATTACCTGATCCAATGTTACCACTGCATACCCGGCATAGCGAGTCCCATTCTTGACAAGACTGGATCCATCAGTGTATAATTCCCATTCAGGTTCTTCCAATGGTTCATCCTTTAGGTCGGGTCTGCTGGCATATACTTGTTCAATTACCTCTACGCAATCATGCACCAGTCCCCATGCTTCCTGGTCACTGCGTAAAAACTCTGCTGGATTAACATGATTAGTAGTCCTTATTTCAATATCATCCTGTTCTCTCAGGATGGCCTGGTATTGCAACATTTGACTGGATGATAGCCAGTGACCCCCCTTTTGCTCCAAAATGGCCATGACCATATGGGGAACAAACACTTTCATTTTTGCCCCCAAAGTCAATTTCCGGGCCTCTTGAATAAGAATTATTGTTGCCGCCACGGCTCGTAAACACGAGGGCCACCTGGAACTTACCGAATCCAGTTGTTTAGAGAAGTATCCCACTGGCCTCTTCCAGGATCCCACCTTCTGGGTGAGGACCCCCAATGCCAGTTTTTGCCTCTCATTCACGTACAACTGGAATTCCTTGGTCACGTCAGGGAGTCCTAGGGCTGGGACCTCCTTTAGTGCCTGCTTCAATTCCTGGAAGGCCTTCTTTTGTTGTGTCGTCCACTCCAACCGATGCTGCTTCAAGGCCTCATATAGTGGCTTGGCTAGGAGACCGAAATTCATGATCCACAGTCAACACCATCCCACCATTCCTAGAAAAGATCTCAATTCCTGATGGTTACAAGGCAAAGGAATAGCACATATTGCCTCTATTCGGTTTACTCCCAAACGTCTCTGCCCTTGTGTGATCTCACAACCGAGGTAAATAACGTTATTTTTGACCAATTGAGCTTTTTCTTAGAAACCCGATACCCTGCTTGGCCAAGCATGTTGAGTAATTTAATTGTTAATTCCACGCACATTTCCCTTTCCTTAGTAGCCAGAAAAATGTCGTCCACGTACTGCAGGACTACATACAAGGATGGGGATATTATTACCTGGGTTATCTTCCATTCCTCCAGCTCCTTGGCCAGTTGGTTTCCAAAAATAGTAGGGGAGCATTTAAATCCCTGTGGGAGTCTCGTCCACATAAGCTGCTTCTTTCTCCCAATATCAGGACTCTCCCACTCAAAGGCAAAATATTTCCTACTCTCTATTGCCAGTGGGATGCAGAAGAAGGCATCTTTAAGGTCAGTCACTGAGAACCATTTAAACTCCTCTGATACAGATGTTAACAAAGTATAAGGATTAGCAACAACTGGATGTATGTCTTTCACTATTTCATTAATAGCCCTTAAGTCCTGTACCAAACGGTACTTACCATTAGGTTTCTTTACTGGAAAAATTGGAGTATTATACTCCGATTCACATTCCTGTAATATTCCTTGAGCCAAAAATTGTTTAATTAACGGGGCTACTCCCCTCCTTGCCTCAAGCTTCAAGGGGTATTGCTTTATCCTCACTGGTCGGGCCCCTTCCTTTAGTTCCACCTTTACTGGCTGTGCAGATTTAGATTTTCCGGGGACCCCTGACTCCCATACCCAGGGTACTACAGCCTGCTCAATTTCTTCTGGAATAGGAGAGGCATCCACTTCCTTGATCACAAAAAGGCCTGCTATTTGTTCCTCAGGTATTTCCAATTTCACCCTTCCCCCTTCAAATATTATTTTCACATTAAGTCGGGACAACAGGTCTCTGCCAAGAAGGGGTGTGGGGCAGTTTGGCATATACAAAAATTGGTGATCTAATTCCTTCCCCCCAAACCTAAGATTTAAAAGTTGTAAAAATGGTTGTTCCTCTAGCTTCCCTGTTGCCCCCACCACCTGTACCGTTGTGTCACTCAAAGGTCCCAATCGTCTATTGAGTACAGAATAAGTAGCTCCAGTGTCTACCATAAATTCTTGATCCTTTCCATCTATTTCTAAAACTACCCTTAAATCCTTTTCTAGTCAGCTTTGATTCTGATAGTTTCCCAAAACTAGTGCTTGAGCGACTTCTGCTGGTCCTCCCGTGAATCCTCCCACAGGGGCATTTCCCATTGGGGCTGTCCTTAATCCCATGTTTCCCATGCCCATACCTCCTCTAACCGGGCATTCATTTTTCCAGTGTCCCAATTGTCGGCAAAAGGCACACTGGTTTGGATCCAACCTCCCCATGTTAGGTGCGAACCCAAATCCTCCCCGACCTCTTGGCAACCCCCTCTGTCCGTGATTAGCTCCTCCCTGACCTCGACCCCTAATGGCTCTTCCTCCTGCCCCTGCCTGTTCCATTACAGCCAGAATACTAGCTTGTTGTCTTTTTGCAGTTTCTTTTTCCCTGTTGTTGTATACCTTCCACGCTACCTCCAGCATTTTATCCAAACTTCTAGTATCCTCTCCTTCCAGCTTTTGTAACTTTTTCCTAATATCCTCTTGTGATTGCCCCATAAACAACAATGCCAATTGAAGTTTTCCTGATTGATCCTCTACATCTAAATTAGTAAACTTCCGAGCCATGTCTTTTAATCGTTCTAAAAAGGCAGACGGAGACTCATTCTTGTCCTGCTTGACCGAATACAACTTAGACCAGTTCATAGTCTTAGGCATTGCTGTCCTAATTCCTTCCACCAACAATTCCTGATATCGTTTTACAGCCCTTATTCCTCCCGTAGAGTTTGGGTCCCACTTAGGTTCCTCACTTGGTACCAATTCATCGACTGTCTCATTTAGTTGTCTCAACCGAATTTCCTCACGAGCCTTTTCTCTAGTGGCTCTAATAACCATTTCCTTTTCCGTGGAATCCATTATAGTATCTAATAATACCTGTAAATCATTCCAGTCCGGATTCTGAGTCTTTATTACCATTTTAACCACCCTTGCCACCCTTTCAGGATCCTCCCGATAACTCCCCGCTGATTGCTTCCATATTACCAAATCCCCGGGGGAGAAAGGCACCTTTATAAGTATCCTTTCTCCCTGTGGTCCCACAGCTTCCCTCAACGGCGCAATTAAATGTGGCCCCTTCTGCCCCTTCCTTCCCTTGCGAGTCCGCCCTGCTAACGGAGTTCTTTTAACACTCTCATTCTTTTCACCATCACCACCATCACTATCACTCTCACTAGATCCCGTTTTTATAGCTATATCCGCAGGGGGAGCAGGGAGCACATTAGGAGCAACCGGAACCCTTGGAGGTGCTATACAATAAGACAAATCTTCCTCGATTGAAGGATACAAATTACGCTCCTTTCTTTCTTAACATCCCACACACTCCCTTTCATCATTCACTTCTAAAACCAAAATACCACATTCCTTTTGCCATTCCTCTTTCCGGTATAAAACGAAAAACAAATCCAAATATGGTATTTCATCCCATTTCTCATTCCTCCTTAAAAATTGCATCAAAGATTCCATTATCCCCAATTCCAGTGTACCATTCACCGGCCATCCCGCTTCCCCAGTCTCATATTCAGGCCACCAATGATTACAATAATCTATCATTTTACTTTTATCCAATTCTTGATAATACCCTTCACTTTTCCACCGTTTCAATATACAACCTGATGGTGTATTTCCAGGTATTTTACCATTGGCTTGCACTAAGGTTTTAAAAGTTTTAAAAGACATCATATTACAACCTTTAATTCCACTATTAATCCAAATAAACCAATATACCTTAAACCAATATACCTTCTCGCCGTCCTTCCCTAAAACAAACAGGAGGCGAGTTCCGGTCCTGCGTCCTTAGACGTCTTATGGCCGGAGCCTAGGCTTTTTTTTTACCAACCACAAAATCCAAATCCAATTATCACCTTTTTTTCCAATATAAAGCACCTTCGGACTTACCTTAATGCAGTTTGTCGGAGAGGCGGGGGGGGTCTGGCACGACCGATGACTCCCCGAGAAGTGCTCGGTGCCGGCTTGGAGTGGATCGGGACGCGAACTGCCCCAGCAGCCCTCGGAGTCCTGCCGCGGTTGCCAGAAAACTGTTGCCCGATTGATAAATGACACAAAACTCGGATAAATTTTGTGGGTGTTTATTAAGGGCCCGGTGAACTGGGGAACTCACGTCCCAAAGTCCAAGCCCCCAAATTCTCCTATGGGTGCTTCTCTCTTATACATGCGATTCACAACAAAGTTTCCAAGAAACAGTTCCCTGTTCCCCTTGCCTAGTCTCTAAGAAACAGTCCTCCCTTCCCCTTGCCTGGTCACAGACCCCTTGTGATACATTCCTTGGTTCACAAACAAGATCATTAATCCTCTGCTTATCTTATTCTAAGAGCATTGTATGCTGCCTCTAGACAGGTTAGCATTCTTACTTTCTTGCACTAGTATAATTATTTATTAAATCTCTAAGACTACCTGCTAGGTAACACACAAAACCCAACACACACATTTAAAGGATACAAAACTACTTTTTAACAAACCGGTTCACACACAACTGACAATAATTAAATATATTGCTGAATTTCATTTCATTTGCAACAAGGCAGAGTTCCCACGGCTGCAGAGCAGAGCACCAAGTGAGGATGAAGAGCCTGCAACCCTGGTCTGGAAGGCCTGGGGAGAAGATGACTCTGACAGGCAAAAACCTGACAGAGGTAGCTTCTCTTCAAGCTTTTCTTCCACCCCTGACATACTTGGATCTTTCAAAGTCTCCTTTTGCATAGAAAGGCAGCTTTTTGCAGGCTGCGCTTCTCTCCCTGTTTCGACCATCTTCCCATCTACAAGTGTTAGAGGCAAGGAGAATGCTCTGCTTGTGCAGCAGAGCAGGAAAAAGAGCAAGCATCTTGCTCTCCAAATTGGTCAGGCCCATTTGCCACTGCAAGAGAGGAGATTGGCCTCCACTTCTTCTTACAGAAGCTGCTCTGAAGGGAGAGCCAGCACTGCGGGGGCCCTTGCTTCAGATGGCCCTGTCTTTGCTCTCCTTTTCATGCTCTCCAAGCTGCTGCCTTTAGCTCCTGGCCTTTCCTTCCACCTTGCATGGCAACCTTTGCCCTTGCTGGCCTCAAGGCTGACTTTGGCTGGGTGTTTGTTGTGCTTGCGGTAAGACAACTGCTGGACATGGCCAGCTGCCGTGGCATTCCCGGGCCAGCAGCTGACCTGGAGTGCGCCCTGCACTGCCTGCACCAGGCACGTGGCAGCCTTCCGGTAAGAAGCGGCTCTGTGGGCGCACAGAAGAGGCCACAGGGAATGCACAAGGCCCGGCCACTGGGACAGCCTTTCCTGCCTGCTCCTTGATGAAGGGTCTTGACAGGGAGCAGAGCGCGTGCTGCCTGCTGTGTCTCCTCCAGCTGCATCAGGGCTGAGCCCAAACGGCTCCAGCAGGGAGAATCTCCCTCCTGCAGGTGGCGGCGCAAGCTCCTGCAGCCTGCTGCCTTGGAAATCGCCTGCAGGTCTGGCTGCTCTAAGACATTTGGAGGGGAAATTCCCAGAAGCCTCACTTAGCTGAGGCCATTCTGGCTGCGAGAGCTGCAAAATCATTCGCTTGGGGAGCAAAATGCCACTCTTGGGGACCAGCATCCAAGGGCTGGGCAGCAAAAACTAGGCACTGGGATCAAATCCCAGGCTTTCACCCACATGGCATACAGTTGCTTGAATGTCTGAAGAGGCAAAGTAGCTGAAAGGCAGCATCTGTGATTTTTGGCTCATTTTGGATTTGGTGGGTCACCTAAGGCCTTCTCCCCTTGCATCTTGCAGGAGGCTCTGGAGATGTTGCTCTCAGGGGGGCCTGCAACAGCTCAAGGCCATCCCTTGGCTGATTATCATTACGCAGGTAAGCAAAGCAGAGCTTCTTCCTTCACTGACACATGCTGCCGTCCCCTTCAGTGTTGTGGCAAGTGTTTCTGCTTCAACAAATTGTGCCTAAAGCCAGTACAAGGTCTTGTCTTCTCAGGGGCTGGGGAAAGCACCAGCATCTAGTCCTTCAGCTTTTCTTCTTTGCCAATCCTTTTCCCTGGGGAATGCCTGCTCTTGTCTTCATCACCTTCTGAGGGAGCAGACATGTACTCACACGGGAACGATGGCCTGACACCTTTTTCTTTCGGCGGCCAGTGGGATCTACTTCATGTGGATGGATGGATCTATTTACCTGCTGCTTCTTATTGCCAGGCTCTGATAGATGGACACCTGAGGAGAAGGACTCCTTCCAAAAGGCTTTCCACACCTACGGCAAGGATTTTCATCTCATCCAGAAGCAGGTAAATCCGCAGCACATTCTTCACCTCAGCAGATCATCAGGAGGAAAGCTTGCTTCTATCTGGTAACAAACACTGGGCTTCGCTCTCTCTCTTCTCAAGTACCAAAACTGCTCAAGTTGTAACAAAACGGCACATCAAAGGCCTGTGTGAAAAGGATGATCCTGTCTCTCCAGCCCTTTTCTCCAAGCTCCTTTGCAATATGATGATTTATTCTCTCAGACTTGTCGCACAGGTCTGCTGCTGCTTCCACAAGGCATTGTGCTGGCATAAGTGGAGTGAACCCGGGAAAGAAGACCTGTGCTAGATGGATTTGTTGTTGATCTGTGCATTAGGTGTGCTACCACGTAGCATGATAGACAGTTTACTACATTGCATGATGCCTCTCTTTCTCCATCTTGATTTCATTTTACACCTTACTCCATTGACTTCATGATTTTACTTCCCAGTTTACTCCATCTTCTACATTTTCCCCAATGCAGCCTACCAAGGAATTTTAGATTCCTTCTTTTTCTCTTCACAACAGATCCAGACTAAGACCGTGGCACAGTGTGTGGAGTACTACTACAGCTGGAAAAAGGAGCATCGAGTTGCTAGCACTCTTGCTCAGGTGAGGGGGAAGAAAATCCAGGCGTGCCAGGAGGGTGGAGAAACTGGGAGAAGGGGAGAAAACCTGCTGGCCAGCCATGCCAGACGCCGCTTTGCCAGGATCACATCGTCCCATGTGCTGGCAAAGGCGCAGCAGATGCTGCCCAGGCCTTCCTTCTGCTGCTGCCCTGAAATACGCCATTCTGGAGCCTAACTTTGAGCCAAGGAAGCCGCACCACCACCCAAATGGGCTTTGACTCTATACAGATGAGGTTCTCAAGGGCTGCCTCCTTTGCTGACTCCAACCAGACCCTTCATTCCCCACTGAACTCCTCCTGACATCAGCAATCCCTGTGTTCAGGGAGATGTTGCAGATTTTCAGGCAGTTTTTCTAGCATCCCAGCATAGTCGCCAAGAAGCAGCTGCCAGTGCTGTGGCTCCCCTCAGACTTTCCTTACCAGCAAAGAGCAATTTGGTTGGCAAGAGTGAGAGAGAGAGAGAGAAAGAGAGAGAGAGATTATTCTGGGTTCTATAAAACGTCTAACCATGTGTCTTCCTTAATTTGACTGAATTTCCATCCCATTCCCTAGACATTTCTGCAGGAAAACCCGAGGCAAAAGGATGTTAGGCAGACAGGTAGAAATAAGAAATGTAGAATTCTAGATAGCCACATATTCATGCCAACCCTTTGGCCTGTAGGAAAGAGGAGCATTTCCCTCCAAGCTCTGCCTTGGCAGCCCGCCGCAGCCCACTGGCAAAGGCGCCGTTTCCTCAGCTCTTGAAGGTTTGCAAGGATTTGCTTAGGCCAATAGATTTTTGTGCTGGACGCAGGCATTTCCAGCTTTCTGACGGGAAGGAAAGATTGAAACAGGATTCTTTGATTTCCAGGGTGTGGGCGAAGGCAAGAGGAGCAAAAGCCCCCCCAGAAAGGAGGATGGGCAGACAGGGAAGAGAAGCCGCAAGAGGGCTGGCAGCGCCGAGTGTCCCTGCTGCCAACCGCGCCAGCCGCCCCGTTCGGCGGGAGGCCCCTTTCCCTGCGGCCAGTGCAAACGGTGCGCAAGTTGCTGCTCTTTCTGCTCCAACCTGCACCTTGCCACTAAAACAGGCTGACCCTTTGCAAAGGCGCCGCAGGGCAAGCTCAGGCCACTTGCACCATCGCACCTCGCAGCCCTGCTCAAGCTTACAACCCACCTCAAACCCAAACAGCTCACTTAAAACCCAGCCTTCACTATGAAACCTTGCCCTGCCCCAACAACACACACTGCATACAAGTAGGAACAGATCCATCAAAGCTGCCTTTGATGCTGCTGATCAAATTCCAAATAGCATGCAGCAAAAGGAGGAAGACATTTCAAGGCATTGAAACAAGAAAGATCGGACTCATGGTCTGATCAATTCACAACGTGCCACTGCCCATAAAGACAGAAATTCTTACTAAAAGGGACATCTTGCCGCTTGCTTTAATGGTGTGTACTAAATTGAACAATGGATGCTTTGTTTCCTATCTTCCAGAGTCTTTGAAACCATGCAGGAAAGGGACAAACACAGGAGAACACATCACCCTCGCAAAGAAGCAGAACCTCTCCCCAACAAGAAAAGACCAAATTAGACAAGCTTGCAGCTTGTCCAGCCGGGCCTAGCAAGGGTTAGGCATCAATAGGACTAGATAGGAATAGGACAGGTTTTAAAGCTTTTAGACTTGTTGAAATTCTATTTAGTTACTTTACATGATCGGAATCTCCTCAATTTCTTACTTAAGGTACATGACTATTATTCAAGATTCATTCGTAGGATTATATTTATCAGTCAATGTAAGAGGCTTGGTGTTGGCTACGCTCCGTCTTTTGTCATTTTGCCTTTGTTGAGGCACAATCTGTCTTTATCATTAAACCATGTTTGTTCCACTTTGTTATTCGGTCTGTATGAAATCACTGCGGCAATCAAAGACGGCACTTGCCCTGAGAGGAGAATCTGGGCACGCACGACCTCCCCAAGGCCCAGGCCCTTGCTCAGCTGGCAGGACTGGCAAAGGTGTGTCTCCTTTACTGCCAGGGAAATAATGCTGGTGCTTCATCATTGATTCCTAAAAATCTCATCTGTGAGTGGAAAGGGAGGCTTTGTTTAATTCAATGAATTGGATCAAAATGAATGCTGTGTTCTCACCATCGTTTCTGGCCTAAAAGCAAGGGCTTTAGTCCTTTTTGTAGCCCAGCAACATAACTTTGTTTCATTTTGGGGGACTGATGGACCTGACCACCTTGGAAGACCTTTCTAGAACCCCTCCAATTCTATCCAATTTGTATGCACATGCACCACAAAGGCATCAGTAGTTCACTTTCAGTTTCTCTTGAAAGCACCACTCTCCCACTCTGGGCCTCCACCAATCTCCTCAGCTAAAGCAGAGCGGCTGGGATCATGATCCTCTCTCTGGCTTCCCACAGCTTAGGTATTTGCACTAAAGAAGAAGCAAAGTCCCTCTTTCATCTAGCCCAGCAAATGGCACTGCCCAGCAAGGCTTTGCTGGCAGGGGCTGTGCAGGGTGGAGAGGGGGCGAGGGAGGGGGCAATTGCCAGGCTGCTTCTGGGAAGCCCAGGCAAGCTTGCCCTTGTCTGATGGAGCCAGTGCAGCTGGCCTTTGGAGCCTACAAAGTATCTGCCTTGCAGTGGCACTTGGTACAGCTGCCCCGTCACTTTGCTGCCCTGTGGGCAACATGCAGCCTGCGAAGGAAGCAAGATTGGGACTGAAGCAAGATTTGCTTTGCCTTAACTCAAGGCCGGGAAGCAGCAAAACTGGCTGGGTTTTGTCCTATCTGGCACCTAAGTATTAAAAGAAACGCCAAGGCCATCAGTGTGGAAAGGTAATTCCATCAGTGTTCCTTTGTTAGAGGAATGCCTGAGTCTTTTGAGACAAACAGCTAGTTTCTCCAAGGCAGCTGGAAGAGGGATATAGAAAGTCTGCATTCATGTTTGCTACAGAAATGCCCCTGTGCTGTCCCTGTCTGTGTGTCCCCATCAGTTGCCCTGAGAAACATGCTGTTTCTCTAAGTTTCAAGGAAGGAGTGATGAGGTGAGTGACCAGCTCAGAGGCCCAAAGCAGGGAAAACATCAAGTGACATTATTGGGCAGCAAAAGGAGATTTGAGAAAGGGGGCAGCATGAATGCCTCCACTTTGAGAGGAAGCTTTGGAGTTGACTCTCGGCTGAACAACGTGCAAATTCTAGCTCCTCTCAGAGCTGGAGGAGAGCCAGCGGGAGGAGTCCTGCTGGTTCTCAAGGGCAGGAGATGAGGTTCTGGGCCCTTGGACACAGACAGGCTCCTGAGCACCTTCAGCTGCAGACACCTTGCAGACAAGCACCGAGAAGAGCCAGGGCTGTCCCTGCACTGCTTTTGCCCATCTCCTCAGACGACTCAGGAGAAAAGCCCAATGGCAAGGCTCACAGAGCAAGCCTGCAGCAGCAGAAGTAAAAGGGGCAGAGGTGGCCCATGCCTGTTTCTCTCCCATGGCTCCCCTGGCGTTCTACATGGAATGTTGGGCTGTGCCCATAGCAACTGTCGTTGTCTCCTGCTCCTGCGGCCCTTGCTGCAACGCTGGTGGAGCAGCGCTGGAGCAGCGGCTGCAGGATCAGCTCCTGGGCTCTCCCTGACCAGCCACCTCCTGCATTCAGCGCCACACCCGGCCTCTGCACCCACATCCTCGTCTCCTCGCCTGCCTCCAGGCATCCCCACAGCACTTGGGCACCGTCAAAGGTAAGAAAGTCCCCGTTTGCCCTCAAAGCACTAACACAAGGCCAGGAGGCTCCAGCTGCCTCTCCCACCAACCACGACACACAGGCTGCGTGCTCACTTTCCCCACACCAGGTTCCACGTCAAAGAAAGCTGCAGCTTCTGAAGGAATCATGTTGCCTCCCGGGCAAACACAGACCTTTCCATAGAGGAGGTAGAGAGCTGTCACAGTGCAGTTGCAGATCCTCCTCCACGCATCACCTGCTTCAAAGTTCTTGGCACCCATTGCAGTCCTAAACCTAGCTTGTGGTGACCCCAAAACAAATTGTTCATGGCTGACGAGTTCAGGGCTTCAGTGCCAACAAATCCCCTTATGCCCTGACTCAGCTCACGCCTGCTCCAAAGCTGCAAAAACCACAATGATGGCACTTCTCCTCTGGGATCCCTCTCATTCAGGCCATGGAAGCATTTCACTGGGCTTCTCCTCAAACACAGGTGTTCAACTTCAAAAATGATCTGCTATCAGCAATCCTGATGTGCTTACATAGTTCCATCTCTGATAGATACATTCTATTTTCATATCCATATCCTGTAGATACTTTTTTCAGTGCATGTAGGGCTGGTTCTACCTCATGCTCAGGGGCAGCTGTGAAATGCCATCTTCTCAAGAACACAATCACAGTAGCAGAGAAGTTTCTGGCTTGGAAGGGATTCTCAAAGATCACTGAGCCCAGCTCCAGGGCCTGCCCGGGGCAGCCTCAACAATCACACCCTGTGCCCAAGAGCGCTGTCCAAACACTTTTGGAGCTCAGTCAGCCTTGCTGCTGGCACCCCTTCCCTGGAGAGTCTGTTGCAGTGGCCAAGCACCCTCTGCGTGAAGAGCCTTTTCCTTCTATCCACCCTAAGCCTGCACTGGCACATCTTGCAGCCCATTCTCTTGCCTCTTCCCACTGGCCCCAGGACTGAAGAGAGTAGTGCATGGCCTTCTGCTTCCCCTCCTGAGGATAGCTGCTGACTGCTCCTGCCTAGGCAATTCCACCTCAAAACCATGGCAATGACAGCAAAAAGAAAGGAGCTGGGACAGAGGAGCTCATGGCTTGCAACGATGAGGTCGAGAAGGAAGGCTACTGACACATCCTTGGCGGAACGATTTCTAACTGGAGCATTGTTTGGATCTTTTCCAGGTGGAAAGGAGAGGCACAATGAAAAGGAAAGCAAGAGCCAACAATCAGCCATGAGTTTTGCCCCAGGGTTAAAGGACAGCAAACTGGAGGAACGGGCAGGAGGAGAACTGCTCTTTCAGAGTCAGCGTGGGATTGCTTCAAGCCTGTGCATCCACAGCAAGGCTCTCTCCAGCACTTGCCTTTCTTACCTCCACCTCCTTCTTCCTTTAGGCACATCATTGTTGGCAGCGACTTTCAGGCTGAGCTCCCACAGCTGCAGAGCAGAGCACCAAGTGAGGATGAAGAGCCTGCAACGTTTGTCTGGAAGGCCTGGGGAGAAGATGAGTCTGACATGGAAAAACCTGACAGAGGTAGATTTTCCTCCACCCCTGACATACTTGGATCTTTGAAAGTCTCCTTTTGCATAGAAAGGCAGCTTTTTGCAGGCTGCGCTTCTCTCCCTGTCTCGCCCATCTTCCCATCTACAAGTGTTAGAGGCAAGGAGAATGCTCTGCTTGTGCAGCAGAGCAGGAAAAAGAGCAAGCATCTTGCTCTCCAAATTGGTCAGGCCCATTTGCCACTGCAAGAGAGGAGATTGGCCTCCACTTCTTCTTACAGAAGCTGCTCTGAAGGGAGAGCCAGCACTGCGGGGGCCCTTGCTTCAGCTGGCCCTGTCTTTGCTCTCCTTTTCATGCTCTCCAAGCTGCTGCCTTTAGCTCCTGGCCTTTCCTTCCGCCTTGCATGGCAACCTTTGCTCTTGCTGGCCTCAAGGCTGACTTTGGCTGCCTTTTTGTTGTGCTTGCAGTAAGACAACTGCTGGACATGGCCAGCTCCCGTGGCATTCACGGGCCAGCAGCCGACCTGGAGCGCGCCCTGCACTGCCTGCACCAGGCACGCGGCAGCCTTCCGGTAAGAAGCGGCTCTGTGGGCGCACAGAAGAGGCCACAGGGAATGCACAAGGCCCGGCCACTGGGACAGCCTTTCCTGCCTGCTCCTTGATGAAGGGTCTTCACAGGGAGCAGAGCACGTGCTGCCTGCTGTGTCTCCTCCAGCTGCGTCAGGGCTGAGCCCAAACGGCTCCAGCAGGGAGAATCTCCCTCCTGCAGGTGGCGGCGCAAGCTCCTGCAGCCTGCTGCCTTGGAAATCGCCTGCAGGTCTGGCTACTCTAAGGCATTTGGAGGGGAAATTCCCAGAAGCCTCACTTAGCTGAGACCATTCTGGCTGCAGGAGCTGCAAAATCATTCGCTTGGGGAGCAAAATGCCACTCTTGGGGACCAGCATCAAAGGGCTGGGCAGCAAAAACTAGGCACTGAGATCAAATCCCAGGCTTTCACCCACATGGCATACAGTTGCTTGAATGTCTGAAGAGGCAAAGTAGCTGAAAGGCAGCATCTGTGATTTTTGGCTCATTTTGGATGTGGTGGGGTGCCTAAAGCCTTTTCCCCTTGCATCTTGCAGGAGGCTCTGGAGATGTTGCTCTCAGGGGGGCCTGCAACAGCTCAAGGCCATCCCTTGGCTGATTATCATTACGCAGGTAAGCAAAGCAGAGCTTCTTCCTTCACTGACACATGCTGCCGTCCCCTTCAGTGTTGTGGCAAGCGTTTCTGCTTCAACAAATTGTGCTTAACACCAGCTCGAGGTCTTGTCTTCTCGGGGGCTGGGGAAAGCACCAGCCTCTAGTCCTTCAGCTTTACTTCTTTGCCAATCCTTTTCCCTGGGGAATGCCTGCTCTTGTCATCATCACCTTCTGAGGGAGCAGACATGTACTCACGCGGGAATGATGGCCTGCAACCATTTTCTTTCGGCGACCAGTGGTATCTACTTCATGTGGATGGAGGGATCCATTTACCTGCTGCTTCTTATTGCCAGGCTCTGATAGATGGACACCTGAGGAGAAGGACTCCTTCCAAAAGGCTTTCCACACCTACGGCAAGGATTTTCATCTCTTCCAGAAGCAGGTAAATTCGCAGCACATTCTTGACCTCAGCAGATCATCAGGAGGAAAGCTTGCTTCTATCTGGTAACAAACACTGGGCTTCGCTCTCTCTCTTCTCAAGTACCAAAACTGCTCAAGTAGTAACAAAAGGGCACATCAAAGGCCTGTGTGAAAAGGATGATCCTGTCTCTCCAGTCCTTTTCTCCAAGCTCCTTTGGAATATGATGATTTATTCTCTCAGAATTGTCGCACAGGTCTGCTGCTGCTTCCACATGACATTGTGCTGGCATAAGTGGAGTGAACGCGGGAAAGAAGACCTGTGCTAGATGGATTTGTTGTTGATCTGTGCACTACGTTTGTTACCACGTAGCATGATACACGGTTTACTACATTGCATGATTCCTCTCTTTCTCCATCTTGATTTCATTTTACACCCTACTCCATTGACTTCATGATTTTACTTCCCAGTTTACTCCATCTTCTACTTTTTCCCCAATGCAGCCTACCAAGGAATTTTAGATTCCTTCTATTTCTCTTCACAACAGATCCAGACTAAGACCGTGGCACAGTGTGTGGAGTACTACTACAGCTGGAAAAAGGAGCATCGATTTGCTAGCACTCTTGCTCAGGTGAGGGGGAAGAAAATCCAGGCGTGCCAGGAGGGTGGAGAAACTGGGAGAAGGGGAGAAAACCTGCTGGCCAGCTGTGCCAGACGCCGCTTTGCCAGGATCACATCGTCCCATGCGCTGGCAAAGGCGCAGCAGATGCTGCCCAGGCCTTCCTTCTGCTGCTGCCCTGAAATACGCCATTCTGGAGCCTAACTTTGAGCCAAGGAAGCCGCACCACCACCCAAATGGGCTTTGACTCTCTACAGATGGCTTTCTCAAGGGCTGCCACTTTTGCTGACTCCAATCAGACCCTTCATTCCCCACTGAACTCCTCCTGACATCAGCAATCCCTGTGTTCAGGGAGATGTTGCAGATTTTCAGGCAGTTTTTCTAGCATCCCAGCATACTCGCCAAGAAGCAGCTGCCAGTGCTGTGGCTCCCCTCTGACTTTCCTTACCAACAAAGAGCAATTTGGTTGGCAAGAGTGAGAGAGAGAGAGAGAAAGAGAGAGAGAGATTATTCTGGGTTCTATAAAACGTCTAACCATGTGTCTTCCCTAATTTGACTGAATTTCCAACCCATTCCCTAGACATTTCTGCATGAAAGCACGAGCAAAATAGATGTTAGGCAGACAGGCAGAAATAAGAAATGTAGAATTCTAGATAGCCACACATTTATGCCACCCCTTTGGCCTGTAGGAAAGAGGAGCATTTCCCTCCAAGCTCTGCCTTGGCAGCCCACCGCAGCCCACTGGCAAAGGCAGCCGTTTCCTCAGCTCTTGAGGGTTTGCAAGGATTTGCTTAGGCCAATAGATTTTTGTGCTGGACGCAGGCATTTCCAGCTTTCTGACGGGAAGGAGACATTGAAACAGGATTCTTTGATTTCCAGGCTGTGGGCGAAGGCAAGAGGAGCAAAAGCCCCCCCAGAAAGGAGGATGGGCAGACAGGGAAGAGAAGCCGCAAGAGGGCTGGCAGCGCCGAGTGTCCCTGCTGCCAACCGCGCCAGCCGCCCCGTTCGGCGGGAGGCCCCTTTCCCTGCGGCCAGTGCAAACGGTGCGCAAGTTGCTGCTCTTTCTGCTCCAACCAGCGCCTTGCCACTAAAACAGGCTGACCCTTTGCAAAGGCGCCGCAGGGCAAGCTCAGGCCACTTGCACCATTGCCCCTCGCAGCCCTGCTCAAGCTTACAACCCACCTCAAACCCAAACAGCTCACTTAAAACCCAGCCTTCACTATGAAACCTTGCCCTGCCCCAACAACACACACTGCATACAAGTAGGAACAGATCCATCAAAGCTGGCTTTGATGCTGCTGATCAAATTCCAAATAGCATGCAGCAAAAGGAGGAAGACATTTCAAGGCATTGAAACAAGAAAGATCGGACTCATGGTCTGATCAATTCACAACGTGCCACTGCCCAAAAAGACAGAAATTCCTACTAAAAGGGACATCTTGCCGCTTGCTTTAACGGTGTGTACTAAATTGAACAATGGATGCTTTGTTTCCTATCTTCCAGGCTCTTTGAAACCATGCAGGAAAGGAACAAACACAGGAGAAGACATGGCCCTCGCAAAGAAGCAGAGCCTCTCCCCAAGAAGTAAAGACCAAATTAGACAAGCTTGCAGCTTGTCCAGCCGGGCCTAGCAAGGGTTAGGCATCAATAGGACTAGATAGGAATAGGACGGGTTTTTAAGCTTTAAGACTTGTTGAAATTCTATTTAGTTACTTTACATGATAGGAATCTCCTCAATTTCTTACTTAAGGTACATGACTATTATTCAAGATTCATTCGTAGGATTATATTTATCAGTCAATGTAAGAGGCTTGGTGTTGGCTACGCTCCGTCTTTTGTCATTTTGCTTTTGTTGAGACACAATCTGTCTTTATCATTAAACCATGTTTGTTCCACGTTGTCTTTTGGTCTGTATGAAATCACTCTGGCAATCAAAGACGGCACTTGCCCTGAGAGTAGAATCTGGGCACGCACAACCTCGCCCAGCCCCTTGCTCAGCTGGCAGGACTGGCAAATGTGTGTCTCCTTTACTGCCAGGGAAATAACGCTGGCGCTTCATCCTTTGATTCCTAAAATTCTCAGCTGCGAGTGGAAAGGGAGGCTTTGTTTAATTCAATGAATTGGATCAAAATGTGTGCTCTTCTCTCACCATCGTTTCTGGCCTAAAAGCAAGGGCTTTAGTCCTTTTTGTAGCCCAGCAACATAACTTTGTTTCATTTTGGGGGACTGATGGACCTGACCACCTTGGAAGACCTTTCTAGAACCCCTCCAATTCTATCCAATTTGTATCCACATGCACCACAAAGGCATCAGTAGTTCACTTTCAGTTTCTCTTGAAAGCACCACTCTCCCACTCTGGGCCTCCACCAATCTCCTCAGCTAAAGCAGAGCGGCTGGGATCATGATCCTCTCTCTGGCTTCCCACAGCTTAGGTATTTGCACTAAAGAAGAAGCAAAGTCCCTCTTTCATCTAGCCCAGCAAATGGCACTGCCCAGCAAGGCTTTGCTGGCAGGGGCTGTGCAGGGTGGAGAGGGGGCGAGGGAGGGGGCAATTGCCAGGCTGCTTCTGGGAAGCCCAGGCAAGCTTGCCCTTGTCTGATGGAGCCAGTGCAGCTGGCCTTTGGAGCCTACAAAGTATCTGCCTTGCAGTGGCACTTGGTACAGCTGCGCCCTCACTTTGCTGCCCTGTGGGCAACATGCAGCCTGCGAAGGAAGCAAGATTGGGACTGAAGCAAGATTTGCTTTGCCTTAACTCAAGGCCGGGAAGCAGCAAAAGTGGCTGGGTTTTGTCCTATCTGGCACCTAAGTATTAAAAGAAACGCCAAGGGCATCAGTGTGGAAAGGTAATTCCATCAGTGTTCCTTTGTTAGAGGAATGCCTGAGTCTTTGGAGACAAACAGCTAGTTTCTCCAAGGCAGCTGGAAGAGGGATATAGAAAGTCTGCATTCATGTTTGCTACAGAAATGCCCCTGTGCTGTCCCTGTCTGTGTGTCCCCATCAGTTGCCCTGAGAAACATGCTGTTTCTCTAAGTTTCAAGGAAGGAGTGATGAGGTGAGTGACCAGCTCAGAGGCCCAAAGGAGGGAAAACATCAAGTGACATTATTGGGCAGCAAAAGGAGATTTGAGAAAGGGGGCAGCATGAATGCCTCCACTTTGAGAGGAAGCTTTGGAGTTGGCTCTTGGCTGAACAACTTGCAAATCTAGCTCCTCTCAGAGCTGGAGGAGAGCCAGCGGGAGGAGTCCTGCTGGTTCTCCAGGGCAGGAGATGAGGTTCTGGGCCCTTGGACACAGACAGGCTCCTGGGCACCTTGAGCTGCAGACACCTTGCAGACAAGCACCGAGAAGAGCCAGGGCTGTCCCTGCACTGCTTTTGCCCGTCTCCTCAGACGACTCAGGAGAAAAGCCCAATGGCAAGGCTCTCACAGCAAGCCTGCAGCAGCAGAAGTAAAAGGGGCAGAGGTGGCCCATGCCTGTTTCTGTCCCATGGCTCCCCTGGGGTTCTACATGGAATGTTGGGCTGTGCCCATAGCAACTGTTGTTGTCTCCTGCTCCTGCGGCCCTTGGTGGAACGCTGGTGGAGCAGCGCTGGAGCAGCGGCTGTAGGATCAGCTCCTGGGCTGTCCCTGACCAGCCACCTCCTGCACTCAGCGCCACACCCGGCCTCTGCACCCACATCCTCGTCTCCTCGGCTGCCTCCAGGCATCCCCACAGCACTTGGGCACCGTCAAAGGTAAGAAAGTCCCCGTTTGCCCTCAAAGCACTAACACAAGGCCAGGAGGCTCCAGCTGCCTCTCCCACCAACCACGACACACAGGCTGCGTGCTCACTTTCCCCACACCAGGTTCCACGTCCAAGCGGGCTGCCGCTTCTGAAGGAATCATGTTGCCTCCCGGGCAAACACAGACCTTTCCATAGAGGAGGTAGAGAGCTGTCACAGTGCAGTTGCAGATCCTCCTCCACGCATCACCTGCTTCAAAGTTCTTGGCACCCATTGCAGTCCTAAACCTAGCTTGTGGTGAGCCCAAAACAAATTGTTCATGGCTGACGAGTTCAGGGCTTCAGTGCCAACAAATCCCCTTATGCCCTGACTCAGCTCACGCCTGCTCCAAAGCTGCAAAAACCACAATGATGGCACTTCTCCTCTGGGATCCCTCTCATTCAGGCCATGGAAGCATTTCACTGGGCTTCTCCTCAAACACAGGTGTTCAACTTCAAAAATGATCTGCTATCAGCAATCCTGATGTGCTTACATAGTTACATCTCTGATAGATACATTCTATTTTCATATCCATATCCTGTAGGTACTTTTTTCAATGCATGTAGGGCTGGTTCTACCTCATGCTCAGGGGCAGCTGTGAAATGCCATCTTCTCAAGAACACAATCACAGTAGCAGAGAAGTTTCTGGCTTGGAAGGGATTCTCAAAGATCACTGAGCCCAGCTCCAGGGCCTGCCCGGGGCAGCCTCAACAATCACACCCTGTGCCCAAGAGCGCTGTCCAAACACTTTTGGAGCTCAGTCAGCCTTGCTGCTGGCACCCCTTCCCTGGAGAGCCTGTTGCAGTGGCCAAGCACCCTCTGCGTGAAGAGCCTTTTCCTTCTATCCACCCTAAGCCTGCACTGGCACATCTTGCAGCCCATTCTCTTGCCTCTTCCCACTGGCCCCAGGACTGAAGAGAGTAGTGCATGGCCTTCTGCTTCCCCTCCTGAGGATAGCTGCTGACTGCTAGAGGCTCCTGCCTAGGCAATTGCACCTCAAAACCACGGCAATGACAGCAAAAAGAAAGGAGCTGGGACAGAGGAGCTCAGGGCTTGCAACGATGATGTCGAGAAGGGAGGCTACTGACACATCCTTGGCGGAACGATTTCTAACTGGAGCATTGTTTGGATCTTTTCCAGGTGGAAAGGAGAGGCATAATGAAAAGGAAAGTAAGAGGCAACAATCAGCCGTGAGTTTTGCCCCAGGGTTAAAGAACAGCAAACTGGAGAAATGGCCAGGAGGAGAACTGCTCTTTCAGAGTCAGCGTGGGATTGCTTCAAGCCTGTGCATCCACAGCAAGGCTCTCTCCAGCACTTGCCCTTCTTACCTCCACCTCCTTCTTCCTTTAGGCACATCAATGTTGGCAGCGACTTTCAGGCTGAGTTCCCACAGCTGCAGAGCAGAGCACCAAGTGAGGATGAAGAGCCTGCAACCTTTGTCTGGAAGCCCTGGGGAGAAGATGACTCTGACATGGAAAATCTGGACAGAGGTAGATTCTCTTCAAGCTTTTCTTCCACCCCTGACATACTTGGATCTTTCAAAGTCTCCTTTTGCATAGAAAGGCAGCTTTTTGCAGGCTGCGCTTCTCTCCCTGTCTCGCCCATCTTCCCATCTACAAGTGTTAGAGGCAAGGAGA
Source organism: Ammospiza nelsoni (assembly GCF_027579445.1). NCBI lineage: Eukaryota > Metazoa > Chordata > Aves > Passeriformes > Passerellidae > Ammospiza > Ammospiza nelsoni. Next base: position 47,774,973 of record NC_080669.1, on the reverse strand, counting down.
ATGCTCTGCTTCTGCAGCAGAGCAGGAAAAAGAGCAAGCATCTTGCTCTCCAAATTGGTCAGGCCCATTTGCCACTGCAAGAGAGGAGATTGGCCTGCACTTCTTCTTACAGAAGCTGCTCTGAAGGGAGAGCCAGCACTGCGGGGGCCCTTGCTTCAGCTGGCCCTGTCTTTGCTCTCCTTTTCATGCTCTCCAAGCTGCTGCCTTTAGCTCCTGGCCTTTCCTTCCGCCTTGCATGGCAAACTTTGCTCTTGCTGGCCTCAAGGCTGACTTTGGCTGCCTTTTTGTTGTGCTTGCAGTAAGACAACTGCTGGACATGGCCAGCTCCCGTGGCATTCCCGGGCCAGCAGCTGACCTGGAGCGCGCCCTGCACTGCCTGCACCAGGCACGAGGCAGCCTTCCGGTAAGAAGCGGCTCTGTGGGCACACAGAAGAGGCCACAGGAATGCACAAGGCCCGGCCACTGGGACAGCCTTTCCTGCCTGCTCCTTGATGAAGGGTCTTCACAGGGAGCAGAGCACGTGCTGCCTGCTGTGTCTCCTCCAGCTGCATCAGGGCTGAGCCCAAACGGCTCCAGCAGGGAGAATCTCCCTCCTGCAGGCGGCGGCGCAAGCTCCTGCAGCCTGCTGCCTTGGAAATCGCCTGCAGGTCTGGCTGCTATAAGACATTTGGAAGGGAAATTCCCAGAAGCCTCACTTAGCTGAGGCCATTCTGGCTGCAGGAGCTGCAAAATCATTCGCTTGGGGAGCAAAATGCCACTCTCGGGGACCAGCATCAAAGGGCTGGGCAGCAAAAATTAGGCACTGGGATCAAATCTCAGGCTTTCACCCACATGGCATACAGTTACTTGAATGTCTGAAGAGGCAAAGTAGCTGAAAGGCAGCATCTGTGATTTTTGGCTCATTTTGGATGTGGTGGGGTGCCTAAAGCCTTTTCCCCTTGCATCTTGCAGGAGGCTCTGGAGATGTTGCTCTCAGGGGGGCCTGCAACAGCTCAAGGCCATCACTTGGCTGATTATCATTACGCAGGTAAGCAAAGCAGAGCTTCTTCCTTCACTGACACATGCTGCCGTCCCCTTCAGTGTTGTGGCAAGCGTTTCTGCTTCAACAAATTGTGCTTAACACCAGCACAAGGTCTTGTCTTCTCGGGGGCTGGGGAAAGCACCAGCCTCTAGTCCTTCAGCTTTACTTCTTTGCCAATCCTTTTCCCTGGGGAATGCCTGCTCTTGTCTTCATCACCTTCTGAGGGAGCAGACATGTACTCACACGGGAATGATGGCCTGTAACCATTTTCTTTCGGCGGCCAGTGGGATCTACCTCGTGTTGATTGAGGGATCCATTTACATGCTGCTTCTTATTGCCAGGCTCTGATAGATGGACACCTGAGGAGAAGGACTCCTTCCAAAAGGCTTTCCACACCTACGGCAAGGATTTTCATCTCATCCAGAAGCAGGTAAATTCCGCAGCATATTCTTTACCTCAGCAGATCAACAGGAGGAATGCTTGCTTCTATCTGGTAACAAACACTGGGCTTCGCTCTCTCTCTTCTCAAGTACCAAAACTGCTCAAGTAGTAACAAAACGGCACATCAAAGGCCTGTGTGAAAAGGATGATCCTGTCTCTCCAGCCCTTTTCTCCAAGCTCCTTTGCAATATGATGATTTATTCTCTCAGACTTGTCGCACAGGTCTGCTGCTGCTTCCACAAGGCATTGTGCTGGCATAAGTGGAGTGAACCCGGGAAAGAAGACCTGTGCTAGATGGATTTGTTGTTGATCTGTGCATTAGGTGTGCTACCACGTAGCATGATACACGGTTTACTACATTGCACGATGCCTCTCTTTCTCCATCTTGATTTCATTTTACACCCTACTCCATTGACTTCATGATTTTACTTCCCAGTTTACTCCATCTTCTGCTTTTTCCCCAATGCAGCCTACCAAGGAATTTTAGATTCCTTCTTTTTCTCTTCACAACAGATCCAGACTAAGACCGTGGCACAGTGTGTGGAGTACTACCATACCTGGAAAAAGGAGCATCGAGTTGCTAGCACTCTTGCTCAGGTGAGGGGGAAGAAAATCCAGGCGTGCCAGGAGGGTGGAGAAACTGGGAGAAGGGGAGAAAACCTGCTGGCCGGCTGTGCCAGATGCCGCTTTGCCAGGATCACATCGTCCCATGCGCTGGCAAAGGCGCAGCAGATGCTGCCCAGGCCTTCCTTCTGCTGCTGCCCTGAAATACGCCATTCTGGAGCCTAACTTTGAGCCAAGGAAGCCGCACCACCACCCAAATGGGCTTTGACTCTCTACAGATGGCTTTCTCAAGGGCTGCCACTTTTGCTGACTCCAATCAGACCCTTCATTCCCCACTGAACTCCTCCTGACATCAGCAATCCCTGTGTTCAGGGAGATGTTGCAGATTTTCAGGCAGTTTTTCTAGCATCCCAGCATACTCGCCAAGAAGCAGCTGCCAGTGCTGTGGCTCCCCTCAGACTTTCCTTACCAGCAAAGAGCAATTTGGTTGGCAAGAGTGAGAGAGAGAGAGAGAAAGAGAGAGAGAGATTATTCTGGGTTCTATAAAACGTCTAACCATGTGTCTTCCCTAATTTGACTGAATTTCCATCCCATTCCCTAGACATTTCTGCAGGAAAACCCGAGGCAAATAGATGTTAGGCAGACAGGCAGAAATAAGAAATGTAGAATTCTAGATAGCCACACATTTATGCCACCCCTTTGGCCTGTAGGAAGAAGGAGCATTTCCCTCCAAGCTCTGCCTTGGCAGCCCGCCGCAGCCCACTGGCAAAGGCAGCCGTTTCCTCAGCTCTTGAGGGTTTGCAAGGATTTGCTTAGGCCAATAGATTTTTGTGCTGGACGCAGGCATTTCCAGCTTTCTGACGGGAAGGAGACATTGAAACAGGATTCTTTGATTTCCAGGCTGTGGGCGAAGGCAAGAGGAGCAAAAGCCCACCCAGAAAGGAGGATGGGCAGGCAGGGAAGAGAAGCCGCAAGAAGGCTGGCAGCGCCGAGTGTCCCTGCTGCCAACCGCGCCAGCCGCCCCGTTCGGCGGGAGGCCCCTTTCCCTGCGGCCAGTGCAAACGGTGCGCAAGTTGCTGCTCTTTCTGCTCCAACCAGCGCCTTGCCACTAAAACAGGCTGACCCTTTGCAAAGGCGCCGCAGGGCAAGCTCAGGCCACTTGCACCATCGCCCCTCGCAGCCCTGCTCAAGCTTACAACCCACCTCAAACCCAAACAGCTCACTTAAAACCCAGCCTTCACTATGAAACCTTGCCCTGCCCCAACAACACACACTGCATACAAGTAGGAACAGATCCATCAAAGCTGCCTTTGATGCTGCTGATCAAATTCCAAATAGCATGCAGCAAAAGGAGGAAGACATTTCAAGGCATTGAAACAAGAAAGATCGGACTCTTGGTCTGATCAATTCACAACGTGCCACTGCCCAAAAAGACAGAAATTCCTACTAAAAGGGACATCTTGCCACTTGCTTTAACGGTGTGTACTAAATTGAACAATGGATGCTTTGTTTCCTATCTTCCAGGCTCTTTGAAACCATGCAGGAAAGGAACAAACACAGGAGAAGACATGGCCCTCGCAAAGAAGCAGAGCCTCTCCCCAAGAAGAAAAGACCAAATTAGACAAGCCTGCAGCTTGTCCAGCCAAGCCTTGCAAGGGTTAGGCATCAATAGGACTAGATAGGAATTGGACTGGTGTTTAAGCTTTTAGACTTGTTGAAATTCTATTTAGTTAGTTTACATGATAGGAATCTCCTGGATTTCTTACTTAAGGTACATGACTATTATTCAAGATTCATTAGTAGGATTAGATTTATCAGTCAATGTAAGAGGCTTGGTGTTGGCTACGCTGCGTCTTTTGTCATTTTGCCTTTGTTGAGACACAATCTGTCTTTATCATTAAACCATGTTTGTTCCACTTTGTCTTTTGGTCTGTATGAAATCACTCTGGCAATCAAAGACGGCACTTGCCCTGAGAGTAGAATCTGGGCACGCACAACCTTGCCCAGCCCCTTGCTCAGCTGGCAGGACTGGCAAATGTGTGTCTCCTTTACTGCCAGGGAAATAACGCTGGCGCTTCATCCTTTGATTCCTAAAATTCTCAGCTGCGAGTGGAAAGGGAGGCTTTGTTTAATTCAATGAATTGGATCAAAATGTGTGCTCTGCTCTCACCATCGTTTCTGGCCTAAAAGCAAGGGCTTTAGTCCTTTTTGTAGCCCAGCAACATAACTTTGTTTCATTTTGGGGGACTGATGGACCTGACCACCTTGGAAGACGTTTCTAGAACCCCTCCAATTCTATCAAATTTGTATGCACATGCACCAGGCAAAGGCATCAGTAGTTCACTTTCAGTTTCTCTTGAAAGCACCACTCTCCCACTCTGGGCCTCCACCAATCTCCTCAGCTAAAGCAGAGCGGCTGGGATCATGATCCTCTCTCTGGCTTCCCACAGCTTAGGTATTTGCACTAAAGAAGAAGCAAAGTCCCTCTTTCATCTAGCCCAGCAAATGGCACTGCCCAGCAAGGCTTTGCTGGCAGGGGCTGTGCAGGGTGGAGAGGGGGTGAGGGAGGGGGCAATTGCCAGGCTGCTTCTGGGAAGCCCAGGCAAGCTTGCCCTTGTCTGATGGAGCCAGTGCAGCTGGCCTTTGGAGCCTACAAAGTATCTGCCTTGCAGTGGCACTTGGTACAGCTGCCCCCTCACTTTGCTGCCCTGTGGGCAACATGCAGCCTGCGAAGGAAGCAAGATTGGGACCGAAGCAAGATTTGCTTTGCCTTAACTCTAGGCCGGGAAGCAGCAAAAGTAGCTGGGTTTTGTCCTATCTGGCACCTAAGTATTAAAAGAAACGCCAAGGCCATCAGTGTGGAAAGGTAATTCCATCAGTGTTCCTTTGTTAGAGGAATGCCTGAGTCTTTTGAGACAAACAGCTAGTTTCTCCAAGGCAGCTGGAAGAGGGATATAGAAAGTCTGCATTCATGTTTGCTACAGAAATGCCCCTGTGCTGTCCCTGTCTGTGTGTCCCCATCTGTTGCCCTGAGAAACATGCTGTTTCTCTAAGTTTCAAGGAAGGAGTGATGAGGTGAGTGACCAGCTCAGAGGCCCAAAGGAGGGAAAACATCAAGTGACATTATTGGGCAGCAAAAGGAGATTTGAGAAAGGGGGCAGCATGAATGCCTCCACTTTGAGAGGAAGCTTTGGAGTTGGCTCTCGGCTGAACAACTTGCAAATTCTAGCTCCTCTCAGAGCTGGAGGAGAGCCAGCGGGAAAAGTCCTGCTGGTTCTCCAGGGCAGGAGATGAGGTTCTGGGCCCTTGGACACAGACAGGCTCCTGGGCACCTTCAGCTGCAGACACCTTGCAGACAAGCACCGAGAAGAGCCAGGGCTGTCCCTGCACTGCTTTTGCCCGTCTCCTCAGACGACTCAGGAGAAAAGCCCAATGGCAAGGCTCTCACAGCAAGCCTGCAGCAGCAGAAATAAAAGGGGCAGAGGTGGCCCATGCCTGTTTCTGTCCCATGGCTCCCCTGGGGTTCTACATGGAATGTTGGGCTGTGCCCATAGCAACTGTTGTTGTCTCCTGCTCCTGCGGCCCTTGCTGGAACGGTGGTGGAGCAGCGCTGGAGCAGCGGCTGCAGGATCAGCTCCTGGGCTCTCCCTGACCAGCCACCTCCTGCATTCAGCGCCACACCCGGCCTCTGCACCCACATCCTCGTCTCCTCGGCTGCCTCCAGGCATCCCCACAGCACTTGGGCACCGTCAAAGGTAAGAAAGTCCCCGTTTGCCCTCAAAGCACTAACACAAGGCCAGGAGGCTCCAGCTGCCTCTCCCACCAACCACGACACACAGGCTGCGTGCTCACTTTCCCCACACCAGGTTCCACGTCCAAGCGGGCTGCAGCTTCTGAAGGAATCATGTTGCCTCTGGGGAAAACACAGACCTTTCCATAGAGGAGCTAGAGAGCTGTCAAAGTGCAGTTGCAGATCCTCCTCCACGCATCACCTGCTTCAAAGTTCTTGGCACCCGTTGCAGTCCTAAACCTAGCTTGTGGTGACCCCAAAACATATTGTTCATGGCTGACGAGTTCAGGGCTTCAGTGCCAACAAATCCCCTTATGCCCTGACTCAGCTCACGCCTGCTCCAAAGCTGCAAAAACCACAATGATGGCACTTCTCCTCTGGGATCCCTCTCATTCAGGCCATGGAAGCATTTCACTGGGCTTCTCCTCAAACACAGGTGTTCAACTTCAAAAATGATCTGCTATCAGCAATCCTGATGTGCTTACATAGTTCCATCTCTGATAGATACATTCTATTTTCATATACATATCCTGTAGATAATTTTTTCAGTGCATGTAGGGCTGGTTCTACCTCATGCTCAGGGGCAGCTGTGAAATGCCATCTTCTCAAGAACACAATCACAGTACCAGAGAAGTTTCTGGCTTGGAAGGGATTCTCAAAGATCACTGAGCCCAACTCCAGGGCCTGCCCGGGGCAGCCTCAACAATCACACCCTGTGCCCAAGAGCGCTGTCCAAACACTTTTGGAGCTCAGTCAGCCTTGCTGCTGGCACCCCTTCCCTGGAGAGCCTGTTGCAGTGGCCAAGCAGCCTCTGCGTGAAGAGCCTTTTCCTTCTATCCACCCTAAGCCTGCACTGGCACATCTTGCAGCCCATTCTCTTGCCTCTTCCCACTGGCCCCAGGACTGAAGAGAGTAGTGCATGGCCTTCTGCTTCCCCTCCTGAGGATAGCTGCTGACTGCTCCTGCCTAGGCAATTCCACCTCAAAACCATGGCAATGACAGCAAAAAGAAAGGAGCTGGGACAGAGGAGCTCAGCGCTTGCAACGATGAGGATGACAAGGAAGGCTACTGACACATCCTTGGCGGAACGATTTCTAACTGGAACATTTTTTGGATCTTTTGCAGGTGGAAAGGAGAGGCACAATGAAAAGGAAAGCAAGAGCCAACAATCAGCCGTGAGTTTTGCCCCAGGGTTAAAGGACAGCAAACTGGAGGCATGGGCAGGAGGAGAACTGCTCTTTCAGAGTCAGCGTGGGATTGCTTCAAGCCTGTGCATCCACAGCAAGGCTCTCTCCAGCACTTGCCCTTCTTACCTCCACCTCCTTCTTCCTTTAGGCACATCAATGTTGGCAGCGACTTTCAGGCTGAGCTCCCACAGCTGCAGAGCAGAGCACACAGTGAGGATGAAGAGCCTGCAACCCTGGTCTGGAAGGCCTGGGGAGAAGATGACTCTGACATGGAAAAACCTGACAGAGGTAGCTTCTCTTCAAGCTTTTCTTCCACCGCTGACATACTTGGATCTTTCAAAGTCTCCTTTTGCATAGAAAGGCAGCTTTTTGCAGGCTGCGCTTCTCTCCCTGTCTCGCCCATCTTCCCATCTACAAGTGTTAGAGGCAAGGAGAATGCTCTGCTTGTGCAGCAGAGCAGGAAAAAGAGCAAGCATCTTGCTCTCCAAATTGGTCAGACCCATTTGCCATTGCAAGAGAGGAGATTGGCCTGCACTTCTTCTTACAGAAGCTGCTCTGAAGGGAGAGCCAGCACTGCGGGGGCCCTTGCTTCAGCTGGCCCTGTCTTTGCTCTCCTTTTCATGCTCTCCAAGCTCCTGCCTTTAGCTCCTGGCCTTTCCTTCCGCCTTGCATGGCAACCTTTGCTCTTGCTGGCCTCAAGGCTGACTTTGGCTGCCTTTTTGATGTGCTTGCAGTAAGACAACTGCTGGACATGGCCAGCTCCCGTGGCATTCCGGGGCCAGCAGCTGACCTGGAGCGCGCCCTGCACTGCCTGCACCAGGCACGTGGCAGCCTTCCGGTAAGAAGCGGCTCTGTGGGCGCACAGAAGAGGCCACAGGGAATGCACAAGGCCCGGCCACTGGGACAGCCTTTCCTGCCTGCTCCTTGATGAAGGGTCTTGACAGGGAGCAGAGCACGTGCTGCCTGCTGTGTCTCCTCCAGCTGCATCAGGGCTGAGCCCAAACGGCTCCAGCAGGGAGAATCTCCCTCCTGCAGGCGGCGGCGCAAGCTCCTGCAGCCTGCTGCCTTGGAAATGGCCTGCAGGTCTGGCTGCTCTAAGACATTTGGAGGGGAAATTCCCAGAAGCCTCACTCAGCTGAGGCCATTCTGGCTGCAGGAGCTGCAAAATCATTCGCTTGGGGAGCAAAATGCCACTCTTGGGGACCAGCATCAAAGGGCTGGGCAGCAAAAACTAGGCACTGGGATCAAATCCCAGGCTTTCACCCACATGGCATACAGTTGCTTGAATGTCTGAAGAGGCAAAGTAGCTGAAAGGCAGCATCTGTGATTTTTGGCTCATTTTGGATGTGGTGGGGTGCCTAAAGCCTTTTCCCCTTGCATCTTGCAGGAGGCTCTGGAGATGTTGCTCTCAGGGGGGCCTGCAACAGCTCAAGGCCATCCCTTGGCTGATTATCATTACGCAGGTAAGCAAAGCAGAGCTTCTTCCTTCACTGACACATGCTGCCGTCCCCTTCAGTGTTGTGGCAAGCGTTTCTGCTTCAACAAATTGTGCTTAACACCAGCACAAGGTCTTGTCTTCTCGGGGGCTGGGGAAAGCACCAGCATCTAGTCCTTCAGCTTTACTTCTTTGCCAATCCTTTTCCCTGGGGAATGCCTGCTCTTGTCTTCATCACCTTCTGAGGGAGCAGACATGTACTCACACGGGAATGATGGCCTGCAACCATTTTCTTTCGGCGGCCAGTGGGATCTACTTCATGTGGATCGAGGGATCCATTTACCTGCTGCTTCTTATTGCCAGGCTCTGATAGATGGACACCTGAGGAGAAGGACTCCTTCCAAAAGGCTTTCCACACCTACGGCAAGGATTTTCATCTCATCCAGAAGCAGGTAAAGCCGCAGCACATTCTTGACCTGAGCAGATCATCAGGAGGAAAGCTTGCTTCTATCTGGTAACAAACACTGGGCTTCGCTCTCTCTCTTCTCAAGTACCAAAACTGCTCAAGTAGTAACAAAACGGCACATCAAAGGCCTGTGTGAAAAAGATGATCCTGTCTCTCCAGCCCTTTTCTCCAAGCTCCTTTGCAATATGATGATTTATTCTCTCAGACTTGTCGCACAGGTCTGCTGCTGCTTCCACAAGGCATTGTGCTGGCATAAGTGGAGTGAACCCGGGAAAGAAGACCTGTGCTAGATGGATTTGTTGTTGATCTGTGCATTACGTGTGCTACCACGTAGCATGATAGACGGTTTACTACATTGCACGATGCCTCTCTTTCTCCATCTTGATTTCATTTTACACCCTACTCCATTGACTTCATGATTTTACTTCCCAGTTTACTCCATCTTCTACTTTTTCCCCAATGCAGCCTACCAAGGAATTTTAGATTCCTTCTTTTTCTCTTCACAACAGATCCAGACTAAGACCGTGGCACAGTGTGTGGAGTACTACTATACCTGGAAAAAGGAGCATCGAGTTGCTAGCACTCTTGCTCAGGTGAGGGGGAAGAAAATCCAGGCGTGCCAGGAGGGTGGAGAAACTGGGAGAAGGGGAGAAAACCTGCTGGCCAGCTGTGCCAGACGCCGCTTTGCCAGGATCCCATCGTCCCATGCGCTGGCAAAGGCGCAGCAGATGCTGCCCAGGCCTTCCTTCTGCTGCTGCCCTGAAATACGCCATTCTGGAGCCTAACTTTGAGCCAAGGAAGCCGCACCACCACCCAAATGGGCTTTGACTCTCTACAGATGGCTTTCTCAAGGGCTGCCACCTTTGCTGACTCCAATCAGACCCTTCATTCCCCACTGAACTCCTCCTGACATCAGCAATCCCTGTGTTCAGGGAGATGTTGCAGATTTTCAGGCAGTTTTTCTAGCATCCCAGCATACTCGCCAAGAAGCAGCTGCCAGTGCTGTGGCTCCCCTCAGACTTTCCTTACCAGCAAAGAGCAATTTGGTTGGCAAGAGTGAGAGAGAGAGAGAGAAAGAGAGAGAGAGATTATTCTGGGTTCTATAAAACGTCTAACCATGTGTCTTCCCTAATTTGACTGAATTTCCATCCCATTCCCTAGACATTTCTGCAGGAAAACACGAGCAAAATAGATGTTAGGCAGACAGGCAGAAATAAGAAATGTAGAATTCTAGATGGCTGCACATTTATGCCACCCCTTTGGCCTGTAGGAAAGAGGAGCATTTCCCTCCAAGCTCTGCCTTGGCAGCCCGCCGCAGCCCACTGGCAAAGGCAGCCGTTTCCTCAGCTCTTGAGGGTTTGCAAGGATTTGCTTAGGCCAATAGATTTTTGTGCTGGACGCAGGCATTTCCAGCTTTCTGACGGGAAGGAGACATTGAAACAGGATTCTTTGATTTCCAGGCTGTGGGCGAAGGCAAGAGGAGCAAAAGCCCCCCCAGAAAGGAGGATGGGCAGGCAGGGAAGAGAAGCCGCAAGAGGGCTGGCAGCGCCGAGTGTCCCTGCTGCCAACCGCGCCAGCCGCCCCGTTCGGCGGGAGGCCCCTTTCCCTGCGGCCAGTGCAAACGGTGCGCAAGTTCCTGCTCTTTCTGCTCCAACCTGCGCCTTGCCACTAAAACAGGCTGACCCTTTGCAAAGGCGCCGCAGGGCAAGCTCAGGCCACTTGCACCATCGCCCCTCGCAGCCCTGCTCAAGCTTACAACCCACCTCAAACCCAAACAGCTCACTTAAAACCCAGCCTTCACTATGAAACCTTGCCCTGCCCCAACAACACACACTGCATACAAGTAGGAACAGATCCATCAAACCTGGCTTTGATGCTGCTGATCAAATTCCAAATAGCATGCAGCAAAAGGAGGAAGACATTTCAAGGCATTGAAACAAGAAAGATCGGACTCATGGTCTGATCAATTCACAACGTGCCACTGCCCAAAAAGACAGAAATTCCTACTAAAAGGGACATCTTGCCGCTTGCTTTAACGGTGTGCACTAAATTGAACAATGGATGCTTTGTTTCCTATCTTCCAGGCTCTTTGAAACCATGCAGGAAAGGAACAAACATAGGAGAAGACATCGCCCTCGCAAAGAAGCAGAGCCTCTCCCCAACAAGAAAAGACCAAATTAGACAAGCCTGCAGCTTGTCCAGCCGGGCCTAGCAAGGGTTAGGCATCAATAGGACTAGATAGGAATAGGAATGGTGTTTAAGCTTTTAGACTTGTTGAAATTCTATTTAGTTAGTTTACATGATAGGAATCTCCTCAATTTCTTACTTAAGGTACATGACTATTATTCAAGATTCATTAGTAGGATTAGATTTATCAGTCAATGTAAGAGGCTTGGTGTTGGCTACGCTGCGTCTTTTGTCATTTTGCCTTTGTTGAGACACAATCTGTCTTTATCATTAAACCATGTTTGTTCCACTTTGTCTTTTGGTCTGTATGAAATCACTCTGGCAATCAAAGACAGCACTTGCCCTGAGAGGAGAATCTGGGCACGCACAACCTCCCCAAGGCCCAACCCCTTGCTCAGCTGGCAGGACTGGCAAAGGTGTGTCTCCTTTACTGCCAGGGAAATAACGCAGGCGCTTCATCCTTTGATTCCTAAAAATCTCAGCTGTGAGTGGAAAGGGAGGCTTTGTTTAATTCAATGAATTGGATCAAAATGTGTGCTCTGCTCTCACCATCGTTTCTGGCCTAAAAGCAAGGGCTTTAGTCCTTTTTGTAGCCCAGCAACATAACTTTGTTTCATTTTGGGGGACTGATGGACCTGACCACCTTGGAAGACCTTTCTAGAACCCCTCCAATTCTATCCAATTTGTATCCACATGCATCACAAAGGAATCAGTAGTTCACTTTCAGTTTCTCTTGAAAGCACCACTCTCCCACTCTGGGCCTCCACCAATCTCCTCAGCTAAAGCAGAGCGGCTAGGATCATGATCCTCTCTCTGGCTTCCCACAGCTTAGGTATTTGCACTAAAGAAGAAGCAAAGTCCCTCTTTCATCTAGCCCAGCAAATGGCACTGCCCAGCAAGGCTTTGCTGGCAGGGGCTGTGCAGGGTGGAGAGGGGGCGAGGGAGGGGGCAATTGCCAGGCTGCTTCTGGGAAGCCCAGGCAAGCTTGCCCTTGTCTGATGGAGCCAGTGCAGCTGGCCTTTGGAGCCTACAAAGTATCTGCCTTGCAGTGGCACTTGGTACAGCTGCCCCCTCACTTTGCTGCCCTGTGGGCAACATGCAGCCTGCGAAGGAAGCAAGATTGGGACTGAAGCAAGATTTGCTTTGCCTTAACTATAGGCCGGGAAGCAGCAAAACTGGCTGGCTTTTGTCCTATCTGGCACCTAAGTATTAAAAGAAACGCCAAGGCCATCAGTGTGGAAAGGTAATTCCATCAGTGTTCCTTTGTTAGAGGAATGCCTGAGTCTTTTGAGACAAACAGTTTCTCCAAGGCAGCTGGAAGAGGGATATAGAAAGTCTGCATTCATGTTTGCTACAGAAATGCCCCTGTGCTGTCCCTGTCTGTGTGTCCCCATCAGTTGCCCTGAGAAACATGCTGTTTCTCTAAGTTTCAAGGAAGGAGTGATGAGGTGAGTGCCCAGCTCAGAGGCCCAAAGGAGGGAAAACATCAAGTGACATTATTGGGCAGCAAAAGGAGATTTGAGAAAGGGGGCAGCATGAATGCCTCCACTTTGAGAGGAAGCTTTGGAGTTGCATCTCGGCTGAACAACTTGCAAATTCTAGCTCCTCTCAGAGCTGGAGGAGAGCCAGCGGGAGGAGTCCTGCTGGTTCTCCAGGGCAGGAGATGAGGTTCTGGGCCCTTGGACACAGACAGGCTCCTGGGCACCTTCAGCTGCAGACACCTTGCAGACAAGCACCGAGAAGAGCCAGGGCTGTCCCTGCACTGCTTTTGCCCGTCTCCTCAGACGACTCAGGAGAAAAGCCCAATGGCAAGGCTCTCACAGCAAGCCTGCAGCAGCAGAAGTAAAAGGGGCAGAGGTGGCCCATGCCTGTTTCTGTCCCATGGCTCCCCTGGGGTTCTACATGGAATGTTGGGCTGTGCCCATAGCAACTGTCGTTGTCTCCTGCTCCTGCGGCCCTTGCTGGAACGCTGGTGGAGCAGCGCTGGAGCAGCGGCTGCAGGATCAGCTCCTGGGCTCTCCCTGACCAGCCACCTCCTGCACTCAGTGCCACACCCGGCCTCTGCACCCACATCCTCATCTCCTTGGCTGCCTCCCTGCATCCCCACAGCACTTGGGCACCGTCAAAGGTAAGAAAGTCCCCGTTTGCCCTCAAAGCACTAACACAAGGCCAGGAGGCTCCAGCTGCCTCTCCCACCAACCACGACACACAGGCTGCGTGCTCACTTTCCCCACACCAGGTTCCACGTCCAAGCGGGCTGCAGCTTCTGAAGGAATCATGTTGCCTCCCGGGCAAACACAGACCTTTCCATAGAGGAGGTAGAGAGCTGTCACAGTGCAGTTGCAGATCCTCCTCCACGCATCACCTGCTTCAAAGTTCTTGGCACCCATTGCAGTCCTAAACCTAGCTTGTGGTGACCCCAAAACAAATTGTTCATGGCTGACGAGTTCAGGGCTTCAGTGCCAACAAATCCCCTTATGCCCTGACTCAGCTCACGCCTGCTCCAAAGCTGCAAAAACCACAATGATGGCACTTCTCCTCTGGGATCCCTCTCATTCAGGCCATGGAAGCATTTCACTGGGCTTCTCCTCAAACACAGGTGTTCAACTTCAAAAATGATCTGCTATCAGCAATCCTGATGTGCTTGCATAGTTACATCTCTGATAGATACATTCTATTTTCATATCCTCTAGATACTTTTTTCAGTGCATGTAGGGCTGGTTCTACCTCATGCTCAGGGGCAGCTGTGAAATGCCATCTTCTCAAGAACACAATCACAGTAGCAGAGAAGTTTCTGGCTTGGAAGGGATTCTCAAAGATCACTGAGCCCAGCTCCAGGGCCTGCCCGGGGCAGCCTCAACAATCACACCCTGTGCCCAAGAGCGCTGTCCAAAGACTTTTGGAGCTCAGTCAGCCTTGCTGCTGGCACCCCTTCCCTGGAGAGCCTGCTCCAGTGGCCAAGCACCCTCTGTGTGAAGAGCCTTTTCCTTCTATCCACCCTAAGCCTGCACTGGCACATCTTGCAGCCCATTCTCTTGCCTCTTCCCACTGGCCCCAGGACTGAAGAGAGTAGTGCATGGCCTTCTGCTTCCCCTCCTGAGGATAGCTGCTGACTGCTAGAGGCTCCTGCCTAGGCAATTCCACCTCAAAACCACGGCAATGACAGCAAAAAGAAAGGAGCTGGGACAGAGGAGCTCAGGGCTTGCAACGATGAGGTCGAGAAGGAAGGCTACTGACACATCCTTGGCGGAACGATTTCTAACTGGAGCACTGTTTGGATCTTTTTCAGGTGGAAAGGAGAGGCACAATGAAAAGGAAAGCAAGAGCCAACAATCAGCCGTGAGTTTTGCCCCAGGGTTAAAGGACAGCAAACTGGAGGCATGGGCAGGAGGAGAACTGCTCTTTCAGAGTCAGGGTGGAATTGCTTCAAGCCTGTGCATCCACAGCAAGGCTCTCTCCAGCACTTGCCCTTCTTACCTCCACCTCCTTCTTCCTTTAGGCACATCAATGTTGGCAGCGACTTTCAGGCTGAGCTCCCACAGCTGCAGAGCAGAGAACCAAGTGAGGATGAAGAGCCTGCAACCCTCGTCTGGAAGCCCTGGGGAGAAGATGACTCTGACATGGAAAAACCTGACAGAGGTCGCTTCTCTTCAAGCTTTTCTTCCACCCCTGACACACTTGGATCTTTCAAAGTCTCCTTTTGCATAGAAAGGCAGCTTTTTGCAGGCTGCGCTTCTCTCCCTGTCTCGCCCATCTTCCCATCTACAAGTGTTAGAGGCAAGGAGAATGCTCTGCTTGTGCAGCAGAGCAGGAAAAGGAGCAAGCATCTTGCTCTCCAAATTGGTCAGGCCCATTTGCCACTGCAAGAGAGGTGATTGGCCTCCACTTCTTCTTACAGAAGCTGCTCTGAAGGGAGAGCCAGCACTGCGGGGGCCCTTGCTTCAGCTGGCCCTGTCTTTGCTCTCCTTTTCATGCTCTCCAAGCTGCTGCCTTTAGCTCCTGGCCTTTCCTTCCGCCTTGCATGGCAACCTTTGCTCTTGCTGGCCTCAAGGCTGACTTTGGCTGCCTTTTTGTTGTGCTTGCAGTAAGACAACTGCTGGACATGGCCAGCTCCCGTGGCATTCCCGGGCCAGCAGCTGACCTGGAGCGCGCCCTGCACTGCCTGCACCAGGCACGCGGCAGCCTTCCGGTAAGAAGCGGCTCTGTGGGCGCACAGAAGAGGCCACAGGGAATGCACAAGGCCCGGCCACTGGGACAGCCTTTCCTGCCTGCTCCTTGATGAAGGGTCTTCACAGGGAGCAGAGCACGTGCTGCCTGCTGTGTCTCCTCCAGCTGCGTCAGGGCTGAGCCCAAACGGCTCCAGCAGGGAGAATCTCCCTCCTGTAGGTGGCGGCGCAAGCTCCTGCAGCCTGCTGCCTTGGAAATGGCCTGCAGGTCTGGCTGCTCTAAGACATTTGGAGGGGAAATTCCCAGAAGCCTCACTTAGCTGAGGCCATTCTGGCTGCAGGAGCTGCAAAATCATTCGCTTGGGGAGCCAAATGCCACTCTTGGGGACCAGCATCAAAGGGCTGGGCAGCAAAAACTAGGCACTGGGATCAAATCCCAGGCTTTCACCCACATGGCATACAGTTGCTTGAATGTCTGAAGAGGCAAAGTAGCTGAAAGGCAGCATCTGTGATTTTTGGCTCATTTTGGATGTGGTGGGGTGCCTAAAGCCTTTTCCCCTTGCATCTTGCAGGAGGCTCTGGAGATGTTGCTCTCAGGGGGGCCTGCAACAGCTCAAGGCCATCCCTTGGCTGATTATCATTACGCAGGTAAGCAAAGCAGAGCTTCTTCCTTCACTGACACATGCTGCCGTCCCCTTCAGTGTTGTGGCAAGCGTTTCTGCTTCAACAAATTGTGCTTAACACCAGCACAAGGTCTTGTCTTCTCGGGGGCTGGGGAAAGCACCAGCCTCTAGTCCTTCAGCTTTACTTCTTGGCCAATCCTTTTCCCTGGGGAATGCCTGCTCTTGTCTTCATCACCTTCTGAGGGAGCAGACATGTACTCACACGGGAATGATGGCCTGTAACCATTTTCTTTCGGCGGCCAGTGGGATCTACCTCGTGTTGATTGAGGGATCCATTTACATGCTGCTTCTTATTGCCAGGCTCTGATAGATGGACACCTGAGGAGAAGGACTCCTTCCAAAAGGCTTTCCACACCTACGGCAAGGATTTTCATCTCATCCAGAAGCAGGTAAACCCGCAGCATATTCTTTACCTCAGCAGATCAACAGGAGGAATGCTTGCTTCTATCTGGTAACAAACACTGGGCTTCGCTCTCTCTCTTCTCAAGTACCAAAACTGCTCAAGTAGTAACAAAACGGCACATCAAAGGCCTGTGTGAAAAGGATGATCCTGTCTCTCCAGCCCTTTTCTCCAAGCTCCTTTGCAATATGATGATTTATTCTCTCAGACTTGTCGCACACGTCTGCTGCTGCTTCCACAAGGCATTGTGCTGGCATAAGTGGAGTGAACCCAGGAAAGAAGACCTGTGCTAGATGGATTTGTTGTTGATCTGTGCATTAGGTGTGCTACCACGTAGCATGATACACGGTTTACTACATTGCACGATGCCTCTCTTTCTCCATCTTGATTTCATTTTACACCCTACTCCATTGACTTCATGATTTTACTTCCCAGTTTACTCCATCTTCTGCTTTTTCCCCAATGCAGCCTACCAAGGAATTTTAGATTCCTTCTTTTTCTCTTCACAACAGATCCAGACTAAGACCGTGGCACAGTGTGTGGAGTACTACTATACCTGGAAAAAGGAGCATCGAGTTGCTAGCACTCTTGCTCAGGTGAGGGGGAAGAAAATCCAGGCGTGCCAGGAGGGTGGAGAAACTGGGAGAAGGGGAGAAAACCTGCTGGCCAGCTGTGCCAGATGCCGCTTTGCCAGGATCACATCGTCCCATGCGCTGGCAAAGGCGCAGCAGATGCTGCCCAGGCCTTCCTTCTGCTGCTGCCCTGAAATACGCCATTCTGGAGCCTAACTTTGAGCCAAGGAAGCCGCACCACCACCCAAATGGGCTTTGACTCTCTACAGATGGCTTTCTCAAGGGCTGCCTCCTTTGCTGACTCCAATCAGACCCTTCATTCCCCACTGAACTCCTCCTGACATCAGCAATCCCTGTGTTCAGGGAGATGTTGCAGATTTTCAGGCAGTTTTTCTAGCATGCCAGCATACTCGCCAAGAAGCAGCTGCCAGTGCTGTGGCTCCCCTCAGACTTTCCTTACCAGCAAAGAGCAATTTGGTTGGCAAGAGTGAGAGAGAGAGAGAGAAAGAGAGAGAGAGATTATTCTGGGTTCTATAAAACGTCTAACCATGTGTCTTCCCTAATTTGACTGAATTTCCATCCCATTCTCTAGACATTTCTGCAGGAAAACCCGAGGCAAATAGATGTTAGGCAGACAGGCAGAAATAAGAAATGTAGAATTCTAGATAGCCGCACATTTATGCCACCCCTTTGGCCTGTAGGAAGAAGGAGCATTTCCCTCCAAGCTCTGCCTTGGCAGCCCGCCGCAGCCCACTGGCAAAGGCAGCCGTTTCCTCAGCTCTTGAGGGTTTGCAAGGATTTGCTTAGGCCAATAGATTTTTGTGCTGGACGCAGGCATTTCCAGCTTTCTGACGGGAAGGAGACATTGAAACAGGATTCTTTGATTTCCAGGCTGTGGGCGAAGGCAAGAGGAGCAAAAGCCCCCCCAGAAAGGAGGATGGGCAGGCAGGGAAGAGAAGCCGCAAGAGGGCTGGCAGCGCCGAGTGTCCCTGCTGACAACCGCGCCAGCCGCCCCGTTCGGCGGGAGGCCCCTTTCCCTGCGGCCAGTGCAAACGGTGCGCAAGTTCCTGCTCTTTCTGCTCCAACCTGCGCCTTGCCACTAAAACAGGCTGACCCTTTGCAAAGGCGCCGCAGGGCAAGCTCAGGCCACTTGCACCATCGCCCCTCGCAGCCCTGCTCAAGCTTACAACCCACCTCAAACCCAAACAGCTCACTTAAAACCCAGCCTTCACTATGAAACCTTGCCCTGCCCCAACAACACACACTGCATACAAGTAGGAACAGATCCATCAAAGCTGGCTTTGATGCTGCTGATCAAATTCCAAATAGCATGCAGCAAAAGGAGGAAGACATTTCAAGGCATTGAAACAAGAAAGATCGGACTCATGGTCTGATCAATTCACAACGTGCCACTGCCCAAAAAGACAGAAATTCCTACTAAAAGGGACATCTTGCCACTTGCTATAACGGTGTGTACTAAATTGAACAATGGATGCTTTGTTTCCTATCTTCCAGGCTCTTTGAAACCATGCAGGAAAGGAACAAACACAGGAGAAGACATGGCCCTCGCAAAGAAGCAGAGCCTCTCCCCAAGAAGAAAAGACCAAATTAGACAAGCCTGCAGCTTGTCCAGCCAAGCCTTGCAAGGGTTAGACATCAATAGGACTAGATAGGAATTGGACTGGTGTTTAAGCTTTTAGACTTGTTGAAATTCTATTTAGTTAGTTTACATGATGGGAATCTCCTCAATTTCTTACTTAAGGTACATGAGTATTATTCAAGATTCATTAGTAGGATTAGATTTATCAGTCAATGTAAGAGGCTTGGTGTTGGCTACGCTGCGTCTTTTGTCATTTTGCCTTTGTTGAGACACAATCTGTCTTTATCATTAAACCATGTTTGTTCCACGTTGTCTTTTGGTCTGTATGAAATCACTGCGGCAATCAAAGACGGCACTTGCCCTGAGAGTAGAATCTGGGCACGCACAACCTCGCCCAGCCCCTTGCTCAGCTGGCAGGACTGGCAAATGTGTGTCTCCTTTACTGCCAGGGAAATAACGCTGGCGCTTCATCCTTTGATTCCTAAAATTCTCAGCTGCGAGTGGAAAGGGAGGCTTTGTTTAATTCAATGAATTGGATCAAAATGTGTGCTCTGCTCTCACCATCGTTTCTGGCCTAAAAGCAAGGGCTTTAGTCCTTTTTGTAGCCCAGCAACATAACTTTGTTTCATTTTGGGGGACTGATGGACCTGACCACCTTGGAAGACGTTTCTAGAACCCCTCCAATTCTATCAAATTTGTATGCACATGCACCAGGCAAAGGCATCAGTAGTTCACTTTCAGTTTCTCTTGAAAGCACCACTCTCCCACTCTGGGCCTCCACCAATCTCCTCAGCTAAAGCAGAGCGGCTGGGATCATGATCCTCTCTCTGGCTTCCCACAGCTTAGGTATTTGCACTAAAGAAGAAGCAAAGTCCCTCTTTCATCTAGCCCAGCAAATGGCACTGCCCAGCAAGGCTTTGCTGGCAGGGGCTGTGCAGGGTGGAGAGGGGGCGAGGGAGGGGGCAATTGCCAGGCTGCTTCTGGGAAGCCCAGGCAAGCTTGCCCTTGTCTGATGGAGCCAGTGCAGCTGGCCTTTGGAGCCTACAAAGTATCTGCCTTGCAGTGGCACTTGGTACAGCTGCCCCCTCACTTTGCTGCCCTGTGGGCAACATGCAGCCTGCGAAGGAAGCAAGATTGGGACCGAAGCAAGATTTGCTTTGCCTTAACTCTAGGCCGGGAAGCAGCAAAAGTAGCTGGGTTTTGTCCTATCTGGCACCTAAGTATTAAAAGAAACGCCAAGGCCATCAGTGTGGAAAGGTAATTCCATCAGTGTTCCTTTGTTAGAGGAATGCCTGAGTCTTTTGAGACAAACAGCTAGTTTCTCCAAGGCAGCTGGAAGAGGGATATAGAAAGTCTGCATTCATGTTTGCTACAGAAATGCCCCTGTGCTGTCCCTGTCTGTGTGTCCCCATCTGTTGCCCTGAGAAACATGCTGTTTCTCTAAGTTTCAAGGAAGGAGTGATGAGGTGAGTGACCAGCTCAGAGGCCCAAAGGAGGGAAAACATCAAGTGACATTATTGGGCAGCAAAAGGAGATTTGAGAAAGGGGGCAGCATGAATGCCTCCACTTTGAGAGGAAGCTTTGGAGTTGGCTCTCGGCTGAACAACTTGCAAATTCTAGCTCCTCTCAGAGCTGGAGGAGAGCCAGCGGGAAAAGTCCTGCTGGTTCTCCAGGGCAGGAGATGAGGTTCTGGGCCCTTGGACACAGACAGGCTCCTGGGCACCTTCAGCTGCAGACACCTTGCAGACAAGCACCGAGAAGAGCCAGGGCTGTCCCTGCACTGCTTTTGCCCGTCTCCTCAGACGACTCAGGAGAAAAGCCCAATGGCAAGGCTCTCACAGCAAGCCTGCAGAAGCAGAAATAAAAGGGGCAGAGGTGGCCCATGCCTGTTTCTGTCCCATGGCTCCCCTGGGGTTCTACATGGAATGTTGGGCTGTGCCCATAGCAACTGTTGTTGTCTCCTGCTCCTGCGGCCCTTGCTGGAACGGTGGTGGAGCAGCGCTGGAGCAGCGGCTGCAGGATCAGCTCCTGGGCTCTCCCTGACCAGCCACCTCCTGCATTCAGCGCCACACCCGGCCTCTGCACCCACATCCTCGTCTCCTCGGCTGCCTCCAGGCATCCCCACAGCACTTGGGCACCGTCAAAGGTAAGAAAGTCCCCGTTTGCCCTCAAAGCACTAACACAAGGCCAGGAGGCTCCAGCTGCCTCTCCCACCAACCACGACACACAGGCTGCGTGCTCACTTTCCCCACACCAGGTTCCACGTCCAAGCGGGCTGCCGCTTCTGAAGGAATCATGTTGCCTCTGGGGAAAACACAGACCTTTCCATAGAGGAGCTAGAGAGCTGTCAAAGTGCAGTTGCAGATCCTCCTCCACGCATCACCTGCTTCAAAGTTCTTGGCACCCGTTGCAGTCCTAAACCTAGCTTGTGGTGACCCCAAAACATATTGTTCATGGCTGACGAGTTCAGGGCTTCAGTGCCAACAAATCCCCTTATGCCCTGACTCAGCTCACGCCTGCTCCAAAGCTGCAAAAACCACAATGATGGCACTTCTCCTCTGGGATCCCTCTCATTCAGGCCATGGAAGCATTTCACTGGGCTTCTCCTCAAACACAGGTGTTCAACTTCAAAAATGATCTGCTATCAGCAATCCTGATGTGCTTACATAGTTCCATCTCTGATAGATACATTCTATTTTCATATACATATCCTGTAGATAATTTTTTCAGTGCATGTAGGGCTGGTTCTACCTCATGCTCAGGGGCAGCTGTGAAATGCCATCTTCTCAAGAACACAATCACAGTAGCAGAGAAGTTTCTGGCTTGGAAGGGATTCTCAAAGATCACTGAGCCCAACTCCAGGGCCTGCCCGGGGCAGCCTCAACAATCACACCCTGTGCCCAAGAGTGCTGTCCAAACACTTTTGGAGCTCAGTCAGCCTTGCTGCTGGCACCCCTTCCCTGGAGAGCCTGTTGCAGTGGCCAAGCACCCTCTGCGTGAAGAGCCTTTTCCTTCTATCCACCCTAAGCCTGCACTGGCACATCTTGCAGCCCATTCTCTTGCCTCTTCCCACTGGCCCCAGGACTGAAGAGAGTAGTGCATGGCCTTCTGCTTCCCCTCCTGAGGATAGCTGCTGACTGCTCCTGCCTAGGCAATTCCACCTCAAAACCATGGCAATGACAGCAAAAAGAAAGGAGCTGGGACAGAGGAGCTCAGCGCTTGCAACGATGAGGATGACAAGGAAGGCTACTGACACATCCTTGGCGGAACGATTTCTAACTGGAACATTTTTTGGATCTTTTGCAGGTGGAAAGGAGAGGCACAATGAAAAGGAAAGCAAGAGCCAACAATCAGCCGTGAGTTTTGCCCCAGGGTTAAAGGACAGCAAACTGGAGGCATGGGCAGGAGGAGAACTGCTCTTTCAGAGTCAGCGTGGGATTGCTTCAAGCCTGTGCATCCACAGCAAGGCTCTCTCCAGCACTTGCCCTTCTTACCTCCACCTCCTTCTTCCTTTAGGCACATCAATGTTGGCAGCGACTTTCAGGCTGAGCTCCCACAGCTGCAGAGCAGAGCACCAAGTGAGGATGAAGAGCCTGCAACCCTCGTCTGGAAGCCCTGGGGAGAAGATGACTCTGACATGGAAAAACCTGACAGAGGTAGCTTCTCTTCAAGCTTTTCTTCCACCGCTGACATACTTGGATCTTTCAAAGTCTCCTTTTGCATAGAAAGGCAGCTTTTTGCAGGCTGCGCTTCTCTCCCTGTCTCGCCCATCTTCCCATCTACAAGTGTTAGAGGCAAGGAGAATGCTCTGCTTGTGCAGCAGAGCAGGAAAAAGAGCAAGCATCTTGCTCTCCAAATTGGTCAGACCCATTTGCCATTGCAAGAGAGGAGATTGGCCTGCACTTCTTCTTACAGAAGCTGCTCTGAAGGGAGAGCCAGCACTGCGGGGGCCCTTGCTTCAGCTGGCCCTGTCTTTGCTCTCCTTTTCATGCTCTCCAAGCTCCTGCCTTTAGCTCCTGGCCTTTCCTTCCGCCTTGCAGCGCAACCTTGCTCCTGCTGGCCTCAAGGCTGACTTTGGCTGCCTTTTTGATGTGCTTGCAGTAAGACAACTGCTGGACATGGCCAGCTCCCGTGGCATTCCCGGGCCAGCAGCTGACCTGGAGCGCGCCCTGCACTGCCTGCACCAGGCACGAGGCAGCCTTCCGGTAAGAAGCGGCTCTGTGGGCACACAGAAGAGGCCACAGGAATGCACAAGGCCCGGCCACTGGGACAGCCTTTCCTGCCTGCTCCTTGATGAAGGGTCTTGACAGGGAGCAGAGCACGTGCTGCCTGCTGTGTCTCCTCCAGCTGCATCAGGGCTGAGCCCAAACGGCTCCAGCAGGGAGAATCTCCCTCCTGCAGGCGGCGGCGCAAGCTCCTGCAGCCTGCTGCCTTGGAAATCGCCTGCAGGTCTGGCTGCTATAAGACATTTGGAAGGGAAATTCCCAGAAGCCTCACTTAGCTGAGGCCATTCTGGCTGCAGGAGCTGCAAAATCATTCGCTTGGGGAGCAAAATGCCACTCTCGGGGACCAGCATCAAAGGGCTGGGCAGCAAAAATTAGGCACTGGGATCAAATCTCAGGCTTTCACCCACATGGCATACAGTTGCTTGAATGTCTGAAGAGGCAAAGTAGCTGAAAGGCAGCATCTGTGATTTTTGGCTCATTTTGGATGTGGTGGGGTGCCTAAAGCCTTTTCCCCTTGCATCTTGCAGGAGGCTCTGGAGATGTTGCTCTCAGGGGGGCCTGCAACAGCTCAAGGCCATCACTTGGCTGATTATCATTACGCAGGTAAGCAAAGCAGAGCTTCTTCCTTCACTGACACATGCTGCCGTCCCCTTCAGTGTTGTGGCAAGCGTTTCTGCTTCAACAAATTGTGCTTAACACCAGCACAAGGTCTTGTCTTCTCGGGGGCTGGGGAAAGCACCAGCCTCTAGTCCTTCAGGTTTACTTCTTTGCCAATCCTTTTCCCTGGGGAATGCCTGCTCTTGTCTTCATCACCTTCTGAGGGAGCAGACATGTACTCACACGGGAATGATGGCCTGTAACCATTTTCTTTCGGCGGCCAGTGGGATCTACCTCGTGTTGATTGAGGGATCCATTTACATGCTGCTTCTTATTGCCAGGCTCTGATAGATGGACACCTGAGGAGAAGGACTCCTTCCAAAAGGCTTTCCACACCTACGGCAAGGATTTTCATCTCATCCAGAAGCAGGTAAATTCCGCAGCATATTCTTTACCTCAGCAGATCAACAGGAGGAATGCTTGCTTCTATCTGGTAACAAACACTGGGCTTCGCTCTCTCTCTTCTCAAGTACCAAAACTGCTCAAGTAGTAACAAAAGGGCACATCAAAGGCCTGTGTGAAAAGGATGATCCTGTCTCTCCAGCCCTTTTCTCCAAGCTCCTTTGCAATATGATGATTTATTCTCTCAGACTTGTCGCACAGGTCTGCTGCTGCTTCCACAAGGCATTGTGCTGGCATAAGTGGAGTGAACCCGGGAAAGAAGACCTGTGCTAGATGGATTTGTTGTTGATCTGTGCATTAGGTGTGCTACCACGTAGCATGATACACGGTTTACTACATTGCACGATGCCTCTCTTTCTCCATCTTGATTTCATTTTACACCCTACTCCATTGACTTCATGATTTTACTTCCCAGTTTACTCCATCTTCTGCTTTTTCCCCAATGCAGCCTACCAAGGAATTTTAGATTCCTTCTTTTTCTCTTCACAACAGATCCAGACTAAGACCGTGGCACAGTGTGTGGAGTACTACCATACCTGGAAAAAGGAGCATCGAGTTGCTAGCACTCTTGCTCAGGTGAGGGGGAAGAAAATCCAGGCGTGCCAGGAGGGTGGAGAAACTGGGAGAAGGGGAGAAAACCTGCTGGCCGGCTGTGCCAGATGCCGCTTTGCCAGGATCACATCGTCCCATGCGCTGGCAAAGGCGCAGCAGATGCTGCCCAGGCCTTCCTTCTGCTGCTGCCCTGAAATACGCCATTCTGGAGCCTAACTTTGAGCCAAGGAAGCCGCACCACCACCCAAATGGGCTTTGACTCTCTACAGATGGCTTTCTCAAGGGCTGCCACTTTTGCTGACTCCAATCAGACCCTTCATTCCCCACTGAACTCCTCCTGACATCAGCAATCCCTGTGTTCAGGGAGATGTTGCAGATTTTCAGGCAGTTTTTCTAGCATCCCAGCATACTCGCCAAGAAGCAGCTGCCAGTGCTGTGGCTCCCCTCAGACTTTCCTTACCAGCAAAGAGCAATTTGGTTGGCAAGAGTGAGAGAGAGAGAGAGAAAGAGAGAGAGAGATTATTCTGGGTTCTATAAAACGTCTAACCATGTGTCTTCCCTAATTTGACTGAATTTCCATCCCATTCCCTAGACATTTCTGCAGGAAAACCCGAGGCAAAGAGATGTTAGGCAGACAGGCAGAAATAAGAAATGTAGAATTCTAGATGGCCGCACATTTATGCCACCGCTTTGGCCTGTAGGAAAGAGGAGCATTTCCCTCCAAGCTCTGCCTTGGCAGCCCGCCGCAGCCCACTGGCAAAGGCAGCCGTTTCCTCAGCTCTTGAGGGTTTGCAAGGATTTGCTTAGGCCAATAGATTTTTGTGCTGGACGCAGGCATTTCCAGCTTTCTGACGGGAAGGAGACATTGAAACAGGATTCTTTGATTTCCAGGCTGTGGGCGAAGGCAAGAGGAGCAAAAGCCCCCCCAGAAAGGAGGATGGGCAGGCAGGGAAGAGAAGCCGCAAGAAGGCTGGCAGCGCCGAGTGTCCCTGCTGCCAACCGCGCCAGCCGCCCCGTTCGGCGGGAGGCCCCTTTCCCTGCGGCCAGTGCAAACGGTGCGCAAGTTGCTGCTCTTTCTGCTCCAACCTGCGCCTTGCCACTAAAACAGGCTGACCCTTTGCAAAGGCGCCGCAGGGCAAGCTCAGGCCACTTGCACCATCGCCCC
Organism: Ammospiza nelsoni; assembly: GCF_027579445.1. NCBI lineage: Eukaryota > Metazoa > Chordata > Aves > Passeriformes > Passerellidae > Ammospiza > Ammospiza nelsoni. The sequence goes on along the minus strand of NC_080669.1, from coordinate 47,749,459 downwards.
TCGCAGCCCTGCTCAAGCTTACAACCCACCTCAAACCCAAACAGCTCACTTAAAACCCAGCCTTCACTATGAAACCTTGCCCTGCCCCAACAACACACACTGCATACAAGTAGGAACAGATCCATCAAAGCTGCCTTTGATGCTGCTGATCAAATTCCAAATAGCATGCAGCAAAAGGAGGAAGACATTTCAAGGCATTGAAACAAGAAAGATCGGACTCTTGGTCTGATCAATTCACAACGTGCCACTGCCCAAAAAGACAGAAATTCCTACTAAAAGGGACATCTTGCCGCTTGCTTTAACGGTGTGCACTAAATTGAACAATGGATGCTTTGTTTCCTATCTTCCAGGCTCTTTGAAACCATGCAGGAAAGGAACAAACACAGGAGAAGACATGGCCCTCGCAAAGAAGCAGAGCCTCTCCCCAAGAAGAAAAGACCAAATTAGACAAGCCTGCAGCTTGTCCAGCCAAGCCTTGCAAGGGTTAGGCATCAATAGGACTAGATAGGAATTGGACTGGTGTTTAAGCTTTTAGACTTGTTGAAATTCTATTTAGTTAGTTTACATGATAGGAATCTCCTGGATTTCTTACTTAAGGTACATGACTATTATTCAAGATTCATTAGTAGGATTAGATTTATCAGTCAATGTAAGAGGCTTGGTGTTGGCTACGCTGCGTCTTTTGTCATTTTGCCTTTGTTGAGACACAATCTGTCTTTATCATTAAACCATGTTTGTTCCACTTTGTCTTTTGGTCTGTATGAAATCACTCTGGCAATCAAAGACGGCACTTGCCCTGAGAGTAGAATCTGGGCACGCACAACCTTGCCCAGCCCCTTGCTCAGCTGGCAGGACTGGCAAATGTGTGTCTCCTTTACTGCCAGGGAAATAACGCTGGCGCTTCATCCTTTGATTCCTAAAATTCTCAGCTGCGAGTGGAAAGGGAGGCTTTGTTTAATTCAATGAATTGGATCAAAATGTGTGCTCTGCTCTCACCATCGTTTCTGGCCTAAAAGCAAGGGCTTTAGTCCTTTTTGTAGCCCAGCAACATAACTTTGTTTCATTTTGGGGGACTGATGGACCTGACCACCTTGGAAGACGTTTCTAGAACCCCTCCAATTCTATCAAATTTGTATGCACATGCACCAGGCAAAGGCATCAGTAGTTCACTTTCAGTTTCTCTTGAAAGCACCACTCTCCCACTCTGGGCCTCCACCAATCTCCTCAGCTAAAGCAGAGCGGCTGGGATCATGATCCTCTCTCTGGCTTCCCACAGCTTAGGTATTTGCACTAAAGAAGAAGCAAAGTCCCTCTTTCATCTAGCCCAGCAAATGGCACTGCCCAGCAAGGCTTTGCTGGCAGGGGCTGTGCAGGGTGGAGAGGGGGTGAGGGAGGGGGCAATTGCCAGGCTGCTTCTGGGAAGCCCAGGCAAGCTTGCCCTTGTCTGATGGAGCCAGTGCAGCTGGCCTTTGGAGCCTACAAAGTATCTGCCTTGCAGTGGCACTTGGTACAGCTGCCCCCTCACTTTGCTGCCCTGTGGGCAACATGCAGCCTGCGAAGGAAGCAAGATTGGGACCGAAGCAAGATTTGCTTTGCCTTAACTCTAGGCCGGGAAGCAGCAAAAGTAGCTGGGTTTTGTCCTATCTGGCACCTAAGTATTAAAAGAAACGCCAAGGCCATCAGTGTGGAAAGGTAATTCCATCAGTGTTCCTTTGTTAGAGGAATGCCTGAGTCTTTTGAGACAAACAGCTAGTTTCTCCAAGGCAGCTGGAAGAGGGATATAGAAAGTCTGCATTCATGTTTGCTACAGAAATGCCCCTGTGCTGTCCCTGTCTGTGTGTCCCCATCTGTTGCCCTGAGAAACATGCTGTTTCTCTAAGTTTCAAGGAAGGAGTGATGAGGTGAGTGACCAGCTCAGAGGCCCAAAGGAGGGAAAACATCAAGTGACATTATTGGGCAGCAAAAGGAGATTTGAGAAAGGGGGCAGCATGAATGCCTCCACTTTGAGAGGAAGCTTTGGAGTTGGCTCTCGGCTGAACAACTTGCAAATTCTAGCTCCTCTCAGAGCTGGAGGAGAGCCAGCGGGAAAAGTCCTGCTGGTTCTCCAGGGCAGGAGATGAGGTTCTGGGCCCTTGGACACAGACAGGCTCCTGGGCACCTTCAGCTGCAGACACCTTGCAGACAAGCACCGAGAAGAGCCAGGGCTGTCCCTGCACTGCTTTTGCCCGTCTCCTCAGACGACTCAGGAGAAAAGCCCAATGGCAAGGCTCTCACAGCAAGCCTGCAGAAGCAGAAATAAAAGGGGCAGAGGTGGCCCATGCCTGTTTCTGTCCCATGGCTCCCCTGGGGTTCTACATGGAATGTTGGGCTGTGCCCATAGCAACTGTTGTTGTCTCCTGCTCCTGCGGCCCTTGCTGGAACGCTGGTGGAGCAGCGCTGGAGCAGCAGCTGCAGGATCAGCTCCTGGGCTCTCCCTGACCAGCCACCTCCTGCATTCAGTGCCACACCCGGCCTCTGCACCCACATCCTCATCTCCTTGGCTGCCTCCCTGCATCCCCACAGCACTTGGGCACCGTCAAAGGTAAGAAAGTCCCCGTTTGCCCTCAAAGCACTAACACAAGGCCAGGAGGCTCCAGCTGCCTCTCCCACCAACCACGACACACAGGCTGCGTGCTCACTTTCCCCACACCAGGTTCCACGTCCAAGCGGGCTGCAGCTTCTGAAGGAATCATGTTGCCTCCCGGGCAAACACAGACCTTTCCATAGAGGAGGTAGAGAGCTGTCACAGTGCAGTTGCAGATCCTCCTCCACGCATCACCTGCTTCAAAGTTCTTGGCACCCATTGCAGTCCTAAACCTAGCTTGTGGTGACCCCAAAACAAATTGTTCATGGCTGACGAGTTCAGGGCTTCAGTGCCAACAAATCCCCTTATGCCCTGACTCAGCTCACGCCTGCTCCAAAGCTGCAAAAACCACAATGATGGCACTTCTCCTCTGGGATCCCTCTCATTCAGGCCATGGAAGCATTTCACTGGGCTTCTCCTCAAACACAGGTGTTCAACTTCAAAAATGATCTGCTATCAGCAATCCTGATGTGCTTGCATAGTTACATCTCTGATAGATACATTCTATTTTCATATCCTGTAGATACTTTTTTCAGTGCATGTAGGGCTGGTTCTACCTCATGCTCAGGGGCAGCTGTGAAATGCCATCTTCTCAAGAACACAATCACAGTACCAGAGAAGTTTCTGGCTTGGAAGGGATTCTCAAAGATCACTGAGCCCAGCTCCAGGGCCTGCCCGGGGCAGCCTCAACAATCACACCCTGTGCCCAAGAGCGCTGTCCAAAGACTTTTGGAGCTCAGTCAGCCTTGCTGCTGGCACCCCTTCCCTGGAGAGCCTGCTCCAGTGGCCAAGCACCCTCTGTGTGAAGAGCCTTTTCCTTCTATCCACCCTAAGCCTGCACTGGCACATCTTGCAGCCCATTCTCTTGCCTCTTCCCACTGGCCCCAGGACTGAAGAGAGTAGTGCATGGCCTTCTGCTTCCCCTCCTGAGGATAGCTGCTGACTGCTAGAGGCTCCTGCCTAGGCAATTGCACCTCAAAACCACGGCAATGACAGCAAAAAGAAAGGAGCTGGGACAGAGGAGCTCAGGGCTTGCAACGATGAGGTCGAGAAGGAAGGCTACTGACACATCCTTGGCGGAACGATTTCTAACTGGAGCACTGTTTGGATCTTTTTCAGGTGGAAAGGAGAGGCACAATGAAAAGGAAAGCAAGAGCCAACAATCAGCCGTGAGTTTTGCCCCAGGGTTAAAGGACAGCAAACTGGAGGCATGGGCAGGAGGAGAACTGCTCTTTCAGAGTCAGGGTGGAATTGCTTCAAGCCTGTGCATCCACAGCAAGGCTCTCTCCAGCACTTGCCCTTCTTACCTCCACCTCCTTCTTCCTTTAGGCACATCAATGTTGGCAGCGACTTTCAGGCTGAGCTCCCACAGCTGCAGAGCAGAGAACCAAGTGAGGATGAAGAGCCTGCAACCCTCGTCTGGAAGCCCTGGGGAGAAGATGACTCTGACATGGAAAAACCTGACAGAGGTCGCTTCTCTTCAAGCTTTTCTTCCACCCCTGACACACTTGGATCTTTCAAAGTCTCCTTTTGCATAGAAAGGCAGCTTTTTGCAGGCTGCGCTTCTCTCCCTGTCTCGCCCATCTTCCCATCTACAAGTGTTAGAGGCAAGGAGAATGCTCTGCTTGTGCAGCAGAGCAGGAAAAGGAGCAAGCATCTTGCTCTCCAAATTGGTCAGGCCCATTTGCCACTGCAAGAGAGGTGATTGGCCTGCACTTCTTCTTACAGAAGCTGCTCTGAAGGGAGAGCCAGCACTGCGGGGGCCCTTGCTTCAGCTGGCCCTGTCTTTGCTCTCCTTTTCATGCTCTCCAAGCTGCTGCCTTTAGCTCCTGGCCTTTCCTTCCGCCTTGCATGGCAACCTTTGCTCTTGCTGGCCTCAAGGCTGACTTTGGCTGCCTTTTTGTTGTGCTTGCAGTGAGACAACTGCTGGACATGGCCAGCTCCCGTGGCATTCCTGGGCCAGCAGCTGACCTGGAGCGCGCCCTGCACTGCCTGCACCAGGCACGCGGCAGCCTTCCGGTAAGAAGCGGCTCTGTGGGCGCACAGAAGAGGCCACAGGGAATGCACAAGGCCCGGCCACTGGGACAGCCTTTCCTGCCTGCTCCTTGATGAAGGGTCTTGACAGGGAGCAGAGCACGTGCTGCCTGCTGTGTCTCCTCCAGCTGCGTCAGGGCTGAGCCCAAACGGCTCCAGCAGGGAGAATCTCCCTCCTGTAGGTGGCGGCGCAAGCTCCTGCAGCCTGCTGCCTTGGAAATGGCCTGCAGGTCTGGCTGCTCTAAGACATTTGGAGGGGAAATTCCCAGAAGCCTCACTTAGCTGAGGCCATTCTGGCTGCAGGAGCTGCAAAATCATTCGCTTGGGGAGCAAAATGCCACTCTTGGGGACCAGCATCAAAGGGCTGGGCAGCAAAAACTAGGCACTGGGATCAAATCCCAGGCTTTCACCCACATGGCATACAGTTGCTTGAATGTCTGAAGAGGCAAAGTAGCTGAAAGGCAGCATCTGTGATTTTTGGCTTATTTTGGATGTGGTGGGGTGCCTAAAGCCTTTTCCCCTTGCATCTTGCAGGAGGCTCTGGAGATGTTGCTCTCAGGGGGGCCTGCAACAGCTCAAGGCCATCCCTTGGCTGATTATCATTACGCAGGTAAGCAAAACAGAGCTTCTTCCTTCACTGACACATGCTGGCGTCCCCTTCAGTGTTGTGGCAAGCGTTTCTGCTTCAACAAATTGTGCTTAACACCAGCACAAGGTCTTGTCTTCTCGGGGGCTGGGGAAAGCACCAGCATCTAGTCCTTCAGCTTTACTTCTTTGCCAATCCTTTTCCCTGGGGAATGCCTGCTCTTGTCTTCATCACCTTCTGAGGGAGCAGACATGTACTCACACGGGAATGATGGCCTGCAACCATTTTCTTTCGGCGGCCAGTGGGATCTACTTCATGTGGATCGAGGGATCCATTTACCTGCTGCTTCTTATTGCCAGGCTCTGATAGATGGACACCTGAGGAGAAGGACTCCTTCCAAAAGGCTTTCCACACCTACGGCAAGGATTTTCATCTCATCCAGAAGCAGGTAAAGCCGCAGCACATTCTTGACCTGAGCAGATCATCAGGAGGAAAGCTTGCTTCTATATGGTAACAAACACTGGGCTTCGCTCTCTCTCTTCTCAAGTACCAAAACTGCTCAAGTAGTAACAAAACGGCACATCAAAGGCCTGTGTGAAAAGGATGATCCTGTCTCTCCAGCCCTTTTCTCCAAGCTCCTTTGCAATATGATGATTTATTCTCTCAGACTTGTCGCACAGGTCTGCTGCTGCTTCCACAAGGCATTGTGCTGGCATAAGTGGAGTGAACCCGGGAAAGAAGACCTGTGCTAGATGGATTTGTTGTTGATCTGTGCATTACGTGTGCTACCACGTAGCATGATACACGGTTTACTACATTGCACGATGCCTCTCTTTCTCCATCTTGATTTCATTTTACACCCTACTCCATTGACTTCATGATTTTACTTCCCAGTTTACTCCATCTTCTGCTTTTTCCCCAATGCAGCCTACCAAGGAATTTTAGATTCCTTCTTTTTCTCTTCACAACAGATCCAGACTAAGAACGTGGCACAGTGTGTGGAGTACTACTCCAGTGGGAAAATGAGCATCGAGTTGCTAGCACTCTTGCTCAGGTGAGGGGGAAGAAAATCCAGGCGTGCCAGGAGGGTGGAGAAACTGGGAGAAGGGGAGAAAACCTGCTGGCCAGCTGTGCCAGACGCCGCTTTGCCAGGATCACATCGTCCCATGCGCTGGCAAAGGCGCAGCAGATGCTGCCCAGGCCTTCCTTCTGCTGCTGCCCTGAAATACGCCATTCTGGAGCCTAACTTTGAGCCAAGGAAGCCGCACCACCACCCAAATGGGCTTTGACTCTATACAGATGAGGTTCTCAAGGGCTGCCTCCTTTGCTGACTCCAATCAGACCCTTCATTCCCCACTGAACTCCTCCTGACATCAGCAATCCCTGTGTTCAGGGAGATGTTGCAGATTTTCAGGCAGTTTTTCTAGCATCCCAGCATACTCGCCAAGAAGCAGCTGCCAGTGCTGTGGCTCCCCTCAGACTTTCCTTACCAGCAAAGAGCAATTTGGTTGGCAAGAGTGAGAGAGAGAGAGAGAAAGAGAGAGAGAGATTATTCTGGGTTCTATAAAACGTCCAACCATGTGTCTTCCCTAATTTGACTGAATTTCCATCCCATTCCCTAGACATTTCTGCAGGAAAACACGAGCAAAATAGATGTTAGGCAGACAGGCAGAAATAAGAAATGTAGAATTCTAGATGGCTGCACATTTATGCCACCCCTTTGGCCTGTAGGAAAGAGGAGCATTTCCCTCCAAGCTCTGCCTTGGCAGCCCGCCGCAGCCCACTGGCAAAGGCAGCCGTTTCCTCAGCTCTTGAGGGTTTGCAAGGATTTGCTTAGGCCAATAGATTTTTGTGCTGGACGCAGGCATTTCCAGCTTTCTGACGGGAAGGAGACATTGAAACAGGATTCTTTGATTTCCAGGCTGTGGGCGAAGGCAAGAGGAGCAAAAGCCACCCCAGAAAGGAGGATGGGCAGGCAGGGAAGAGAAGCCGCAAGAGGGCTGGCAGCGCCGAGTGTCCCTGCTGCCAACCGCGCCAGCCGCCCCGTTCGGCGGGAGGCCCCTTTCCCTGCGGCCAGTGCAAACGGTGCGCAAGTTGCTGCTCTTTCTGCTCCAACCTGCGCCTTGCCACTAAAACAGGCTGACCCTTTGCAAAGGTGCCGCAGGGCAAGCTCAGGCCACTTGCACCATCGCCCCTCGCAGCCCTGCTCAAGCTTACAACCCACCTCAAACCCAAACAGCTCACTTAAAACCCAGCCTTCACTATGAAACCTTGCCCTGCCCCAACAACACACACTGCATACAAGTAGGAACAGATCCATCAAAGTTGGCTTTGATGCTGCTGATCAAATTCCAAATAGCATGCAGCAAAAGGAGGAAGACATTTCAAGGCATTGAAACAAGAAAGATCGGACTCATGGTCTGATCAATTCACAACGTGCCACTCCCCAAAAAGACAGAAATTCCTACTAAAAGGGACATCTTGCCGCTTGCTTTAACGGTGTGTACTAAATTGAACAATGGATGCTTTGTTTCCTATCTTCCAGGCTCTTTGAAACCATGCAGGAAAGGAAAAAACACAGGAGAAGACATCGCCCTCGCAAAGAAGCAGAGCCTCTCCCCAAGAAGAAAAGACCAAATTAGACACGCCTGCAGCTTGTCCAGCCGGGCCTACAAGGGTTAGGCATCAATAGGACTAGATAGGAATAGGACTGGTGTTTAAGCTTTTAGACTTGTTGAAATTCTATTTAGTTAGTTTACATGATAGGAATCTCCTCAATTTCTTACTTAAGGTACATGACTATTATTCAAGATTCATTAGTAGGATTAGATTTATCAGTCAATGTAAGAGGCTTGGTGTTGGCTACACTGCGTCTTTTGTCATTTTGCCTTTGTTGAGACACAATCTGTCTTTATCATTAAACCATGTTTGTTCCACTTTGTCTTTTGGTCTGTATGAAATCACTCTGGCAATCAAAGACGGCACTTGCCCTGAGAGGAGAATCTGGGCACGCACGACCTCCCCAAGGCCCAACCCCTTGCTCAGCTGGCAGGACTGGCAAATGTGTGTCTCCTTTACTGCCAGGGAAATAATGCTGGCGCTTCATCCTTTGATTCCTAAAAATCTCAGCTGTGAGTGGAAAGGGAGGCTTTGTTTAATTCAATGAATTGGATCAAAATATGTGCTCTGCTCTCACCATCGTTTCTGGCCTAAAAGCAAGGGCTTTAGTCCTTTTTGTAGCCCAGCAACATAACTTTGTTTCATTTTGGGGGACTGATGGACCTGACGACCTTGGAAGACCTTTCTAGAACCCCTCCAATTCTATCCAATTTGTATCCACATGCACCACAAAGGCATCAGTAGTTCACTTTCAGTTTCTCTTGAAAGGACCACTCTCCCACTCTGGGCCTCCACCAATCTCCTCAGCTAAAGCAGAGCGGCTGGGATCATTATCCTCTCTCTGGCTTCCCACAGCTTAGGTATTTGCACTAAAGAAGAAGCAAAGTCCCTCTTTCATCTAGCCCAGCAAATGGCACTGCCCAGCAAGGCTTTGCTGGCAGGGGCTGTGCAGGGTGGAGAGGGGGCAAGGGAGGGGGCAATTGCCAGGCTGCTTCTGGGAAGCCCAGGCAAGCTTGCCCTTGTCTGATGGAGCCAGTGCAGCTGGCCTTTGGAGCCTACAAAGTATCTGCCTTGCAGTGGCACTTGGTACAGCTGCGCCCTCACTTTGCTGCCCTGTGGGCAACATGCAGCCTGCGAAGGAAGCAAGACTGGGACTGAAGCAAGATTTGCTTTGCCTTAACTCTAGGCCGGGAAGCAGCAAAACTGGCTGGGTTTTGTCCCATCTGGCACCTAAGTATTAAAAGAAACGCCAAGGCCATCAGTGTGGAAAGGTAATTCCATCAGTGTTCCTTTGTTAGAGGAATGCCTGAGTCTTTTGAGACAAACAGCTAGTTTCTCCAAGGCAGCTGGAAGAGGGATATAGAAAGTCTGCATTCATGTTTGCTACAGAAATGCCCCTGTGCTGTCCCTGTCTGTGTGTCCCCATCAGTTGCCCTGAGAAACATGCTGTTTCTCTAAGTTTCAAGGAAGGAATGATGAGGTGAGTGACCAGCTCAGAGGCCCAAAGGAGGGAAAACATCAAGTGACATTATTGGGCAGCAAAAGGAGATTTGAGAAAGGGGGCAGCATGAATGCCTCCACTTTGAGAGGAAGCTTTGGAGTTGCCTCTCGGCTGAACAACTTGCAAATTCTAGCTCCTCTCAGAGCTGGAGGAGAGCCAGCGGGAGGAGTCCTGCTGGTTCTCCAGGGCAGGAGATGAGGTTCTGGGCCCTTGGACACAGACAGGCTCCTGGGCACCTTCAGCTGCAGACACCTTGCAGACAAGCACCGAGAAGAGCCAGAGCTGTCCCTGCACTGCTTTTGCCCGTCTCCTCAGACGACTCAGGAGAAAAGCCCAATGGCAAGGCTCTCACAGCAAGCCTGCAGCAGCAGAAGTAAAAGGGGCAGAGGTGGCCCATGCCTGTTTCTGTCCCATGGCTCCCCTGGGGTTCTACATGGAATGTTGGGCTGTGCCCATAGCAACTGTCGTTGTCTCCTGCTCCTGCGGCCCTTGCTGCAACGCTGGTGGAGCAGCGCTGGAGCAGTGGCTGCAGGATCAGCTCCTGGGCTCTCCCTGACCAGCCACTTCCTGCATTCAGCGCCACACCCGGCCTCTGCACCCACATCCTCGTCTCCTCGGCTGCCTCCAGGCACCCCAAAGCACTTGGGCACCGTCAAAGGTAAGAAAGTCCCCGTTTGCCCTCAAAGCACTAACACAAGGGCACGAGGCTCCAGCTGCCTCTCCCACCAACCACGACACACAGGCTGCGTGCTCACTTTCCCCACACCAGGTTCCACGTCCAAGCGGGCTGCAGCTTCTGAAGGAATCATGTTGCCTCCCGGGCAAACACAGACCTTTCCATAGAGGAGGTAGAGAGCTGTCACAGTGCAGTTGCAGATCCTCCTCCACGGGTCACCTGCTTCAAAGTTCTTGGCACCCATTGCAGTCCTAAACCTAGCTTCTGGTGACCCCAAAACAAATTGTTCATGGCTGACGAGTTCAGGGCTTCAGTGCCAACAAATCCCCTTATGCCCTGACTCAGCTCACGCCTGCTCCAAAGCTGCAAAAACCACAATGATGGCACTTCTCCTCTGGGATCCCTCTCATTCAGGCCATGGAAGCATTTCACTGGGCTTCTCCTCAAACACAGGTGTTCAACTTCAAAAATGATCTGCTATCAGCAATCCTGATGTGCTTACATAGTTACATCTCTGCTGGATACATTCTATTATACTATCCTGTAGATACTTTCTTCAGTGCATGTAGGGCTGGTTCTACCTCATGCTCAGGGGCAGCTGTGAAATGCCATCTTCTCAAGAACACAATCACAGTACCAGAGAAGTTTCTGGCTTGGAAGGGATTCTCAAAGATCACTGAGCCCAGCTCCAGGGCCTGCCCGGGGCAGCCTCAACAATCACACCCTGTGCCCAAGAGCGCTGTCCAAACACTTTTGGAGCTCAGTCAGCCTTGCTGCTGGCACCCCTTCCCTGGAGAGCCTGTTCCAGTGGCCAAGCACCCTCTGCGTGAAGAGCCTTTTCCTTCTATCCACCCTAAGCCTGCACTGGCACATCTTGCAGCCCATTCTCTTGCCTCTTCCCACTGGCCCCAGGACTGAAGACAGTAGTGCATGGCCTTCTGCTTCCCCTCCTGAGGACAGCTGCTCACTGCTAGAGGCTCCTGCCTAGGCAATTCCACCTCAAAACCATGGCAATGACAGCAAAAAGAAAGGAGCTGGGACAGAGGAGCTCAGGGCTTGCAACGATGAAGTCGAGAAGGAAGGCTACTGACACATCCTTGGCGGAACGATTTCTAACTGGAGCATTGTTTGGATCTTTTTCAGGTGGAAAGGAGAGGCACAATGAAAAGGAAAGCAAGAGCCAACAATCAGCCGTGAGTTTTGCCCCAGGGTAAAATGACAGCAAACTGGGGGCATGGGCAGGAGGAGAACTGCTCTTTCAGAGTCAGCGTGGGATTGCTTCAAGCCTGTGCATCCACAGCAAGGCTCTCTCCAGCACTTGCCCTTCTTACCTCCACCTCCTTCTTCCTTTAGGCACATCAATGTTGGCAGCGACTTTCAGGCTGAGCTCCCACAGCTGCAGAGCAGAGCACCAAGTGAGGATGAAGAGCCTGCAACCCTGGTCTGGAAGGCCTGGGGAGAAGATGACTCTGACATGCAAAAACCTGACAGAGGTCACTTCTCTTCAAGCTTTTCTTCCACCCCTGACATACTTGGATCTTTCAAAGTCTCCTTTTGCATAGAAAGGCAGCTTTTTGCAGGCTGCACTTCTCTCCCTGTCTCGCCCATCTTCCCATCTACAAGTGTTAGAGGCAAGGAGAATGCTCTGCTTGTGCAGCAGAGCAGGAAAAAGAGCAAGCATCTTGCTCTCCAAATTGGTCAGGCCCATTTGCCACTGCAAGAGAGGAGATTGGCCTCCACTTCTTCTTACAGAAGCTGCTCTGAAGGGAGAGCCAGCACTGCGGGGGCCCTTGCTTCAGCTGGCCCTGTCTTTGCTCTCCTTTTCATGCTCTCCAAGCTGCTGCCTTTAGCTCCTGGCCTTTCCTTCCGCCTTGCATGGCAACCTTTGCTCTTGCTGGCCTCAAGGCTGACTTTGGCTGCCTTTTTGATGTGCTTGCAGTAAGACAACTGCTGGACATGGCCAGCTCCCGTGGCATTCCCGGGCCAGCAGCTGACCTGGAGCGCGCCCTGCACTGCCTGCACCAGGCACGCGGCAGCCTTCCGGTAAGAAGCGGCTCTGTGGGCGCACAGAAGAGGCCACAGGGAATGCACAAGGCCCGGCCACTGGGACAGCCTTTCCTGCCTGCTCCTTGATGAAGGGTCTTGACAGGGAGCAGAGCACGTGCTGCCTGCTGTGTCTCCTCCAGCTGCATCAGGGCTGAGCCCAAACGGCTCCAGCAGGGAGAATCTCCCTCCTGCAGGTGGCGGCGCAAGCTCCTGCAGCCTGCTGCCTTGGAAATGGCCTGCAGGTCTGGCTGCTCTAAGACATTTGGAGGGGAAATTCCCAGAAGCCTCACTTAGCTGAGGCCATTCTGGCTGCAGGAGCTGCAAAATCATTCGCTTGGGGAGCAAAATGCCACTCTCGGGGACCAGCATCCAAGGGCTGGGCAGCAAAAACTAGGCACTGGGATCAAATCCCAGGCTTTCACCCACATGTCATTCAGTTGCTTGAATGTCTGAAGAGGCAAAGTAGCTGAAAGGCAGCATCTGTGATTTTTGGCTCATTTTGGATGTGGTGGGGTGCCTAAAGCCTTTTCCCCTTGCATCTTGCAGGAGGCTCTGGAGATGTTGCTCTCAGGGGGGCCTGCAACAGCTCAAGGCCATCCCTTGGCTGATTATCATTACGCAGGTAAGCAAAGCAGAGCTTCTTCCTTCACTGACACATGCTGCCGTCCCCTTCAGTGTTGTGGCAAGCGTTTCTGCTTCAACAAATTGTGCTTAACACCAGCACAAGGTCTTTTCTTCTCGGGGGCTGGGGAAAGCACCAGCATCTAGTCCTTCAGCTTTACTTCTTTGCCAATCCTTTTCCCTGGGGAATGCCTGCTCTTGTCTTCATCACCTTCTGAGGGAGCAGACATGTACTCACATGGGAATGATGGCCTGCAACCATTTACTTTCGGCGGCCAATGGGATCTACTTCATGTGGATCGAGGGATCCATTTACCTGCTGCTTCTTATTGCCAGGCTCTGATAGATGGACACCTGAGGAGAAGGACTCCTTCCAAAAGGCTTTCCACACCTACGGCAGGAATTTTCATGTCATCCAGAAGCAGGTAAATCTGCAGGACATTCTTGACCTCAGCAGATCATCAGGAGGAAAGCTTGCTTCTATCTGGTAACAAACACTGGGCTTCGCTCTCTCTCTTCTCAAGTACCAAAACTGCTCAAGTAATAACAAAACGGCACATCAAAGGCCTGTGTGAAAAAGATGATCCTGTCTCTCCAGCCCTTTTCTCCAAGCTCCTTTGCAATATGATGATTTATTCTCTCAGACTTGTCGCACAGGTCTGCTGCTGCTTCCACAAGGCATTGTGCTGGCATAAGTGGAGTGAACCCGGGAAAGAAGACCTGTGCTAGATGGATTTGTTGTTGATCTGTGCATTACGTGTGCTACCACGTAGCATGATACACGGTTTACTACATTGCACGATGCCTCTCTTTCTCCATCTTGATTTCATTTTACACCCTACTCCATTGACTTCATGATTTTACTTCCCAGTTTACTCCATCTTCTACTTTTTCCCCAATGCAGCCTACCAAGGAATTTTAGATTCCTTCTTTTTCTCTTCACAACAGATCCAGACTAAGACCGTGGCACAGTGTGTGGAGTACTACTATACCTGGAAAAAGGAGCATCGAGTTGCTAGCACTCTTGCTCAGGTGAGGGGGAAGAAAATCCAGGCGTGCCAGGAGGGTGGAGAAACTGGGAGAAGGGGAGAAAACCTGCTGGCCAGCCATGCCAGACGCCGCTTTGCCAGGATCACATCGTCCCATGCGCTGGCAAAGGCGCAGCAGATGCTGCCCAGGCCTTCCTTCTGCTGCTGCCCTGAAATACGCCATTCTGGAGCCTAACTTTGAGCCAAGGAAGCCGCACCACCACCCAAATGGGCTTTGACTCTATACAGATGAGGTTCTCAAGGGCTGCCTCCTTTGCTGACTCCAATCAGACCCTTCATTCCCCACTGAACTCCTCCTGACATCAGCAATCCCTGTGTTCAGGGAGATGTTGCAGATTTTCAGGCAGTTTTTCTAGCATCCCAGCATACTCGCCAAGAAGCAGCTGCCAGTGCTGTGGCTCCCCTCAGACTTTCCTTACCAGCAAAGAGCAATTTGGTTGGCAAGAGTGAGAGAGAGAGAGAGAAAGAGAGAGAGAGATTATTCTGGGTTCTATAAAACGTCCAACCATGTGTCTTCCCTAATTTGACTGAATTTCCATCCCATTCCCTAGACATTTCTGCAGGAAAACACGAGCAAAATAGATGTTAGGCAGACAGGCAGAAATAAGAAATGTAGAATTCTAGATAGCCGCACATTTATGCCACCCCTTTGGCCTGTAGGAAAGAGGAGCATTTCCCTCCAAGCTCTGCCTTGGCAGCCCGCCGCAGCCCACTGGCAAAGGCAGCCGTTTCCTCAGCTCTTGAGGGTTTGCAAGGATTTGCTTAGGCCAATAGATTTTTGTGCTGGACGCAGGCATTTCCAGCTTTCTGACGGGAAGGAGACATTGAAACAGGATTCTTTGATTTCCAGGCTGTGGGCGAAGGCAAGAGGAGCAAAAGGCCCCCCAGAAAGGAGGATGGGCAGGCAGGGAAGAGAAGCCGCAAGAGGGCTGGCAGCGCCGAGTGTCCCTGCTGCCAACCGCGCCAGCCGCCCCGTTCGGCGGGAGGCCCCTTTCCCTGTGGCCAGTGCAAACGGTGCGCAAGTTCCTGCTCTTTCTGCTCCAACCTGCGCCTTGCCACTAAAACAGGCTGACCCTTTGCAAAGGCGCCACAGGGCAAGCTCAGGCCACTTGCACCATCGCCCCTCGCAGCCCTGCTCAAGCTTACAACCCACCTCAAACCCAAACAGCTCACTTAAAACCCAGCCTTCACTATGAAACCTTGCCCTGCCCCAACAACACACACTGCATACAAGTAGGAACAGATCCATCAAAGCTTGCTTTGATGCTGCTGATCAAATTCCAAATAGCATGCAGCAAAAGGAGGAAGACATTTCAAGGCATTGAAACAAGAAAGATCGGACTCATGGTCTGATCAATTCACAACGTGCCACTCCCCAAAAAGACAGAAATTCCTACTAAAAGGGACATCTTGCCGCTTGCTTTAACGGTGTGTACTAAATTGAACAATGGATGCTTTGTTTCCTATCTTCCAGGCTCTTTGAAACCATGCAGGAAAGGAAAAAACACAGGAGAAGACATCGCCCTCGCAAAGAAGCAGAGCCTCTCCCCAAGAAGAAAAGACCAAATTAGACAAGCCTGCCGCTTGTCCAGCCGGGCCTAGCAATGGTTAGGCATCAATAGGACTAGATAGGAATAGGACTGGTGTTTAAGCTTTTAGACTTGTTGAAATTCTATTTAGTTAGTTTACATGATAGGAATCTCCTCAATTTCTTACTTAAGGTACATGACTATTATTCAAGATTCATTAGTAGGATTAGATTTATCAGTCAATGTAAGAGGCTTGGTGTTGGCTACGCTGCGTCTTTTGTCATTTTGCCTTTGTTGAGACACAATCTGTCTTTATCATTAAACCATGTTTGTTCCACTTTGTCTTTTGGTCTGTATGAAATCACTCTGGCAATCAAAGACGGCACTTGCCCTGAGAGGAGAATCTGGGCACGCACGACCTCCCCAAGGCCCAACCCCTTGCTCAGCTGGCAGGACTGGCAAATGTGTGTCTCCTTTACTGCCAGGGAAATAACGCTGGCGCTTCATCCTTTGATTCCTAAAAATCTCAGCTGTGAGTGGAAAGGGAGGCTTTGTTTAATTCAATGAATTGGATCAAAATATGTGCTCTGCTCTCACCATCGTTTCTGGCCTAAAAGCAAGGGCTTTAGTCCTTTTTGTAGCCCAGCAACATAACTTTGTTTCATTTTGGGGGACTGATGGACCTGACGACCTTGGAAGACCTTTCTAGAACCCCTCCAATTCTATCCAATTTGTATCCACATGCACCACAAAGGCATCAGTAGTTCACTTTCAGTTTCTCTTGAAAGGACCACTCTCCCACTCTGGGCCTCCACCAATCTCCTCAGCTAAAGCAGAGCGGCTGGGATCATGATCCTCTCTCTGGCTTCCCACAGCTTAGGTATTTGCACTAAAGAAGAAGCAAAGTCCCTCTTTCATCTAGCCCAGCAAATGGCACTGCCCAGCAAGGCTTTGCTGGCAGGGGCTGTGCAGGGTGGAGAGGGGGCGAGGGAGGGGGCAATTGCCAGGCTGCTTCTGGGAAGCCCAGGCAAGCTTGCCCTTGTCTGATGGAGCCAGTGCAGCTGGCCTTTGGAGCCTACAAAGTATCTGCCTTGCAGTGGCACTTGGTACAGCTGCGCCCTCACTTTGCTGCCCTGTGGGCAACATGCAGCCTGCGAAGGAAGCAAGATTGGGACTGAAGCAAGATTTGCTTTGCCTTAACTCTAGGCCGGGAAGCAGCAAAAGTGGCTGGGTTTTGTCCTATCTGGCACCTAAGTATTAAAAGAAACGCCAAGGCCATCAGTGTGGAAAGGTAATTCCATCAGTATTCCTTTGTTAGAGGAATGCCTGAGTCTTTTGAGACAAACAGCTAGTTTCTCCAAGGCAGCTGGAAGAGGGATATAGAAAGTCTGCATTCATGTTTGCTACAGAAATGCCCCTGTGCTGTCCCTGTCTGTGTGTCCCCATCAGTTGCCCTGAGAAACATGCTGTTTCTCTAAGTTTCAAGGAAGGAATGATGAGGTGAGTGACCAGCTCAGAGGCCCAAAGGAGGGAAAACATCAAGTGACATTATTGGGCAGCAAAAGGAGATTTGAGAAAGGGGGCAGCATGAATGCCTCCACTTTGAGAGGAAGCTTTGGAGTTGGCTCTCGGCTGAACAACTTGCAAATTCTAGCTCCTCTCAGAGCTGGAGGAGAGCCAGCGGGAGGAGTCCTGCTGGTTCTCCAGGGCAGGAGATGAGGTTCTGGGCCCTTGGACACAGACAGGCTCCTGGGCACCTTCAGCTGCAGACACCTTGCAGAGAAGCACCGAGAAGAGCCAGGGCTGTCCCTGCACTGCTTTTGCCCGTCTCCTCAGACGACTCAGGAGAAAAGCCCAATGGCAAGGCTCTCACAGCAAGCCTGCAGCAGCAGAAGTAAAAGGGGCAGAGGTGGCGCATGCCTGTTTCTGTCCCATGGCTCCCCTGGGGTTCTACATGGAATGTTGGGCTGTGCCCATAGCAACTGTCGTTGTCTCCTGCTCCTGCGGCCCTTGCTGCAACGCTGGTGGAGCAGCGCTGGAGCAGCGGCTGCAGGATCAGCTCCTGGGCTCTCCCTGACCAGCCACTTCCTGCATTCAGCGCCACACCCGGCCTCTGCACCCACATCCTCGTCTCCTCGGCTGCCTCCAGGCACCCCAAAGCACTTGGGCACCATCAAAGGTAAGAAAGTCCCCGTTTGCCCTCAAAGCGCTAACACAAGGGCACGAGGCTCCAGCTGCCTCTCCCACCAACCACGACACACAGGCTGCGTGCTCACTTTCCCCACACCAGGTTCCACGTCCAAGCGGGCTGCAGCTTCTGAAGGAATCATGTTGCCTCCCGGGCAAACACAGACCTTTCCATAGAGGAGGTAGAGAGCTGTCACAGTGCAGTTGCAGATCCTCCTCAACGGGTCACCTGCTTCAAAGTTCTTGGCACCCATTGCAGTCCTAAACCTAGCTTCTGGTGACCCCAAAACAAATTGTTCATGGCTGACGAGTTCAGGGCTTCAGTGCCAACAAATCCCCTTATGCCCTGACTCAGCTCACGCCTGCTCCAAAGCTGCAAAAACCACAATGATGGCACTTCTCCTCTGGGATCCCTCTCATTCAGGCCATGGAAGCATTTCACTGGGCTTCTCCTCAAACACAGGTGTTCAACTTCAAAAATGATCTGCTATCAGCAATCCTGATGTGCTTACATAGTTACATCTCTGCTGGATACATTCTATTATACTATCCTGTAGATACTTTCTTCAGTGCATGTAGGGCTGGTTCTACCTCATGCTCAGGGGCAGCTGTGAAATGCCATCTTCTCAAGAACACAATCACAGTACCAGAGAAGTTTCTGGCTTGGAAGGGATTCTCAAAATCACTGAGCCCAGCTCCAGGGCCTGCCCGGGGCAGCCTCAACAATCACACCCTGTGCCCAAGAGCGCTGTCCAAACACTTTTGGAGCTCAGTCAGCCTTGCTGCTGGCACCCCTTCCCTGGAGAGCCTGTTGCAGTGGCCAAGCACCCTCTGCGTGAAGAGCCTTTTCCTTCTATCCACCCTAAGCCTGCACTGGCACATCTTGCAGCCCATTCTCTTGCCTCTTCCCACTGGCCCCAGGACTGAAGAGAGTAGTGCATGGCCTTCTGCTTCCCCTCCTGAGGACAGCTGCTCACTGCTAGAGGCTCCTGCCTAGGCAATTCCACCTCAAAACCACGGCAATGACAGCAAAAAGAAAGGAGCTGGGACAGAGGAGCTCAGGGCTTGCAACGATGAAGTCGAGAAGGAAGGCTACTGACACATCCTTGGCGGAACGATTTCTAACTGGAGCATTGTTTGGATCTTTTTCAGGTGGAAAGGAGAGGCACAATGAAAAGGAAAGCAAGAGCCAACAATCAGCCGTGAGTTTTGCCCCAGGGTAAAAGGACAGCAAACTGGGGGCATGGGCAGGAGGAGAACTGCTCTTTCAGAGTCAGGGTGGAATTGCTTCAAGCCTGTGCATCCACAGCAAGGCTCTCTCCAGCACTTGCCCTTCTTACCTCCACCTCCTTCTTCCTTTAGGCAAATCAATGTTGGCAGCGACTTTCAGGCTGAGCTCCCACAGCTGCAGAGCAGAGAACCAAGTGAGGATGAAGAGCCTGCAACCCTGGTCTGGAAGCCCTGGGGAGAAGATGACTCTGACATGCAAAAACCTGACAGAGGTCACTTCTCTTCAAGCTTTTCTTCCACCCCTGACATACTTGGGTCTTTCAAAGTCTCCTTTTGCATAGAAAGGCAGCTTTTTGCAGGCTGCACTTCTCTCCCTGTCTCGCCCATCTTCCCATCTACAAGTGTTAGAGGCAAGGAGAATGCTCTGCTTGTGCAGCAGAGCAGGAAAAAGAGCAAGCATCTTGCTCTCCAAATTGGTCAGGCCCATTTGCCACTGCAAGAGAGGAGATTGGCCTCCACTTCTTCTTACAGAAGCTGCTCTGAAGGGAGAGCCAGCACTGCGGGGGCCCTTGCTTCAGCTGGCCCTGTCTTTGCTCTCCTTTTCATGCTCTCCAAGCTGCTGCCTTTAGCTCCTGGCCTTTCCTTCCGCCTTGCATGGCAACCTTTGCTCTTGCTGGCCTCAAGGCTAACTTTGGCTGCCTTTTTGATGTGCTTGCAGTAAGACAACTGCTGGACATGGCCAGCTCCCGTGGCATTCACGGGCCAGCAGCTGACCTGGAGCGCGCCCTGCACTGCCTGCACCAGGCAGGCGGCAGCCTTCCGGTAAGAAGCGGCTCTGTGGGCGCACAGAAGAGGCCACAGGGAATGCACAAGGCCCGGCCACTGGGACAGCCTTTCCTGCCTGCTCCTTGATGAAGGGTCTTCACAGGGAGCAGAGCACGTGCTGCCTGCTGTGTCTCCTCCAGCTGCATCAGGGCTGAGCCCAAACGGCTCCAGCAGGGAGAATCTCCCTCCTGCAGGTGGCGGCGCAAGCTCCTGCAGCCTGCTGCCTTGGAAATGGCCTGCAGGTCTGGCTGCTCTAAGACATTTGGAGGGGAAATTCCCAGAAGCCTCACTCAGCTGAGGCCATTCTGGCTGCAGGAGCTGCAAAATCATTCGCTTGGGGAGCAAAATGCCACTCTCGGGGACCAGCATCCAAGGGCTGGGCAGCAAAAACTAGGCACTGGGATCAAATCCCAGGCTTTCACCCACATGTCATTCAGTTGCTTGAATGTCTGAAGAGGCAAAGTAGCTGAAAGGCAGCATCTGTGATTTTTGGCTCATTTTGGATGTGGTGGGGTGCCTAAAGCCTTTTCCCCTTGCATCTTGCAGGAGGCTCTGGAGATGTTGCTCTCAGGGGGGCCTGCAACAGCTCAAGGCCATCCCTTGGCTGATTATCATTACGCAGGTAAGCAAAGCAGAGCTTCTTCCTTCACTGACACATGCTGCCGTCCCCTTCAGTGTTGTGGCAAGCGTTTCTGCTTCAACAAATTGTGCTTAACACCAGCACAAGGTCTTGTCTTCTCGGGGGCTGGGGAAAGCACCAGCATCTAGTCCTTCAGCTTTACTTCTTTGCCAATCCTTTTCCCTGGGGAATGCCTGCTCTTGTCTTCATCACCTTCTGAGGGAGCAGACATGTACTCACATGGGAATGATGGCCTGCAACCATTTACTTTCGGCGGCCAATGGGATCTACTTCATGTGGATCGAGGGATCCATTTACCTGCTGCTTCTTATTGCCAGGCTCTGATAGATGGACACCTGAGGAGAAGGACTCCTTCCAAAAGGCTTTCCACACCTACGGCAGGAATTTTCATGTCATCCAGAAGCAGGTAAATCTGCAGGACATTCTTGACCTCAGCAGATCATCAGGAGGAAAGCTTGCTTCTATCTGGTAACAAACACTGGGCTTCGCTCTCTCTCTTCTCAAGTACCAAAACTGCTCAAGTAATAACAAAACGGCACATCAAAGGCCTGTGTGAAAAGGATGATCCTGTCTCTCCAGCCCTTTTCTCCAAGCTCCTTTGCAATATGATGATTTATTCTCTCAGACTTGTCGCACAGGTCTGCTGCTGCTTCCACAAGGCATTGTGCTGGCATAAGTGGAGTGAACCCGGGAAAGAAGACCTGTGCTAGATGGATTTGTTGTTGATCTGTGCATTACGTGTGCTACCACGTAGCATGAGACACGGTTTACTACATTGCACGATGCCTCTCTTTCTCCATCTTGATTTCATTTTACACCCTACTCCATTGACTTCATGATTTTACTTCCTAGTTTACTCCATCTTCTACTTTTTCCCCAATGCAGCCTACCAAGGAATTTTGGATTCCTTCTTTTTCTCTTCACAACAGATCCAGACTAAGACCGTGGCACAGTGTGTGGAGTACTACTACAGCTGGAAAAAGGAGCATCGAGTTGCTAGCACTCTTGCTCAGGTGAGGGGGAAGAAAATCCAGGCGTGCCAGGAGGGTGGAGAAATGGGAGAAGGGGAGAAAACCTGCTGGCCAGCCATGCCAGACGCCGCTTTGCCAGGATCACATCGTCCCATGCGCTGGCAAAGGCGCAGCAGATGCTGCCCAGGCCTTCCTTCTGCTGCTGCCCTGAAATACGCCATTCTGGAGCCTAACTTTGAGCCAAGGAAGCCGCACCACCACCCAAATGGGCTTTGACTCTATACAGATGAGGTTCTCAAGGGCTGCCTACTTTGCTGACTCCAATCAGACCCTTCATTCCCCACTGAACTCCTCCTGACATCAGCAATCCCTGTGTTCAGGGAGATGTTGCAGATTTTCAGGCAGTTTTTCTAGCATCCCAGCATACTCGCCAAGAAGCAGCTGCCAGTGCTGTGGCTCCCCTCAGACTTTCCTTACCAGCAAAGAGCAATTTGGTTGGCAAGAGTGAGAGAGAGAGAGAGAAAGAGAGAGAGAGATTATTCTGGGTTCTATAAAACGTCCAACCATGTGTCTTCCCTAATTTGACTGAATTTCCATCCCATTCCCTAGACATTTCTGCAGGAAAACACGAGCAAAATAGATGTTAGGCAGACAGGCAGAAATAAGAAATGTAGAATTCTAGATAGCCGCACATTTATGCCACCCCTTTGGCCTGTAGGAAAGAGGAGCATTTCCCTCCAAGCTCTGCCTTGGCAGCCCGCCGCAGCCCACTGGCAAAGGCAGCCGTTTCCTCAGCTCTTGAGGGTTTGCAAGGATTTGCTTAGGCCAATAGATTTTTGTGCTGGACGCAGGCATTTCCAGCTTTCTGACGGGAAGGAGACATTGAAACAGGATTCTTTGATTTCCAGGCTGTGGGCGAAGGCAAGAGGAGCAAAAGGCCCCCCAGAAAGGAGGATGGGCAGGCAGGGAAGAGAAGCCGCAAGAGGGCTGGCAGCGCCGAGTGTCCCTGCTGCCAACCGCGCCAGCCGCCCCGTTCGGCAGGAGGCCCCTTTCCCTGTGGCCAGTGCAAACGGTGCGCAAGTTCCTGCTCTTTCTGCTCCAACCTGCGCCTTGCCACTAAAACAGGCTGACCCTTTGCAAAGGCGCCACAGGGCAAGCTCAGGCCACTTGCACCATCGCCCCTCGCAGCCCTGCTCAAGCTTACAACCCACCTCAAACCCAAACAGCTCACTTAAAACCCAGCCTTCACTATGAAACCTTGCCCTGCCCCAACAACACACACTGCATACAAGTAGGAACAGATCCATCAAACCTGGCTTTGATGCTGCTGATCAAATTCCAAATAGCATGCAGCAAAAGGAGGAAGACATTTCAAGGCATTGAAACAAGAAAGATCGGACTCATGGTCTGATCAATTCACAACGTGCCACTCCCCAAAAAGACAGAAATTCCTACTAAAAGGGACATCTTGCTGCTTGCTTTAACGGTGTGTACTAAATTGAACAATGGATGCTTTGTTTCCTATCTTCCAGGCTCTTTGAAACCATGCAGGAAAGGAAAAAACACAGGAGAAGACATCGCCCTCGCAAAGAAGCAGAGCCTCTCCCCAAGAAGAAAAGACCAAATTAGACAAGCCTGCCGCTTGTCCAGCCGGGCCTAGCAATGGTTAGGCATCAATAGGACTAGATAGGAATAGGACTGGTGTTTAAGCTTTTAGACTTGTTGAAATTCTATTTAGTTAGTTTACATGATGGGAATCTCCTCAATTTCTTACTTAAGGTACATGACTATTATTCAAGATTCATTAGTAGGATTAGATTTATCAGTCAATGTAAGAGGCTTGGTGTTGGCTACGCTGCGTCTTTTGTCATTTTGCCTTTGTTGAGACACAATCTGTCTTTATCATTAAACCATGTTTCTTCCACTTTGTCTTTTGGTCT
This sequence comes from Ammospiza nelsoni, assembly GCF_027579445.1. Lineage (NCBI taxonomy): Eukaryota > Metazoa > Chordata > Aves > Passeriformes > Passerellidae > Ammospiza > Ammospiza nelsoni. The sequence continues at coordinate 47,726,382 of NC_080669.1, read as the reverse complement.
GTATGAAATCACTCTTGCAATCAAAGACGGCACTTGCCCTGAGAGGAGAATCTGGGCACGCACGACCTCCCCAAGGCCCAACCCCTTGCTCAGCTGGCAGGACTGGCAAATGTGTGTCTCCTTTACTGCCAGGGAAATAACGCTGGCGCTTCATCCTTTGATTCCTAAAAATCTCAGCTGTGAGTGGAAAGGGAGGCTTTGTTTAATTCAATGAATTGGATCAAAATATGTGCTCTGCTCTCACCATCGTTTCTGGCCTAAAAGCAAGGGCTTTAGTCCTTTTTGTAGCCCAGCAACATAACTTTGTTTCATTTTGGGGGACTGATGGACCTGACCACCTTGGAAGACGTTTCTAGAACCCCTCCAATTCTATCCAATTTGTATGCACATGCACCACAAAGGCATCAGTAGTTCACTTTCAGTTTCTCTTGAAAGGACCACTCTCCCACTCTGGGCCTCCACCAATCTCCTCAGCTAAAGCAGAGCGGCTGGGATCATGATCCTCTCTCTGGCTTCCCACAGCTTAGGTATTTGCACTAAAGAAGAAGCAAAGTCCCTCTTTCATCTAGCCCAGCAAATGGCACTGCCCAGCAAGGCTTTGCTGGCAGGGGCTGTGCAGGGTGGAGAGGGGGCGAGGGAGGGGGCAATTGCCAGGCTGCTTCTGGGAAGCCCAGGCAAGCTTGCCCTTGTCTGATGGAGCCAGTGCAGCTGGCCTTTGGAGCCTACAAAGTATCTGCCTTGCAGTGGCGCTTGGTACAGCTGCGCCCTCACTTTGCTGCCCTGTGGGCAACATGCAGCCTGCGAAGGAAGCAAGATTGGGACTGAAGCAAGATTTGCTTTGCCTTAACTCTAGGCCGGGAAGCAGCAAAAGTGGCTGGGTTTTGTCCTATCTGGCACCTAAGTATTAAAAGAAACGCCAAGGCCATCAGTGTGGAAAGGTAATTCCATCAGTGTTCCTTTGTTAGAGGAATGCCTGAGTCTTTTGAGACAAACAGCTAGTTTCTCCAAGGCAGCTGGAAGAGGGATATAGAAAGTCTGCATTCATGTTTGCTACAGAAATGCCCCTGTGCTGTCCCTGTCTGTGTGTCCCCATCAGTTGCCCTGAGAAACATGCTGTTTCTCTAAGTTTCAAGGAAGGAATGATGAGGTGAGTGACCAGCTCAGAGGCCCAAAGGAGGGAAAACATCAAGTGACATTATTGGGCAGCAAAAGGAGATTTGAGAAAGGGGGCAGCATGAATGCCTCCACTTTGAGAGGAAGCTTTGGAGTTGCCTCTCGGCTGAACAACTTGCAAATTCTAGCTCCTCTCAGAGCTGGAGGAGAGCCAGCGGGAGGAGTCCTGCTGGTTCTCCAGGGCAGGAGATGAGGTTCTGGGCCCTTGGACACAGACAGGCTCCTGGGCACCTTCAGCTGCAGACACCTTGCAGACAAGCACCGAGAAGAGCCAGGGCTGTCCCTGCACTGCTTTTGCCCGTCTCCTCAGACGACTCAGGAGAAAAGCCCAATGGCAAGGCTCTCACAGCAAGCCTGCAGCAGCAGAAGTAAAAGGGGCAGAGGTGGCCCATGCCTGTTTCTGTCCCATGGCTCCCCTGGGGTTCTACATGGAATGTTGGGCTGTGCCCATAGCAACTGTCGTTGTCTCCTGCTCCTGCGGCCCTTGCTGCAACGCTGGTGGAGCAGCGCTGGAGCAGCGGCTGCAGGATCAGCTCCTGGGCTCTCCCTGACCAGCCACTTCCTGCATTCAGCGCCACACCCGGCCTCTGCACCCACATCCTCGTCTCCTCGGCTGCCTCCAGGCACCCCAAAGCACTTGGGCACCATCAAAGGTAAGAAAGTCCCCGTTTGCCCTCAAAGCACTAACACAAGGGCACGAGGCTCCAGCTGCCTCTCCCACCAACCACGACACACAGGCTGCGTGCTCACTTTCCCCACACCAGGTTCCACGTCCAAGCGGGCTGCAGCTTCTGAAGGAATCATGTTGCCTCCCGGGCAAACACAGACCTTTCCATAGAGGAGGTAGAGAGCTGTCACAGTGCAGTTGCAGATCCTCCTCCAC